>NC_135780.1:9058048-9200284 GCF_028453695.1 Augochlora pura
TTTGTTACCACTTCCACCAACTTCTTCCTGGACCGAGCTTTCCTAAATGCTCGTACGACGTCAAAATAAGAGAAACATTTCGACTATAGACACATTTCGACTAGAGACACATTTTAGACCACAGAAACGAGTAGAACATAGATCACGAATTAGTGTAGAATTCTAAACCTGAGAGCAAAAGTGTATTATAGTAAGCTAAATAATAAAGTGAGTGAAATTCCAAGTCCACATTTTAATACAGTCCACTTCTATAGCGTCATAGTTCGTCGCTATTACTGATCGACGCCGTGACGCCCCAACAAAGGACAATTAATAGATTTAAGAACACTTAATAAACTTGAAAACTCTTGAGAAAATTAAGAACACTTAATACATTTAGAGACATTTTATAAATTCAAATACGCTAAAGAGATTTAAGAACCATTAATACGTTCAGAGACGTTTAATAAATTCAATAATACTAAAGAAATTTGAGGAGACTTTATTAATTTAGAGATACATAATAAATTTAAAAACACATAAGAAATTTCAGAATACTTAATCAATTTAGAGACGATTAATAAATTTAGAAACACTTAAAAAATTTAGAGATGTTTAACAAATTTAAGAACACTTAATAAATTTAATAACAACAATGAATAAACTTAACCCTTTGCGGTCGAAGCCATTTTAAGTGGAAATCCAAGATATATGTTTAGGCTTGCAGTGTTGCCATTTTAAATAACCTGAAGCATTTTATATATTATTTAATTGAATTTTGTGACTCGTTGAACAGTTAACAGCTCTTAACAATTTTCTAAATAGAAATGAAAATGTTAAAAATTATTTTGAAACGTGGCACGTTCATTTCTAGCGGCGCCTTAGAGTCGCCCATCGACCACAAAGGGTTAAAAATATTATTGCATTATTCTCGACTTATTGAAACAATTAAAAAATTCAATAAACATATTGCTTTCGTGTCTATCAATCGGCGCGGGTGATATTTAATTTTGCAGAAAGGTCCGCGGTTTAGCAGCATCGATTCGTCGGCATTTTCGCGGGTCGAACGCGCCGTGTAATTCCCGCCGGTGAAGAATTTTTCGCGGATATATTATTCGGCCGGAAAACAAAGGGCGCGCGGGGTTGAAATTAATTGAAAACAGGATGAGTTTTGGAAGCCGAAACTAGCCTGTAGAGTCAACATTACTATTGCAGATTACTTTGCCGGTCTATCGTGCAGCCCAGTTCGTTTCGCCTAGTTATTTACCCCCGTATAAATATGTACATTGCGGGAACGGGTGAATACGCGGCGCAGTGTTACCCGCTTAATAATAACTCTACAGTCTAGCAGCGTTGAAATCACAGCTTTCGAGCACAAAAGAATTAATGTTTCTTGCAACATCCAAGCCGTGCACGGCAACCGTTGTTGAACATATGGGGGGGAGAACTCGTTTCAAACTAGCCCGGGGTGTGTGCCTTTTAAATGCCGGCCACACTTTCAACTTACTTAATATCTCTGCGGTATATCTTTGCTCGTTAAAAAGCAGCACAAAGTAAATCTGCTAAACGTTCGGACGCGTTTTTTGTTTACAAGCAGACCGCGGATTCCTTTATTCCTTTGAAATAATTATTCGTTGCTGGACTTCGTTGTTCCTTCGACATAATGATTTATTTGTAGATTGTGGATCTTTATTGTTTCTTTGAAATAATAATTTAGCAGTAGATTGTGGATCTTCATTGCTTCTTTGAAATAATAATATAGTAGTAGATTGTGGACCTGTATTATTTTTTCGAAATAATAATTTATTACTAGACTATGGCACTCTATCATCCTTGTGAAATAATAATTCATTTCTAGGCTTTATTGTTTCTTCGAAATAATAATTTAGTAGTAGATTGTGGACTTCCATTGCTCCTTTAAAATAATAATTTATTACTATATTGTGGACTTCTATTTTTTTTTTCGAAATAATAATTTATTACTACACTGTGGATCTTTAATATTCTTCTAAAATAGTAATTCATTATTAGGCTTATTATTTTCTTAAAAATAATAATTTATGAACACAGTGTAGACCTTTATTGCTTTTCCAAACTAATAATTGATTACTGAATTGTGGTCATTTATAATTTATTCAAAATATTAATTGTTCCACTTTCGTGGACCTTTGTTTCTTCAAAATAGTAATTTCTTACTAGACTCTGGATCATATAAATAAACACTGAAACATTGAGGTTATATATCACATAACCTACAATATGTAATAATACATAATGCATACAAATGATAATAATAATACACGGCATACATTTTATCACAAATAGAAAGAAACAAATACCATTTTAATTACGAAAAATATATTTTACATCATCCATAAACCGGATTATTATTTCTGCCAAAAAATAGAAATAGTTAGAGCTATTTACACGTTCCAGTAAAATTGCATTAGCACACATGTACCCTAAGCAGCGCATCTTCCTAAATATTATTCTCTGAATAATAAACATAAAATATAAACATAAAAACAGCATTGAATTACCAGTTCAATGACTTGCGACAGTTGACCTTCGACAACTGCTTCCATTCTTAACCCAAATCTAACAAAAATTCCGAACACACGTTGAGAAGCACAGACGGTGCACACAGCAGCCTAATGCGTCCAATTTCCTTATTAACCCCCGCGAAATCATCCCTAATGAGTCGTCGAGATCCACTTAGTTAGCGCAGCTCGATATTCGCCTCGTCAAAGGAATATTGTTTCCCGGTTGGCACCTGTACAACATCCGACTATCGATGAACGACACTTTCACGTGTCAACCGGAGATAAAGAGAGAAACAGAGGAAGAGAGAGAGAGAGAGAGAATGAGAGAGTGTGGGTGACGGGGGAAGAGAGAAGCAACGAGAGCGCGGAGCGTAACGATAGGCCGGCACGCGAGTGTAATTAAAAATTACCGCGTCCGATAAGGGTTGCGTACGCGCGCGGGGTCAATGCCGTTCCACACGTCCGCATTCTTCGTCGCATGCAGAGGCCGCGCGTGTTCGTCACGCACACGGGAACACGGCCGCACACCTGCCGGCTCTTTATTGTCACAATATCGACGCAATTAACCTCATTCATCCCTCGAATCTCACCCCGAAGCGCGACAGACTCCGCCGCAGCGCGCTCCCTTTGTGATCGGTTCCCTCGGTTTTTCCCTCGTTCCCTTTGAAACCCCGGGGAAAAAAATTACGTTGTTGCCGGCACGCGCGCGCGCGCGCGCTCAGGAATATTTTTTTTTTACTCCGTTCCGTTCCTTTCTTTACCCCCGAACGTTCTCCCCCCGCATCCGTTTTTTTCCCGTTTGTTTGTTTGTTTGTTTTCGTCGTCGTTCGTGCCGCGGCGAGTCGCGGCCTCGTAAATTTTCACGAAGATAACGAACGATCTGTTGATCGCGCCGCTGTGTATTATCGGGGTAGATAGCGGCTGTTAACACCGGCGAAGGGGGAAATTAATGAAGCCGCCGGTTCGAGGGGGGTTATTAACGCCCCCACGCGGCATCGATTTTATTGGCTAATTCTTGCCGCCCGGATTTTTCGCCGAGAGGTGCCACCGTTCGCGACGCCGCGCCGCGAGATTATGCTAAGGCCGCGATCGCCTGATTATTTTTTGGACACTATCTATGGTCCGCGGCGTGGTTTAGCCAGGATTTAACCCTCTTGGTACCGGCCGAAAGAGTCTGTATCTGAGCGAAATGTTTAAACCTCGTTTGACGAAGTTTAGTAAAATTTCGGAAAGAAATTCCATGAATTTTGAAAAGCCTAATAAATAACAAATTCAAAAAGTGAGCAGAGAAAAGAAATGAAATTGTTGTTTAATAAAGATATTAGGAGAACTATCTTTTCAATAATAGCCAACGACGATGTATCGTTGTTCGGTACTAAGAGAGTTAAGAGACCATCGGCTATAAATTTCGTGATTTTATTTGTTTATTTTTTTTCTGGTTTGATCGCTGTCTATCGAGCTTCGTTTTTTATTTTTTGGTTTATTGTTTATCGTGTTTTGGTCAGTTGTTATTTATTTATTTTTGTTTTCTATGTGTCCGCTATTCTTTCATTTATTTATCTTTTGTGTGTACACTTGATTGGTTGCAATAGGAATATAAGTTTAAACGTTGATAAGTGTAGGGAACGAGAGCCTTTATTTACAACTCAATTACAATTAGGTTACAAGTTAATTAAAATTAAGTCACAACTTAATTTGCAGCGTGATTGTGAATATTATATATGTGTCCTATCTACTGGATTATATATTATTTATGCCAATGGAGAATGTTCCTAATTGCCAGTTGTTAAGAATAATTAATCGAAAAAGAATGAGAGTCTTGCTAAATGTTTAACCATTATCCTTCACACATACAATTTTAATGAAAAGTTATTTCTCCTTCCAATATAATTTCTAAATGTTTATATGTAATATACATTGCCCTATTCTACAAACAATAATACTCACAAAATAATATATTGCAAACCCTGTCTACTTTTAATAAAATAACGCACAAATTCTTCTTTTCAACATTACTTCTCCTTCTTCCATAATGCCGGCAGTTTTTAAAACTATCTGTACAAATAATATAGTCTTTATAAAACAACGTAACTTGTTAAACGTCATTTATTTTTCAATGATGGTTATAGTTATACCATCTTCGGTTAAAATGATCTCTGTTTAATAAAAATTTGAATTTGATTTATTTAGAATGAAAAGAACAAGAACCAATAATTATTTCTTGTAATATATTGTACAAACGACGAATTTTCGTCATTCGGTTATCGGTGATTGTTTGCGAAATAACGAGGCTTCGTCACGCGGACAAATAAGTATTAACAACTCTATTGAAGCACGAAGAAAACAGTGGAAGTCAAAACTGACCTAGCCACCGCTCGAAGATCGTAACAGGGTCCCCGGGCGCCGCCATTTTATTAGCCGAAGGAGCGCGCGAATTTCGAGGGTCCGGGCAAGCAGTAGCGGCCATACCGAAATAAATTTCTGGCGTTCTGGGCGCACACATTGACAAACACGGGACGACGTTCCGTACACCGATAAGCGTTATTGGAATACTTTCCGATGCGCGTGGAGCATCCTTTCGCCTAAACGCGATACAATTCCGTCGCATTCCCCGCGGCCTCCCCGTCCGACGTCCACGATATTAACGATCACCGGGGCTCCCACGGCCGAGTAATAAATTATTGCTCGTATAAACAACTCGCATAACCGAGGCGCCAGGCACGTCAGCACGGAAATTTGCCACCGTGACGGCACGCGACGTTCTACACAAAAGGGGGGACCCCATGTTAGAACGATCCGTGGAAGCCTCCACGCGCGCGCGCGGTTTTCTACCGAAGTATTCCGTAATGCGGCCTCCTTCCAGGTCTTGTCTTCATCTGCCGCGAAACAATCCCCGATATTCCGTCAAGTACTCGGGGCAACAATCGGGCGAAGGAAATACACCGGCGCCAAAGGGAATCCAACGACGGAATCCATCCCCGTTGTTCGATACCCCCGTGTCTTTAAAGCTCGACGGGGACGACGCGAACGAGTGCGTCAGCTTCTACGGCATAACCGCTTTTTATTCTCGTAATGCGTGTTTAGAGCGTGCGTGATCTGGCTCGAAGGATCACTGTTTAGAGCGAAGGTTGATTTCTCGCTGGTTCGATGAACACGCTCTGATATTCAAAGTATTTTGCTTTATTTTAATAAACAATTAACACTTATTTAAGGCCGTCACAATGGCCGTACGAAGTTATTAATCAAAAGCCGTCACAATGGCTGTACAGAGGTTCTGAGAGTCTGGCAAGTCCCTGCTACTCTTCGTTTCTAAGCGTCGTCGGGTATCTCTTTGGTTTCTATCGTCTTTCGTTGTTCTGCTTGTGTTTTGACTCTCGATTGTATCTGGATTGACTCTGGAGTCTTCGTAGCTGTTCGCGTTCCACGAAGACTCTTATCCCTACTTTTTCGTACGAGGCGAACACCTATCAGCCAATACGAAATTAGTTGCAAAAGACCAAGTACCGCCCTTCGGAATGTTGTTTCCGAAGGTCGATGCCTTGGGTTTCCCCCAAATTCGCTGGCTGCACAGGGTCGCTTGGCGTACATTAATTTCCACGGTGCTCGGGGTTTACGATACGTCAAATGGCTATTGAGTACCAGGAGAAAGTCCGAGGGTCCGATGTCTCGTCTCGGGCTTGGCGTCTTTCTCCTGGTTTATGGTGCCAGATGCTTAAAATACGGAAATTGCCAAGAAGGCTCTGCAGCTCAAAAATAGCCAGAAAGTCGCGTACGCGTCATAAACTCAATCGTTATAGAATCCTTAACAACGCGAGATCGAAGAGTTTCGTGGACGATTAGAGCTAGACCGACGAACCGCGCGAGTATTCGCGGTTTTTGCCGGCCGGCTTGCAAAAACCTGGAAACTCAAGCGGAAATTAATTGTGTTTGGAAAATAGTTTCCAAAGCGGGAGTGTATGGGGCTCGTTTGATAGAGAAAAGAAGTGCGCACAGATTCGCGGTGTTATTTTATCGTATTGTTTATACGTATTCTGTGATCATTGATGTGATTTTTGCTTCCACTTTTTGTGTATTTTTCTTTGTTATCTTTATTAAGGATTTTATTTTTCTTTCTTAGATTTAATTGTATCTTTTTTGAGATCAATCGGTTTCTCACCTGTATGCAATAAATTAAAATTGAAGAGTAGTAATGATAATAATTAGTAGTTATATGTTTGTGGTTAGAGAAATAATAATCTTAATAGAAGAATATTTATATAAAGTGCATCGCAATTGGAGAATGAGTGATTAACCCTTTCGGTACTAGCGCCGGATATATCCGGCGTCCCTGCGCCGATCGGTATAAATAACAGAATTTTATATAAATAAATCTTAATATTTTATATAAGTACCTCTGCATATCTCTTAAGTTACAAGCAATACTTTTGTTAAAAAATGTCGTTTTATAAAGCACAGTTTTTATTTAACGCTTAGGAAATATCTTCTTATAAAGGAGGACTGGTCATGTGCGGTGGCAATTTTCGGCGCGGGGCCTCGTACAGCGAGAGTGTCACGGCGGACAGAGTGCTCGTACCGAAAGGGTTAACACATTCCGTGCCACGTGTACCACTGGTGGCGCACGCCTAAGTAGTTATTCAATGCGGTAAAAAAATATTTTACGGCAAGTTAGAAATCCAAGAAATAATTTTCACCAAAAGAATAGATCTGTAATAAGTCTGCTTCATAGTTATATTGACAATAATTGATAAATAAAAGTAATATATTGATTTTTAAACGGAACGTGTTAATGAGGTTATTTCAGGCAGCTTTTTCCTTTACAAAATTTTTCTCCGTGGCTTGGTTTACGAGTTATTCTATGAAAACCGTGACCAATGAGAAGCGCGATCACCAATGTGCATTCCTCGATTCGACTGCCTCGCGTTAGCTGATCTCGTCTCTCATTGGTCAACGTTTTTCTTTAATAACTCGAAAACAAAGTCTCGTAGAACATTTTCGCAAAGGAGAAAGTCGCTTGAAATGATCTCAGGAACCCGTCATTTTCAAAACTCAAATGACTTTTGACACAACCTGCATTTCATTAAACCTTAGGGCTCTAAATACTCCCGACCGAAATGGTCCGTAGGGACGGCGCGTTGTTAGCGCTAACGGTCTTTATGACTTAGAGTCAACGCGTATCTGCGTTTGGCGAAAGTCGCCGTTGTGACCGAAGGACGCAGATATGCGTCCATAGAGCCCTAAGGGTTAAACAACGATCATTACGGTGCTTACCTTCCTCCATCCACGAGACAAGAAATTACCGAAAAAAGGCAGACGCCGTTGAAATCGCAGGAGAGATGCGAAACAATTTCAACGCGATCGGTGTCCCGGCCGGAATTCGCCGGCAGAGCGCGAGAAGTTCGCGAAAGGAAACCGCGGTCACAAGACTATTCCCGGCGGACGGTCGGGGGGCTCTCCTTTCTCCCGACGAGAATCGTCTTGTCGTCTGTCAGCCGTTTGGAAATTTGAAATTTCTATAATTTCAACTTTTCCGGCTGGCCGGCCTCGCGTACTCGTCGCCGAGTCCGCGCCGCTTCCTGCACGCCGTCCCCCCGCCCCCTCGTCGTCCCCTCGTCGTCGTCGTCCCGGCCACCGGAGCGGCGGCTCGCGTCAACTTTTATTCGGTAAAAGGGGTTTCGAACTCGTTTCGACGGCGACGGGGACCGGAGCAAACCCCTCCCGCCCCCGAGTTCGCCGCGGGTCGCGTTTTCCGGGCGTCCCTCTGAGAAATTTAACTTTCTTCGCGGCCAGGACCCCTGGAATCGATACCAAGAATGCTCTCCCGAACGGCCGGAGCCCTTCTTCCACGGGAATTTCTACGTATAGCGATCCGCCGCGGCCTCTGTTCGGCTAATGTTCTGCTACCCGGTATCGGCGAACCTGCAGGCTAGATGTTCCGGCTGCTGCGGCCACGTTAAGGATTTATAGGAGAGCGAAAATATTTTGGATATTTTCTGATCCGTATGAAAATCGGCGTGTTTTCGCGGATCGGTCGATGGTGGGCGTTGTTTAAATTGAATTTCGTATATGCTTTTCTTTAGTAATTCTCGGGTGAAGTTTTTTAGGTGACTATTTGATTCTAATATGATATTGTAATATTATGACAATATAGAAATATTATAATACGATAGTATAATAATAAAATGGTACAATAATACAAGTAATACAATGATACAATAAAAATACAGTAATACAATAATACAGTACTACAACAATAAAATAATACCATGATACCATAATGCAATTATATAATAATAAGCTAATACCATAATACAATGATTCAATAATAAAATAATACAGTACTACAAAAATAAAGTAATACCATGATACCATAATGCAATTATATAATAATAAGCTAATACCATAATACAATGATTCAATAATAAAATAATACAATAACACAATAATAATATAATAATAGAATAAAACAATAGTACAACGAACCAATAAAACAGTAATACAATAATACAACAATTTAATACTATCTTATTCGTCATGAATTTGTTCTTGCATTTGTTTCAATAATCTCTTTATGGTATTTAAAATCTCCATTCTATAACATGTAATAATACCTAACAATAACGTAAAAATGCTTTTATATTTGACTTCCTTGTTAAAATGCTTTCTCTATCGTTCTTTTCTGATTTTCTTGTGCCCTCCATTATTGTTCCTTCATTATGACTACTAAACACAAAAGCTTTACAACTATTAAACACGAATTCATATTTATCGTTACACATCGTGTCGATATATTAGTTTATTTATTACGATTATTTATGGCAGATGTTGCACGATTTTTATACAAAAAGAATCGATTTCAATAATTATACGGAGAACAAAGAACACGAAATACGTCGCGTCTCTTGATTGATTTTTCCTATCTCTGAAATATAACACTGTGAACAAAAAGTAAGGTGAATTTGTTTATAAAATGTAAATTCTTTATTTATTCTTTTTTTATTTTTTTCCTAGTTTGGTAGGACTGTCTATAACATTTGCCAGGCGTCTGTTTGTCAAAAGGTTTAATTATTTCCGAGTTACACGTGTTTTTGTAAAACAACCAAAAGTGAAGTTTTCGATTTTTACAATGGGTGATTTTGTTGAGCAAAGAACTTGCATCAAATTTTGTTTGCGGAACGAATATTCTTGTGCGGACACGTTGAAAATGTTGCGGCAGGCCTTTGGTGATCAAACTGTGGCACAAAAAAACGTTTATAAGTGGTACAACGAGTCGAAAGCGGGCCGAGAACGCGTTGAAGACGAACCGCGCTCTGGACGACCATCAACGTCTACCGACGAGGGCCGCGTCCAAAAAATCAAAGATTTCGTGCTTGGAAATCGTCGATTGACAATTAGAGACAATTAAGAATATTATTTGAGCGTTATACGTCGTTTGCGTGGAGCTATTCGTTTGAAACGGCCAGAATTATGGGAGAACAACTCTTGGTTCCTTCATCACGATAATGCACCATGTCATACCGCATTGGTTCTTCGCGACTTTATTGCCCAAAACTCGACTCGTATCGTTCCGCAACCACCGTATTCGCCTGATTTGGCTCCGTGTGACTTTAGCTATTCAGCAAACTCAAAAGGCCAATGCGGGGACGCCGTTTTGACACGATCGAGGAGATAAAAACCGAATCAAAGAAGGTCTTGAAGGCTATACCGGAAAAAGACTATTCCGACTGTTTCGAGGACTGGAAAAAGCGTTGGCAAAAGTTTGTTTTATCAGGCAGGGATTACTTTGAAGGGGATGAAATTGATTTGTAAGAACAAATAAAGAATTTACATTTTATAAACAAATTCACCTTACTTTTTCTTCACAGTAGTATTGTATATGTATATGTATATATGTACTCTTCAGGATCGCGTATAAATAATAACCGTTCTCGCTCGTTTTTCAGGTACTTCGTTTTGGGGTCTGATAAATCCCTCGTGGTCCCTGTGCAGCAAAGGGAAGAGACAGAGCCCGATCAACATCGAGCCTGACAAGCTTCTCTTCGACCGCCACTTGCGATCGCTGTCGGTCGACAAAAACAAGGTAATTTATCGAGTGCTTGGCTTTTATTTTTTTTTATTCTTCCCCCCCCGTCCGCGTGGTACGCGAGTCGCGCGTAAAGTCCACCTTCACAATGGGAACAAAGAGGCGTCGAATAGCTGGATTACGATTAACAAACGCAATGGCGAGCGCCGCGGTAGAAGTACGCGGAATTGCAGTTCTGCAGCGAATCGATACGAAACACCGGCGAACTTTCAATTATTCTGGTACTCGTTAACAGGTATCGTTCTTGAAGGCGCGACACGGTTCACGTGAACACGTATCCTCGAATTAAGCTCGTTGATACTGTTTAAAAGTGTTGTTCATTGTTCGATAGCTGGGTTACTGTTCAATTGATGATGTTGCTTTTTATTTAGTTGCTAATGTTATTCTTTATTTTATTAATGCTATTATTATTTGATTATTAGTATTGTCCTTTATTTAGTTCATAATATTATTCTTTAGTTAATTATTAATATTGTATTTTATTTAATGATTAATATTATTCTTAAATATTAATTTACATGCAATATTATGGTATGCATTGGTAAGATCCTTTGTTGACGTAAATAACAATCTACATCGACTTATGCGTCTCTCAAGTGATTCCATTATTTAATTGTACCAATTATACCATCTTAATAATTTAAATATTCTGTCTCATCATGAAGCTTTCATATTGTATTATATTTTGCATTTCAGTAGAATTTTTTCTTATAGAATTATATAATATAGATAATATGTATATGATAATGTCATGCAATAAGTATATATATAAATAGATACTAAATACAAATGATATATAATATTAAAGTAAAATACATAATTAAATACGTACAAACAATTTACGAAATTTCAAATAAATTATTTCAAGAGCCACTTATTTCCCTAATTAAGATTGTTATCCAATACAAAGAAATTAAAAGCAATCCTATAATTAACTAATCAGCGCGACTTTGAATTAAAAAAAAGAAAGAAAACAAACAAACCAACAAACATCGAATAACAAAACAACAGCGAACGACAAAGTCTCGAAATAATAGCGACCGTGTTGCAAAATGAGAACTTGTTGCGCCGACTGCAGGGGCAGGCAAGCGCCGGAACACAAATTCTCCATTAATAGTTGCGCGCCGCGCGCCGGGATACTTTTCGAATAAATAAAATGCTGGCCGATAGGTGTTGTATATATCGAAATTTCGTCGAGCACGGCCCGTTATCCGCGTAGGATCGATGGCGATTCGTCGGGGATCGGTGAACCAACCCCCGTTCGGTACGGCGAGCGGAGTGGGCGGACGCGCGGGCGTCGAGAGGAATGAATAAATGTTTACTTAATGGAAGATTAGTGTTTCTGCAGCCTTAGGGGTATTACGGGGCGGCCGGAGAGGGCGCGGGAAACGAACGTTAAATAGGAAGACCGGTAATTAATGGATTTATTATCGAATTAACGAACTCGGCCGGTGAAAAATGGACAGAGAGAAAGTGGAGAGCGGTCCACGGTGAATTCGAAATCCATTACTAGACGGCGACAGCTCTGGGAATACCGTTCGCGGGAGAGCTACTCGTTGCCGAGTTGAATGCGCTTTTCCCCCGATAGAAAGTCTCCGGCGAAATAAATCATCCGAAAAATGTTAATTTCCACTTTAACGTCCCGGGGCTCCCGCGACGTCGAAAGTGACGATACTTCTCCACGAATCCCGCCCCTTGCCTCTGCCTCCTCCCGTCCGATCTCTTAGACCCTCTCTTTTCTCTGCAAATCTTTTTCTATATTATTCTTCCTTTTTCTCTGTGTCGAACTTTCTCTTTCTTTCACTTTCTCTCGATCCCCCCCTCTCTCTCTCTCTCTCTTTGTTTCTCTCACTTTTTTTATTTTTCACAATTTTTCTTCTATTTTTCTCTCTCTATCATTCCTCGTCTCTTCCTCTTTGTCTTGAGGCCTCCCTATCTTTGTCACTCTTTCTTTTTCTCTATCACAGTTTCTTTCTTTCTCTCTCATACTCTATCTCTCTCGCTCTCTTTCATTGTTTTTGTCTTTGACTTTTTCTCTGTATCACTCTTTCTCTCTCTCATTCTTTCACTTTCTCACTCTTTTTCTCTTTCACTCACTCTCCCTGTCTCGTTCTCTCTCACTCTACCTCCCTCTCAATTTTTCTCTCTCTCACTCATCCTCTTTCTGTCTTACTGTTTCTTTTTCTCACTCTTTTTTTCTCTCCCTTTTCTGTCTCACTTTTTCTCTTTTTCTGTCTCACTCTCTCTTTTCCTTTCACTCTTTTTCTTTTTCTCTCTCTCTCTCTCTCTTCCTCTCTCTCACTTTCTCTCCCCCCATCCCACAATTCCGCGATTCGAGTTACTTCCCGTCGAACGACCCGCTCGTAAAGATTTCGACGCGTACTCCGCGCTGTTTTATTTGCAGGCTGATCAATCAGGCTCTTTCCTTTGCTCTTTGTTGTTCGCCGAGTACGCCGGTTAGTTACACAGTCGATCAGAAGTTTATACATATTTGTTGGGGGGAACGGTGAGAACATGTTTATGCTTGCGCTTAAATTCCGAAGTTCCTTGTTACGGAATAGCCTGCCCCTAGTAGGAAACAGAATTCGCGAAGAGATTGAGATAATAAATCTCTTCTACCGGACGCTCACTGTTCACTTCGTGATTAAGGAATGTTGGACGACTGAAGTATTTTAAACAAAGCCATTCGATTTTATAAATAGGCTAATGAGAGATGAGCTTCTCCTATGTGCTAAATAATTTTATATTGCAAAATGACTTAAATTTCTTGCTTTTGGCGCTGTTGAAAACTTTTCCCTCATATATAATTTCTGTTTTAACGCGTTGAGCGCCGCGTTACCCAAATATGGGTGACACTAATTTCTGACCAATCTTGAAAATTCATTTTTGTTGTAATATATTCGAACAGAGTGAATTTGAGTAGAATGTTTCGAATGCCAAAGTTCTATTGTCACCCCTATTGATCCCCTCATCGGGGATCGATTCGGCCGTCGACGTTCCCCGTCTCGTCCACGGTCCGGTTTTCGTTCGGCGTTTTATCGGTCCGCGTTTCGCGAATCCAACGCGGTCCGCGCCGATCTACGCGTCGCCGTTTACCGCGAGAAATCGACGCGGCCGCGTAAATATTGTAAATCTCGTCGACGCGACATCGCGAACGGTAATGCCCGGGGTTTCCTCCTCTCTCTCTCTCTACCCCTCCCCTCCCGTCCGCGAGACTTGATTAATCGGCGGAGGATAATTAATAGCCGGCGGATCGCGCAGTTTTATCCGCTCGAATTTTAATATTGTTGACTCGCGCGTCTGCGAGATGCGCGGCGTGCACGGCAATCCTCCCCGTCCCCCCCCCCCCCACCCCCCCCCCCCCGAGCCGGTGAATATTCATCGAAGAAGATTGGAGTTCCACTTTTCAGGCACTCGGCGCCGCGCGGCCCGCCGGCGTATTTGCCGGGATCCTTGGAACGGTTTAGTTCCATCTGCCTGCAGAGACGGCCGGGCAATTTGTTTGACGGTTCAACAACGATCGCCGAGACTGAAATGATAATTTTCCGAAGGCCGCGCGCGCTTGGTCGGCCCGGCCCGGCCCGGCTCGGCCCGCCTCGGCGAAAGCCTCCGCTCCGCAAATATTTAGTCTTCCGTTCACCCTGTTTTTCTTTCATACGGGATTGATTAATTCCGTCGAACGCGCGCGCCACCCCTCCCCGTCCCTCGCGTGTCCGCGATCAGAAACATCGTTAACGGTTTCGTCGGACTCGGGTCGAGGACCCCCTAGGCGTTTTCTTCCCGATTTTTAACCCCTTGTCGTGGATCGTCATTTTTAATTAGAACTAATTATTTTTGTGAATGTTGTTCTAGTTTTTAAGACGACATTAAGTTCTGCCATTTTGTCGTTGATATTTCTAGGTTATGTTTAAGTTGGTTATGTTAACCCTCTCAGTACCGGCCAGAAGAGTCTGTATCTGAGCGAAATGTTTAAAAATCGTTTGACGAAGTTGTAAAAGTTTCGGCAAGAAATTGCAAGAATTTTGAAAAGACTGATAAATAACAAATTTAAAAAGGGAGATGAAATAAGAAATGAAATTGTTGTTCGATAAAAATATTAAGAAAACTATCTTTTCAATAATAGCCAACGACGATATATCGTTGTTTGGTACTTAGAGAGTTAAACATCGTCTACATTTTCATTATAAACCGCTTAGGTATATTCTTCTTTTCTTTTAACCTCTTCTTTTGTGTTGGCGAGTTTTATTCACCATGGCGCTTTTTGATAATAAATTGTTATTTCTGAATATTGATTTGCTTTTTAAGACGACATTAAGTTCTGCCATTTGGTCGCTGGTATGTCTAGGTTATGTTTAAGTGGGTTATGTTAAACATCGTTTACATTTTTGTCAAGAACTCCTTAGGCATTTTCTTCCTCTCTTTAACCCCTCGTTGTACTTCCGTGAATTAGATTTACAATGGTCACTTTTAATAATAATTTGTTATTTATGAATGTTAGTCTGCTTTTTAAATAGGCATTAAATTCTCTCCTCTTGTCCTGTTAGGTCAATGTTATATCTAGTTTATGTTTATGTCAGTGATACTAAACATCGTTGACTCTTTCATCGAACTTGGTTTAAGAATCCCTCAGGCATTTTTTTACAGCTTTATTAACCCCTTATCCTACGTTGGCGAGTTTGATTTGCAATGGCGATTTTTAATAATAATTTGTTGCTTATAAATGTTAGTTCACTTTTTAACTCAGTATTAAATTCTGTCCTCTCGTCGTTATTGTTTAACTCATTGTTAACTGAGATAAAATTATAGGATACGCTATAATTGTTCTATCGCGTTTAAAAATTATTTTTATACTGACAAAATATAGATTTAAAGAGTTGTTAAAAGTTAAATCATTGATGCGAACCGCAAGAATTAATTTCATATCCATGAAATGCAATTTTTCACATAAAATGCAAATAATTTAAATCAGAAAAATAGAGAAAATAGGAAGGAACAAGACAAAATAATTGCAAACGTTGTAAATAACAAACTAAAATTTCCAATCATTCTACAATCCATTATAATCCTCCCAGAAAACAGTATTAAATAAAAATGAAGAAGACTTTAAATAAATGTTAGGTAACAACTTAAAAGAATGTAACTTTTTTAGTTTTATATCATATTTCACACTGTCAGTCACCGGCGACTGACGCGGCCTGAACGGAGAGTTCAGTGTCAGTCACCGGTGGCTGACGCGGCGACGAACGCGTTGAAGGTCTTAGGTAAGCAACGAATTTTTGTTATAACTTCTTAATAAACCTCTATATGATCTATGCTTGCATAACATTTTTTTCTTTACTTTGTGCCATAGAAATCACCGACAAAGTTTGACCATTAAAATTTGGAACAGCCTGTATTTCGCAAAAATTGATTATCAAAGCAAATCAACATTTTAATTAATTAACTAAAACTGCTGAAACATTTTCCAAATGATTCGCCTCGTCGCACCGAGCAGTTTCGTTCTCATCATTATCGTCGTTATCAACCTAAAACTAGGAAAAAAAAAACGTATTATTTTATAAACCACGCGACGTTTCGCGCGCGCCGCCCTGAAAAAATTGATCATCGTCCGGCGCGGCAGATTTAATTAAGTAAATTGAACAGCCTGGATCGTTTTCCAAACGATCGTCGAGACGACGGTGCCCTCCGGTTTTGTTGTTATTAGCAAGGAGAGGGTGGTGGGGGGAGCGATAGGGAATTGTTCCGATGGGAGAGAGAGAGGAAAAAAAGGGGTAGCGCGTCGCTTTAATGGAACGGCGGGGCCCGCGCGTTTCCGGCAATTTAAAGAAGTTCCGCGCGCGGACCGGGAGCCGGATAGGGTAATCCTATAGGTCGGTTGTCTCTGAATATTCCTCGGCTCTTGTCGAAACGTATCGGCGTCCATTCCCGGCGAGAACACACGGCACTGCCGCGATTTACATAAAACAATTTCCGCAGCTGCACTTTCGCGTACGCGCGCGGCTCCCTCCCTCCCTAACCCCACCCTACCGGACAAACGTAAAATTCGCGGCGGCGCGTTATGTCACGCGAGTACGCGATAAGAACGCCACGCGTGCTTCGACCGCGCTGATAGTACGTTCCGAATAACGTTGTTCCGTGAACGGCAACCCTAATTGCGTCGCCGACCGGGAATACATTACGTCGATCTCGTTCGACCGGCAATTTCGTCGGGCCTCTTTGCGTTTGCTGTTTGTACTCGCGGCTTGTTTATTTATTTGGGATACTTCTCTTTACATTTTTCAATTTTTAATAATGCTTGTTGACGTAATCGTTAATAGTGGTTGATGAGTGTGCGATTTTATTGTAATTTTTATATTTTAATTGTTATCGTCTATGTTCTTGTAATTGTTAATAGAGCTCGATGAGTTTATGATTTTTATAGTTATATTATTATCAGTATTGTTGTGATTTTTGTACTTTTTGTTTTAGCTGTATGTGTTAGTATTATCGTAATCGTTGATAGGTGTCGATGTATTCATAAGATTTGTATTATATTATTATTATTTTTTTTAATGATTTATATAATTTTTATATTATATTGTTGTTATTACTACTATCATTCTTATATTTTTCTTATTTTAATTCTACTTGGTGTTATTATTCTAGTCGTTAATAGAGGAGGTATATTCTAATTTTTGTATTTTGTATGTTTCTATTCCGCTTGTCATTGTTATCGTTATTGTAAATAGAGAAGGTCAATGTGTTTTTTAATCTTATTATAATCTTATTAATCTTATTATTACGTGTAATTAGTATTTGCTGGCTTGACATAACCTTCACATAACTAAATGGTTGTGTATTTAATAAATATATAACAATACAAAATATGTAAATATGTAAATATACAAGGAAAAGTGCATGACAACATAAAACAATTGTGAAACATAAAACGAAGAACGTCGTGTCACATAATTTTGACATAACCTCCCCCTAACTAAATCATTGCACACGTAATAAATACATAACAATACAAAACATATAAATATATTGTACATAAATATACAACAAAAAATACATAACATCATGAAACAATTCGTAAATATAAAACGAAGGACGCCGTAACAAATAAAAGCATCCCGAATCGGATAAAACGTCCGCGATGAAAATAGCCGCGAGTGCAAAGGGTTAAGTTCCCATAAACGCGTTCAAACAGCAACGATATTCGAGAAAAAGTGGCAGAGAATATAGGGTTCTCGTTCCGCCGGTGATTTGCCCGTAACGCGTATTCGAGAAATCTGTTTTACGAACAAAAGCCGATCCGGTCGGATTTAACCGGGGAAAAGGCGAGTGTCAATAAATTATTTACAGTGCGCGTACGTACCGCGAGCGCGCGCGTATCGCCTACCGTAAATACCGGAGAATATGAGATTACAATTTACAAAAACCGGCGATACAATGTTGAGATCCATCGGAGCAACCCCCCCCCCCCCCCCCCCCCACCTCCACCCTTCCCCTGCGAAAGCGAATATATTGAAAACTGGATGGTATTTAATGGCGAGGTAATAAAATACGCCGCCGCGTTTCAAACGCTTTATGAACAGCGCCCGACTCCACTTTTAATTATGATATCGACATGATCGTCGGATTGATACACCATTAACGCGCGCGCGGGCCAGCCGAGAACGGAGAATTTCAACCATTTCGTGAAATACGATCGACGGGGCGAATCTGTCTGATTAACCAGTTAACTGTGGCGCCCTCATTTAAAATTGAGCACAGCTTTGTGTCGCCAGAATCGAGCCACGACGAGTATATTCGTCAATCACAGAGTAAGTTGCGCTGCTAAGATATTGGATGAAAAAGATGGGTTTATTTTATAAAAATAATATTTACGCACTTGAAATTCTTACGTCGCGCTGTACTTATTTGACAAGAACCGCCGACACTTGGTAAGATATGCACCGACACACACTTTTTGGGGTTCGATACAGCAAGATGAAGATCAAGATCACCGAAAATTCAAAGTTGCTGCACTGCTCGCGAGTTAGCTTTCTAGTTTATAAATCCACCTTTTCACTTTTGCCTTTGCCCCTTTTAGGTTAACATCTAAAAAAACGTTATCATCGCACATAAATAAATTCATTATGCAAACTGGTAAACTTTTTCAACCAGTGCATACGGGGACGTATGACATCATCTCAAACTGTTTATATTTTCTATTTGTTTGTTTGATTCCGGCATAGCCTCAAAATATTCTAAACATCTTGAAATTTCAGAATATGTTTTGTTTTTCTCAAAAATTGCAATTTAAATAGCTAATGGTCACTGATTTATACGCATGACGAGTATACTCGTCAATACACAAAATTTGTCCACTTCTCCATAACGAGTATACTCGTCAATACACAAAATTTTGCCACTTCCCATGATGAGTATACTCGTCAATCACAGTTAACTGATTAAATGCAACCAGCATTGATTATGCGGCAACTGTTTCGCACCTGTTTAGGTGTTTCGACGTCGTCGCCGAGTCATCGGAGACGTCGCTGACGGCTTAATGGCCGAAGCCGGGTCATGTTTCACCCGGAACGAAATTTCTTTATTTACGTATGGAATTTACCGTCGGACTTTACATCGAAATTCGTTGAACTCGTTATAAAATGAAAAATTTTATTTAAAATATTCGATAAATATTAAATGTAAGTATTGAGTATGTGGAATGTATTTCTGTTTGATTGTGTGCCCTTGAGATCAATGAATTTTCGTTTGAAATGTGTTTTTGGTACCATGAATGTTTTATTATCACTGGTTCTTTACACGAAATAAAATTGTTGTATATCAAATAAAAATGTATATCTTTTTTTAATAATAATTCATCAATGTTGGCTGTAAAATTCGCTGTCTATTAATGACAATTTAAAACACGTGAACAATTCGAATTAAAGCAAAGTCAATTTATCTAATCCTGTTAGTCTATGTTACATTAATATTGTAAGGAAAACAAGACTATTTAAACATCTTGCTGTAATTCAGAGACTCGATTGATTCAGTGTTTTCGAAGGAACAGGAAGGGCCTTTATACAAAATAAAACTGTTGTATATCAAATAAAAATCTGCTTCTTTGTTTAATAGTTTCCAAAAGCTGGATATAGCGTAATAATTCATCCATCTTTCCTATAAAATTCGTAGTCTGTTAATAACAATTTAAATCACGTGAACAATTCGGACTAAAGTGGAGCTGACTCATTTAATTCTGTTTATCCATGTTTCTAAAAAAAACAATAGCAAATTTAATTAAACATCTTGCTGTATGTTTTACAAAATCTGCTTAGATTAAACAGTACGTATCTTACGAAATAATCTTTATAATTGCAACAATTATTCAATCAAAATCGCGAAACCTGGTTGTTTCAGTGTTTCAGAAGGGACGTAAAAATGAGTTCGAAGTAAATTTATCAAAGGATAAAAAGCGCGGGAACTGTTCCGCCGATCGGTAAATAGAAAACCGTGGTCATTTCGTGCAGCAGTTTCAGTTGAATATCGCCGGCACGATTACTCGGGAACGTTTCGCGACATAGAAACAACAGTTTCGCAAGGCGCGGGGGGTTCGCCGGGCTCCTTTTTTCGTCGTTCAAAGAACCGCGTCCGGAAACGTGGCCGGGCAGCGTTTCGCCGCGGCAAGCACGCGGAACGGCCGTAGTTCTTTTGAGAAGCTCCGAGACGGCCCCGGCGCGGTGCTACGCTGGCACGAGGCACGTGCGCTTTGTCCGGTTTTCGTGCAACGCGCGCGAAACTACCCGCCTCAAAGGCGGAAAGCGTCGTTTGTTGCGTTGTCGCGAGCGAACCGGTTCACGTGGACCACGCAGCTGTTCCCGATGATCGCCGACACGTGATCGGAAGTCGCGACCGTCGATCAACCGAGTTCCGGGTAGTTAAACGAAATTTGTCTTTCGGCAAATTAGAACTGGGAAGTTTCATCGAATGGATCAACAGCGATATAATAAAGAATAAATATAATAATCAGTACGATAGTACATGTAATAGTGAATATAATAGTAAATGTAATAGTAAATATAATAGTAAAAGTAATAGTAAATATAATAGTAAATATAATAGTAAATATAATAGTAAATGTAATCACAAAGATAATAAATGGAATGCGAATTTTTGGGTAAAATAAAGCCCGAATAATTTCATTTAAAATATTAAACATACAATATACGATATTAAAGACGCAAAACAGAAATTTTTTAAATTAATTTTAACCTTCTAAAATTTCCTCTTCTTTGGTTTTTTATAAAATATTTCGAACGCGAATTCCGCATTGCCTCGGTCAAAGAGTTAATTTTATAAAGCACTCAGGACGAAATTACTAAAATATTATAACCTCGATAAAATGTCTATTTATCGAAAAATAGTCGGTCAAAGTTATCAACGATTGCAGCGACGCGTATTTATCTACGGCACGCAAAGTGCGCGAGCAAAGTGTACAAAATATTAGAATAGCTGTTTTCTCTGCAGTTAATTCATTGTTGCGGCCGTCCGTCATTGAATTTCGCGATAACGCGGTTAATTTGCTCGACTTCCGGGCAAAGGAAACCAGGGGAAGCCCGCGAGAAGAAGCCGGGTGGTTGCAAAGGGAAGCCAGGCCCGATGAAATAATGGCGGCACAAAAGGCGACACACTCGAGCGATTAAACAATCCAGCGGTTTCCGTTCCGCGGCGACTCGATTGTCACGTTCACGAAGTTAGGCTGGCTGGGCTGGGCTGGCTGTGTCGGCGCTTCAAACGAGCCGGAACCGTGTCATTTTTCGAGTTTATCAAATAATACCGGGCCGCGAAGTAGCTTTCGTGCAAACACTCGTCGCGGAGGCTGGCTCCGGCGAGGCTCGTTTACATTTCCGCCCTTTTCTTTGCTACCCTCGTCGCGACTCTTTCATTTCTGCCTGCCACTCTGTCATTCGCGGTTAAGAATGCTCCTTCTACCTCTCTATTTTCCCTCCCTTATTCTCTTTTTTGCTTATGTCTCTTTTTATCTCGATCCCTCTCTCTCTCTCTCTTTTACTTTATATTTTTCTTTCTCTCTCTCTCTTTGCGACTTTGTCTATTTTCGTGGTTGATGATGCTGTCTCTCTTCCTCTCTCTATCTGTCACTCTTTCTCACTTTATAAATCTATTTCTTTCTGTATTTCTTTCTCACTTTCTATCTTTTCTTTTCTCTGTCTTTTACTTCATACCCCTCTTACTCTTTCTCTTTTACATTATACCTCTCTTACTCTTTCTCTTTTACTTTATTCCTCTCTTTCTCCATCTCTTTCGCTTTCTTTCTCTCCTATTCTCCGTCTTTTTCTTTCTTTCTCTTACTGTCTCCCTCCCTCTGTCTCTATTAGTTTATAACTCTATTTCTCCCTCCTTCTTTCACTTTCTATCTCGCCTTCGCTCTCCGTCTCTCTTTATCTCTCTTTTTACTGTCATGGTTAAAGATATTTCTTCTTTCTTGTCTCTGTTCTCTCTCTCTCTCTTTCTTAGTTTATACCTCTCCTTCTTCATCTCCTTCATATTCTATCTCTTTTTATTTCTCTATTTCTCTTACCTCTCTTTCCACTTTCGTGGACAAGAACACTCTTTCCTCTTTCTGTCACTGTCCCCCTCTCTCTATCTATCTTTCAATTTATAATTTTATTTTCCTTCTTTCTTTCACTATATCCTCTTCTCCCTCTGTTCGCCTCTCTTTCTGCTTTCATGGTTAACAATATTACTTCTCTCTCTTCTCTCTTTTCTCTTTTCCCTTTTCCCTTTTCCCTTTTCCCTTTTCCCTTTTCCCTTTTCCCTTTTCTCTTTTCTCTTTCCTCTTTTCTCTATCAGCTCTTCTCTCTTTTCTCTTCTCTCCCTTAGCTCTTCCCTCTTTTATCTTTTCTGTCCTCTCTTCTCTGTCCTCTCTTCTCTCTTCTCTCTTTTCCCTTTTCCCTTTTCCCTTTTCCCTTTTCCCTTTTCCCTTTTCCCTTTTCCCTTTTCTCTTTCCTCTTTTCTCTATTAGCTCTTCTCTCTTTTCTCTTTTCTCTTCTCTCTTCTCTCTTCTCTCTTCTCTCTTCTCTCTTCTCTCTTCTCTCTTCTCTTTTCTCTCTTCTCTCTTCTCTCTTCTCTCTTCTCTCTTCTCTCTTCTCTCTTCTCTCTTCTCTCTTCTCTCTTCTCTCTTCCCTCTTCCCTCTCTCTATCTCTCTTTCTGCCACTGTCTACCTCTCTTCCCCCGACTCGCTCTTTCTACCAGCGTTCCCCTAACCGCGACCCAACCGAAAGAGGGGACTTTTGTTACCTCTCGTTGCCGTCTCGAGTTTGTTGCAATGAAACCACTTGTTAAGGATTCTTGAAGACAGAGCCCCGCGCGACCACACAGAGGACACGGCCGGCATCAAAGCGAGCTCTGCACAGGCTCTCCGGGACCATCCGCGAGGGAGGAAGTTCCTGAAACCTGTCTCCGTCGTGGTTGAATAAAGAGCAAGGTCCTGCTCGGCGATATACTACTATTAGCGCTGAACTCTGCCGGCTGAATTTTTCAGCGGCGGAAGATGGCGACCAGGGTGGGTCATATTTTTGGGAATCGATCCGCTCGAGAAAAGCGAAGCTTGCGATCCCTGTGCCAGACGTGTTTTCTTCTTCCTAGAGTCACTTCGACGCGTTTTTCGAGGCAATAGAGGTTGGCGACTTTGCGCGAGTTATTTAGTATTAATACCGTGATTATTGTTAGTAGACTATGTGATGTTTTATGGGTAATTTTAATAAAATGGAAAAATTAATGATACTGTTATATTGTTTGTCAAATATTCAAATGTTTGAGGACGAAAATAGATGTCTAAGTAACGATGTTGCAGTTAAGGTAGGGAGTTTATATTTCGCAGAACGATTATTATCTGATTATTATCACTGGACTGCAGGGTGTTTATTCGTAATTTTTATGGAATATGCAATAGTAAGCACGCGTGGAAAAATTAAGAACAAGTTTCCATTGTTTTCAAGATATTTAAACATTTAAAATAGACGTCTGACTAGTGGCGGTATGTTGCAATTAGGGTAGAGTATTTCTATTTCCTATAAAAGTCTACAGTTTTGTTTTTAATATTCTAATTTAACTATTGTTTTAAACCACAGATTCAACAGTATACTATAAAATATACTACAAAATTCTATTCACAATATACATTCATGTATAATCTAATTATACATTGCAACAGTGCAACATAATGATTTTTAAACTACGAATATGAACATCAGAGAATGTCCAACAGAATATCTATTAAAATTCCCAACTTATCCAATTATAATTGAACTATAAAAGTACCGTGGCTCTACTTAAAGGTAGAGCTTTCATCGTATTTATAAAGGTTCCGAAATAACCCGAACCTGGACATAACCTCCCAGAAAATCGCGTATACCCGCGATACGTATACTTAATCCCATCCCTGGCCGCGCGCCGGCTCAATAAAGCAAATGACGCGGATATATCGCAGCGTTTTCCAGGTTCTGCTGACACATACGCGAGACTGCGGAACTGCGGAACCTGCGGAAAGGCCGGAAGTCCAGACGGATCTGGCCGGCGCGGAGAAAATCCGGATTCCCTTGGAACGCGGGTCTCGATTGCGAAATTACGCTTTTCGCTGTGAATCCGGGTCGATCCGTGCGGTGCGGGAACGGAACCTTCTTGCGGGCTCGGGTGGCCGCGGGGTGCGGAGGGGAGGGGCGCAGGAAGCTTCGAAGACGTACGTTCGACTCGGCGGAGGGGGGAGGAGGGGGCCGGCGGCGCGGTTCGTTCTATTGTTTAATTTAAGTGCCAAAGTTTAAACCGGGTTAAACGTCGTATAAATTCACGAGCCACCCCCCCTGTTCCGCACGGTTTTGCCGTCGCGGCGCGGCGCGGCGCGGGGACGGCGACGGGGAGCACGGAATGGACCGACGGCACTGTTTAAGCAGCGCGGGAACCAGATGTGACGTCACTGCGGTTTCCGGACCGCGGTCACGGCCCGACGACGGTTTTTCTCGCCACGATCTTCCCGCGGCTTGCTACCGCCGACTGCGGAACTCGAGCGGCACGGATCGGCGGGACGATCGACCGGTCCGAACTGCTGCTACTTTTTTCATCCCCCGATTCAGCCGACGATTTTTCATCCCCTGTTTCAGCCCTTTGCACCGCTGACCGCCTGTGGAACCCGGTCTCTAGACAGACACCGGGCTCCACGATTTTAGGGGTTTAATGGAGCCAATGAGATCAAAGCGACCAAATAATTTGTTAATCATCGATTAACGTATATTTCTCTTTTTAACAATCCTTATAGGAATTAGGAGTTTATTTTTAGAATTGTTGCAAGTATTGTATTCGACTGTTTCAATAATTTAAACAATTTAAATCTAGAAAGACTGAGGGTTAAATGGCAGAATTCTATGACATTTTGTCGAACGACGGATAAATAATACAAACTGAGCGAATACAATTTTATTCGACAATATCTAACAAATGTTCAGACGATTAAAAATTTATCTAGATACAATTATATATCCGGCTATTATTTTATTCGAATAAGAATTCATTTGGATAAGAATTTATACGAATAGAAATATATTCCTGTAGGAATACATACGGAACATAATTGATTTGAATAAAAATGATGGGATACAAGTATATCAAAAATACGGAAAAATATGCAAGAGACGTAATAATATATATAAAATAACAGAAATAAAATTTAAATGTTTATTTACTGTTAAGGATTCTTAACGATTGGGTTTATGATGCGTACGCGACTTCCTGACTATTTTTGAGCTGCAGAGCCTTTTTGGCAATTTACGTATTTTAAGCATCTGGCACCATAAAACAGGAGAAAGACGCCAAGCCCGAGACGAGACATCGGACCCTTGGACTTTCTCCTGGTGCTCAATAGCCATTTGACGTATCATACCCCCGTGCATCGTGGAAATTAACGTAAGCCAAGCGACCCTGTGCAGCCAGCGAATTTGGGGGAAACCCAAGGCGTCGACCTTCGGAAACAACATTCCGAAGGGCAGTACTTGGTCTTTTGCAACTAATTTCGTATTGGCTGATAGGTGTTCGCCTCGTACGAAAAAGTAGGGATAAGAGTCTTCGTGGAACGCGAACAGCTACGAAGACTCCAGAGTCAATCCAGATACAATCGAGAGTCAAAACACAAGCAGAACAACGAAAGACGATAGAAACCAAAGAGATACCCGACGACGCTTAGAAACGAAGAGTAGCAGGGACTTGCCAGACTCTCAGAACCTCTGTACAGCCATTGTGACGGCTTTTGATTAATAACTTCGTACGGCCATTGTGACGGCCTTAAATAAGTGTTAATTGTTTATTAAAATAAAGCAAAATACTTTGAATATCAGAGCGTGTTCATCGAACCAGCGAGAAATCAACCTTCGCTCTAAACAGTGATCCTTCGAGCCAGATCACGCACGCTCTAAACACGCATTACGAGAATAAAAAGCGGTTATGCCGTAGAAGCTGACGCACTCGTTCGCGTCGTCCCCGTCGAGCTTTAAAGACACGGGGGTATCGAACAACGGGGATGGATTCCGTCGTTGGATTCCCTTTGGCGCCGGTGTATTTCCTTCGCCCGATTGTTGCTCCGAGTACTTGACGGAATATCGGGGATTGTTTCGCGGCAGATGAAGACAAGACCTGGAAGGAGGCCGCATTACGGAATACTTCGGTAGAAAACCGCGCGCGCGCGTGGAGGCTTCCACGGATCGTTCTAACATGGGGTCCCCCCTTTTGTGTAGAACGTCGCGTGCCGTCACGGTGGCAAATTTCCGTGCTGACGTGCCTGGCGCCTCGGTTATGCGAGTTGTTTATACGAGCAATAATTTATTACTCGGCCGTGGGAGCCCCGGTGATCGTTAATATCGTGGACGTCGGACGGGGAGGCCGCGGGGAATGCGACGGAATTGTATCGCGTTTAGGCGAAAGGATGCTCCACGCGCATCGGAAAGTATTCCAATAACGCTTATCGGTGTGCGGAACGTCGTCCCGTGTTTGTCAATGTGTGCGCCCAGAACGCCAGAAATTTATTTCGGTATGGCCGCTACTGCTTGCCCGGACCCTCGAAATTCGCGCGCTCCTTCGGCTAATAAAATGGCGGCGCCCGGGGACCCTGTTACGATCTTCGAGCGGTGGCTAGGTCAGTTTTGACTTCCACTGTTTTCTTCGTGCTTCAATAGAGTTGTTAATACTTATTTGTCCGCGTGACGAAGCCTCGTTATTTCGCAAACAATCACCGATAACCGAATGACGAAAATTCGTCGTTTGTACAATATATTACAAGAAATAATTATTGGTTCTTGTTCTTTTCATTCTAAATAAATCAAATTCAAATTTTTATTAAACAGAGATCATTTTAACCGAAGATGGTATAACTATAACCATCATTGAAAAATAAATGACGTTTAACAAGTTACGTTGTTTTATAAAGACTATATTATTTGTACAGATAGTTTTAAAAACTGCCGGCATTATGGAAGAAGGAGAAGTAATGTTGAAAAGAAGAATTTGTGCGTTATTTTATTAAAAGTAGACAGGGTTTGCAATATATTATTTTGTGAGTATTATTGTTTGTAGAATAGGGCAATGTATATTACATATAAACATTTAGAAATTATATTGGAAGGAGAAATAACTTTTCATTAAAATTGTATGTGTGAAGGATAATGGTTAAACATTTAGCAAGACTCTCATTCTTTTTCGATTAATTATTCTTAACAACTGGCAATTAGGAACATTCTCCATTGGCATAAATAATATATAATCCAGTAGATAGGACACATATATAATATTCACAATCACGCTGCAAATTAAGTTGTGACTTAATTTTAATTAACTTGTAACCTAATTGTAATTGAGTTGTAAATAAAGGCTCTCGTTCCCTACACTTATCAACGTTTAAACTTATATTCCTATTGCAACCAATCAAGTGTACACACAAAAGATAAATAAATGAAAGAATAGCGGACACATAGAAAACAAAAATAAATAAATAACAACTGACCAAAACACGATAAACAATAAACCAAAAAATAAAAAACGAAGCTCGATAGACAGCGATCAAACCAGAAAAAAAATAAACAAATAAAATCACGAAATTTATAGCCGATGGTCTCTTAACTCTCTTAGTACCGAACAACGATACATCGTCGTTGGCTATTATTGAAAAGATAGTTCTCCTAATATCTTTATTAAACAACAATTTCATTTCTTTTCTCTGCTCACTTTTTGAATTTGTTATTTATTAGGCTTTTCAAAATTCATGGAATTTCTTTCCGAAATTTTACTAAACTTCGTCAAACGAGGTTTAAACATTTCGCTCAGATACAGACTCTTTCGGCCGGTACCAAGAGGGTTAAATCCTGGCTAAACCACGCCGCGGACCATAGATAGTGTCCAAAAAATAATCAGGCGATCGCGGCCTTAGCATAATCTCGCGGCGCGGCGTCGCGAACGGTGGCACCTCTCGGCGAAAAATCCGGGCGGCAAGAATTAGCCAATAAAATCGATGCCGCGTGGGGGCGTTAATAACCCCCCTCGAACCGGCGGCTTCATTAATTTCCCCCTTCGCCGGTGTTAACAGCCGCTATCTACCCCGATAATACACAGCGGCGCGATCAACAGATCGTTCGTTATCTTCGTGAAAATTTACGAGGCCGCGACTCGCCGCGGCACGAACGACGACGAAAACAAACAAACAAACAAACGGGAAAAAAACGGATGCGGGGGGAGAACGTTCGGGGGTAAAGAAAGGAACGGAACGGAGTAAAAAAAAAATATTCCTGAGCGCGCGCGCGCGCGCGTGCCGGCAACAACGTAATTTTTTTCCCCGGGGTTTCAAAGGGAACGAGGGAAAAACCGAGGGAACCGATCACAAAGGGAGCGCGCTGCGGCGGAGTCTGTCGCGCTTCGGGGTGAGATTCGAGGGATGAATGAGGTTAATTGCGTCGATATTGTGACAATAAAGAGCCGGCAGGTGTGCGGCCGTGTTCCCGTGTGCGTGACGAACACGCGCGGCCTCTGCATGCGACGAAGAATGCGGACGTGTGGAACGGCATTGACCCCGCGCGCGTACGCAACCCTTATCGGACGCGGTAATTTTTAATTACACTCGCGTGCCGGCCTATCGTTACGCTCCGCGCTCTCGTTGCTTCTCTCTTCCCCCGCCCCCCACACTCTCCCATTCTCTCTCTCTCTTTCTCTGTTTCTCTCTTTATCTCCGGTTGACACGTGAAAGTGTCGTTCATCGATAGTCGGATGTTGTACAGGTGCCAACCGGGAAACAATATTCCTTTGACGAGGCGAATATCGAGCTGCGCTAACTAAGTGGATCTCGACGACTCATTAGGGATGATTTCGCGGGGGTTAATAAGGAAATTGGACGCATTAGGCTGCTGTGTGCACCGTCTGTGCTTCTCAACGTGTGTTCGGAATTTTTGTTAGATTTGGGTTAAGAATGGAAGCAGTTGTCGAAGGTCAACTGTCGCAAGTCATTGAACTGGTAATTCAATGCTGTTTTTATGTTTATATTTTATGTTTATTATTCAGAGAATAATATTTAGGAAGATGCGCTGCTTAGGGTACATGTGTGCTAATGCAATTTTACTGGAACGTGTAAATAGCTCTAACTATTTCTATTTTTTGGCAGAAATAATAATCCGGTTTATGGATGATGTAAAATATATTTTTCGTAATTAAAATGGTATTTGTTTCTTTCTATTTGTGATAAAATGTATGCCGTGTATTATTATTATCATTTGTATGCATTATGTATTATTACATATTGTAGGTTATGTGATATATAACCTCAATGTTTCAGTGTTTATTTATATGATCCAGAGTCTAGTAAGAAATTACTATTTTGAAGAAACAAAGGTCCACGAAAGTGGAACAATTAATATTTTGAATAAATTATAAATGACCACAATTCAGTAATCAATTATTAGTTTGGAAAAGCAATAAAGGTCTACACTGTGTTCATAAATTATTATTTTTAAGAAAATAATAAGCCTAATAATGAATTACTATTTTAGAAGAATATTAAAGATCCACAGTGTAGTAATAAATTATTATTTCGAAAAAAAAAATAGAAGTCCACAATATAGTAATAAATTATTATTTTAAAGGAGCAATGGAAGTCCACAATCTACTACTAAATTATTATTTCGAAGAAACAATAAAGCCTAGAAATGAATTATTATTTCACAAGGATGATAGAGTGCCATAGTCTAGTAATAAATTATTATTTCGAAAAAATAATACAGGTCCACAATCTACTACTATATTATTATTTCAAAGAAGCAATGAAGATCCACAATCTACTGCTAAATTATTATTTCAAAGAAACAATAAAGATCCACAATCTACAAATAAATCATTATGTCGAAGGAACAACGAAGTCCAGCAACGAATAATTATTTCAAAGGAATAAAGGAATCCGCGGTCTGCTTGTAAACAAAAAACGCGTCCGAACGTTTAGCAGATTTACTTTGTGCTGCTTTTTAACGAGCAAAGATATACCGCAGAGATATTAAGTAAGTTGAAAGTGTGGCCGGCATTTAAAAGGCACACACCCCGGGCTAGTTTGAAACGAGTTCTCCCCCCATATGTTCAACAACGGTTGCCGTGCACGGCTTGGATGTTGCAAGAAACATTAATTCTTTTGTGCTCGAAAGCTGTGATTTCAACGCTGCTAGACTGTAGAGTTATTATTAAGCGGGTAACACTGCGCCGCGTATTCACCCGTTCCCGCAATGTACATATTTATACGGGGGTAAATAACTAGGCGAAACGAACTGGGCTGCACGATAGACCGGCAAAGTAATCTGCAATAGTAATGTTGACTCTACAGGCTAGTTTCGGCTTCCAAAACTCATCCTGTTTTCAATTAATTTCAACCCCGCGCGCCCTTTGTTTTCCGGCCGAATAATATATCCGCGAAAAATTCTTCACCGGCGGGAATTACACGGCGCGTTCGACCCGCAAAAATGCCGACGAATCGATGCTGCTAAACCGCGGACCTTTCTGCAAAATTAAATATCACCCGCGCCGATTGATAGACACGAAAGCAATATGTTTATTGAATTTTTTAATTGTTTCAATAAGTCGAGAATAATGCAATAATATTTTTAACCCTTTGCGGTCGAGTGGCGACTCTAAGGCGCCGCTAGAAATGAACGTGCCACGCTGCAAAATAATTTTTATCATTTTCATTTCTATTTAGAAAATTGTTAAGAGCTGTTAACTGTTCAACGAGTCACAAAATTCAATTAAATAATATATAAAATGCTTCAGGTTATATAAAATGGCAACACTGCAAGCCTAAACATATATCTTGGATTTCCACTTAAAATGGCTTCGACCGCAAAGGGTTAAGTTTATTAATTATTGTTATTAAATTTATTAAATGTTCTGAAATTTGTTAAGTGCCTCTAAATTTGTTAGGTGTTTCTAAATTTATTAATCGTCTCTAAATTAATTAAGTATTCTGAAATTTCTTATGTGTTTTTAAATTTATTATGTATCTCTAAATTAATAAAGTCTCCTCAAATTTCTTTAGTATTATTGAATTTATTAAACGTCTCTGAACGTATTAATGGTTCTTAAATCTTTTTAGTGTATTTGAATTTATAAAATGTCTCTAAGTGTATTAAGTGTTCTTAATTTTCTCAAGAGTTTTCAAGTTCATTAAGTATTCTTGAATCTATTAATTGTCCTTAAATACGTTAATGGTCCTTAAATTTATTAAAACATCTTTTATTATTCCTAAATCTATTTAACCTTATTTACACATATAATTCTAACTTTTATTGCGCCTACCCACTGTTCTATATTCCTTCCACCGATCTCTCTAATAAAATCCATAAAATTCTCGGTCTAATTATGATGGCACCGTACATTTCACACAGACCAATCGATAAATTGATTGACCTGGTTCGCCGGCCGAGAAATTCTTAACCAAATTTCAAACACGAGCGACGACGTTACAGAACAAATTCCCGTCGCGCATTCGAACACTTCGACCGCCAATGCCAAACACTCCCAATTGAAATAAAAATCTCCAAAATTTCCCGCGAAAAAACATATAATTAAAACGACCCGTCGCGAAAACACAACTTACGAATATCACAATCGACGAGATCGTCGAGGAATCGTCGAACGATCGCGTCGAAGCGGCGAGCTCAATTACAAAGAGTGGATCGCGGGCACAAAGCAGGCAAGGACCGCGCCAATAACATCGCCGCGAGACAGCGTAGACCGAGCACTCGTATCGTTCCCCCTCCCTCCCCATAAACCCCGCTCCCCCCGTCCCTCGTGAACGAAAACCGCCTAGCCACCGAATATTTCAATCTTCGCGCGTCCCTCCGGCAGCACTTCGAATCTAAAAGCCCGGATATCTCGGCCCATCCGCTCGGAAGCCCGGTATTTTTCAAGCGCTCCATCCGCCGATTAATTGTTTTTATCGAGAAAAATCCGGGACGGGCTGATCCAATCTCGATTAATCCCATCCTATCGTCTTAAGCGTTCTTCTTATCGGGAGCGGAATCTGGCGGGGCAGTTGAAGCAAAGGCGGTCGGCCGGAGGGAGAGGCGGGAGGGTTGAAAGCCGGGGTCCGCAGCGGCGAGGGAAGAGAGGGATGAGCGTGGGGGTGGATAAAGCAGAGCTGCTCCTGGTGAGAGAGAAACCGGCAGAGCGAGCTGGAGAAAGAGGGGGAGAAGTAGAGAGAGAGAGAGAGAGAGAGGAAGAGGGGCGGATAGAGTGTAAGAGGGACGGAAAAAGCGAGGAGATAAAAAAGGGTCCCGACAATTATTCCCGCCGCTGGGTAACCTGTAATTACGTCGGTTAACGAGGGCGAGCGGAGAGCCGGGGGTGTGTATCCACTTTCCTTTCATCCCCCGGTTGTCCGCTCATTATGAATTATTAGGCGTCCCGGGATGGAGTCTCTGGACAGCTGGATAATTAAAAGAGGTGTCGGTGAAACGGACCGCGCGAGAGCCGGCCGGCGATCGAGGGGGTTTGGCGGAGGGGATAAAAACGCACCCCTCGGGAGAGATCAACGGCGACGACGCGTGAGTTCGCGCGCGCGATGCGTTTCGCGGCCGTCGAAGGAACGCGGCGTGCGAAAGGGTGCGAAACGGTCGTGGCGGCCGGGGTCGAGAGACCGGCGGCGGCACGAGAGGGGCGGAAGACAGAGGCCGTGTTGGCTTCTACACTTAATCACTTTTGCTAATTGCAGAATGATTGCTCCGCGCTTGAAGTTTCAATAATGGGGTTGTTACACCCCTCCGAGCAGCTCCGTAACTGGTTATACACCGAGTAAGGCTCTCCAGTTATCACCCTTTCGCCTGTTATCTACCGACTTTCACCCGCCGCCCGCTTCGAACCGGCGCTCACGCTGCGCCCGCCGCCCGCTCGACCGATCCCCCTCCCGCTCGCACCCCCCTACGAACGACTTCCTCAGGTAGCGGCTGATGAATGCCATAATAGTCTACCTGCCTTCGGGTGATAAGAAAGTAATCATTCCATCTGGCCTCCGTTATTCCATTACCCCCGGGCCCCCCAGACCGGCTTGGTCAACCACCCCTTAGACCCTCCCCCCTCCCCCTCCTTCTCTCCCCCCGGAGCTCCGAAGGCGCAGGCTCCGGGAGAACCGACCCCCCTCGGCCGCCCCTCGGATACCTCTCGGCAGCCCCTCGGTTAGAATCGCCGGTCAGCCCGACGCTAATTATGCAATTATGCCGCGGAGGGTGCCGGGAGACGAGCTCCGCTCGAAAATGAAATCCTCTCCGCGCCGCGGAATCGGCGGCGTTCTTAGTATCGAGGCTATCATGAGACGATCAATCGCCGACGCTACATTGCAAGATGAAATCTGCGATATATACAGGGTGTGTAATAGTTATCGTAACTGTGGGAAACGAGGGGTTCCTGAGGTGATTTCAAGCAAATTTTTCCTTAACGAGAATGTATTCCGCGGATTTGTTTAGGAGTTGTTAACACTAGAACTACCAAGGGGGGTCGAAATGACTTGTTTGACATTTTTTAAAAATTATAACTCATTTCAGTGGCATTTTGTTTCAGAAAATTTTTTACGACTTTTTCTAAGATATACAAATAATTTAAAAAAAAAAAAAAGCAGTATACCTACATATACCGAGATGAGTCATTTCGACCCCCCCCCCCCCCCCCACGGAACATAGGTTTTCGGTACTGTTCTGTTGTATCGTGGAAATCATTGTGACACTTTACTCGTGACACGACCTTTAGTCGTAAAAGAAAATATTTCAAACTCAAAGATACGTCAACAACCAAAAAATGTTTTTCCTACGACTTACACTGTTTGACTTGGTCATTACCTGCAGTATTTATTGCAGGCAAGTTTCCTCGGATTACTTTCAGTCGATCATTTTATGCATAAGTATTTTATAAATTTTTGCTATTCCATTACTATGATTATTCAGGTTATATTCGATTCTTGTCCATAAAAATAAAAAATATATAAAAACTAAAAATTGCTGTCGTTTCTTAAGTGGCTTGGTAATTTAAGAAACAAGTCATTTTGACCCCTCCGGTAGAAGTAGGTATACCTCAATCGTCGGTAGTTCTAATGTTACTGAAGAAACAGTGACCAATGACAGACGAGATCAGCTGACGCGAGGCGACCGAATAAGGAACTGGGCTTCGTCTGATCGTCGACTTGACCGCCTTGTGTCGGAAGGGCTCGTTATGGTAGGACAAGGCCATGGAATGCATGAACCAGATTCACGTTTTTGAAGCCGATTTTTGAGGAACTTTCTTTGCTACTTAGGTTTTAGGTTATAATTCGCTTCGGTTTTGGTAATTTATTTAAAATTTAAACATTCGAGATATTGTGTTCGTGTATTTCGAGGTGAAACTAGTCCTCGTTGCTGCAATGTAATTTGTTTAAAACGACTTTAAGGTTTATTATAGATTTTGTGAACCGTCGTCAAGATGCGTGTTCTTTAAATGTATATTTAAACGATTACGGCTAGTTTAGTTGTCTAGATATTTCTTGCGAATTAAATTGACGTCGAGTTTAATCAATATTTTTAAGTGTATTTTCATTTACATTTTCTGTTATCAAAGTTAAGGTATGAAATTACACCAAGACTTAGAATTCGCAAAACTTTAAGTAAATTTAATAGCCCATTAACTGTCAAATTCTTTTATTCTTAAATTTTCTCCGGGAAGTTATGTATATGCACAAAATATGTAACAATATAATTACATTCGAATTAAGGTTCGTTGTTAAAATACTTTATATCATTCAGGAAGTTCCAAATAAAGATTATGGCAAGTATTATGAATCAAAATGAATAAGAAAAGATTCTTTTTCATTGCATTAATTATTATTATTATTATTATATACTGTAAATTATTTTAAATTAACATATATTCTAAATTATATATTTACGTACGACATATTTAATTACAACACAAAAACCGAACTAAAATGCTTGCAATACGTTAAAATACATTTCAACCCTTTCGCATCTAAAACATCGTTCCAACACACTAAAATAATAGCAAATTTTTCACAACAATTTAAACAATTATCACTGTCGCTAATACGTGATCGAGGCGGCACTCACCGCGTCAACCCTTAACAGGATTACGGCGGGCGCGGCAACCCGCCGAACGATAATGCGATCTATAAATTCGAATGTCGTAGCGTTCACGTCATTTCGCATCACTATGAAAACGAACGCTACAACGTCCGCGTCGATGCCGATCGAATTAAAGCGCATAATAATTCGTAAAGAAAAAATCGGCGGCGCATAGAATCGAACGCGTGATAATGCGGTCTATTCATAACGTAACAGCGTACGTGTCATTTTGCATCGGAATGTGAATGGGGGAGAGGGATGGCTAGCTATACAGCGTTCGCGCGTCCGCGAACGTGTTAATTAGTTCAGATAGCCGAGCGTCTGCTGCAACGTTTACTGGAAACACGAAAAACCAACGCATGATTCCGCGGGCACCGTGTATTCCTGTTCGGTGTTACCACCGAAACGACCGATTGCGACCGAGTGACACCTCGTATAAATATCCCCATCCATCAAGGGTGTCGCTCGTCACGCCCGTCGCGCGCCGCCCCGTCGACGCGACGAGCCGCCGTCGCGTTTCACACGGCCAGTTTTCCCGCGGAAAACAGCGAAATTCCACGGGCTGGGGAAAAGCCTAATTACAGGCGGCGAGCGGTGGATTAGGGAGAGCGAGAGAAAAATAGACAGAGAGGCAGAGAGAGCTAGAGAAAATAGAGAGAAAGAGCGAGAAGAGAATAGGCAGACAGAGGGAGGGAGCGAGAGAGCGAGAGAAAAATAGATAGATAGACAGAGAGAGTTAGAGAAAATAAATAGAGTGAGAGAAAGAGAGAAAGAGCGAGACAAAATAGAGAGAGAAAAGATAGAGCGACGGAGAGACGGAGAGACGGGGAGAGAGAGAGAGAGAGAGAGAGAGAGAGAGAGAGAGAGAGAGCAACAGAACGAGAGAAAAATAGACAAAGAGAGCGAGAGAAAATAGAGAGAGAGAGCGAGAGAAAATAGAGAGAGAGAGAGCGAGAGAAAATAGAGAGAGAGAGAGAGAGCGCGAGAGAAAATAGAGAGTGAGAGAGAGAGAGAGAGAGAAAGAACGAGAATAGACAGACAGAGGGAGGGAGCGAGAGAAAAATAGATAGGAAGAGCGAGAAAAATGTAGAGAGAGAAAGCTAGAAAGCGAGAGAAAGTAGAGAGAGCAAGAAAGAAATAGACATAGGGTGGCAAAGAGAGAGAGAGAGCACTAGAGAAAAATAGACAGAGAGGCAGAGAGAGCGAGAGAAATAGAGAGAGAGACCTTCATTAGCGTGTAGATTTTTCACGTCCTAAAAAACCAGCGTCCCCGTCGCGGACAAAAGATCCTCGTCACCAAGAGGGGATAGTTGATTGGGCCGGCACTGGCGAAATGTATTCATGTATGCATATGAATTCAGCCCTCCGTAGGCCGAGGCGTCGCGACACCTAGATACCGCCGATGTCCGACGCGCGATGAAAAACATCTTAATTGGAGTTGGCGGTGTCGACGCCGCCGATGGACCCACCTGTCTCTCGAGACGATTTCCTCACCGTTTAGGGTTCATCGTTTTTCCTTTTCACCCGAACGAACGTGAACGCTTCTCGATTCGTTGGTAATAATATTTTATTAAATAATTGGAAATGGGATATCATTTGCAGACGTTTTATAAGAAAAATTCTTCTCGTTCGTCATGTTTGATCCATTTATATAGTGACTTTCACCTTTTCCCATCACTCGATTATTCAATTAATTATTTAATTATACTATATACTATATATACCATGTATATACTGTATATATTAATTATACTATACTGTACTATACAATTACTGTCCAAAGAAATTATGACACAGAAGAATTCCCTAAATGAATAAAATAAATCGTAAGTGAATGACCTTAACCTCAAAATAAAGCTTGAAGTCTTCAATTTAAAATCATATTTTTGGATGTGTTAAATCTGGCGCACTTCAACCACGGTAACCTTTTAAACACAAGGTTTAAAGTATATCACACGCGAAGCCGTATTTATCGGAAATTGCCAAATTCAACAAATTCCACCGGCTCTGTAAAATTTCTTTCCGAGACGCCGCCGTTCGCAGCGAAACAAAGTTCGATCCTCCCTCTTCGATTTAAACGAGGCTTGCGACTTTTTATCGCGCGGCCTGTAATCTTTTTTCCATGTAACAAGCCCGCGAGAAATTGGCCTGCTACGCGTTCGGATAATAAAGTACACCCAGATACGGGAATTTCGGATGATCGAGGTTGTTCTGCGTACGATATCGGAGACAGTTTCCGTGGAAAATCATGTCTTGCTCGAGGGGACGCCGAGTTATGGTAATTGCGCCGTTTCAAAGTTTCTTTCCCAGTTATTAGTTTTTCCTGGAATCCCTCGTGCTTGTTAGCCCGGCCTTGTTCGTTTCGCTTCTTTCGATGATCGATCGGGTCCTCCCCCCCCTCCACCGATAATTACGTGCAATTTGTCTGTAATTTTCGGAACCGAGCCGCCGGTGGAACGCGATCGCTGGAAATTCGGCGCCTATTCCCGAGTCGCGGCGGATTAGGATCCCCTTTTTCTTTAATTATCGCGGTAATGATTTTGACACGGTTACTCGGAACAGTGCTCGTTACACGGTATCTCGAACAATAAATTAATTAGGAGCTTCCTTATTATACTTGGTTAAATTTTTGAACGCAACATTTTATGATTAATACGAGCAGTAAATAATAAACTGTACACAGCGGTGCAGATTGTAGCATAAATCATAAACGAAATCGATTTTACAGTACAAAGCGTGGTATAATGGAAATAAAAATTAAAAAGTCTATAGTAAAGTAATAAATAGAGCGATAAATGTTATGAAATAGCGCAGACTCTAAGGTAGATACGGAAATTTTAAACAGATTTTACAAACCGTGTAACAATTAATAATAATTTAACTGTGCAATTTACAGCGGTGACATCACAAATATTTTTCTGGCTTCTGAATAGCATACTAGATTCTCGAATTATTTATCATTAAATATCAAGATTGTGCGAACATTTCCGTTCGACATTTAAATGCTTTCGCAGGTGTTTATTTATTGACAAGCGATCGGAAGTGCAAGTAAGATTCGACGAGGAGAAAGTCTGCGTCCAGAGGAGTTCGCGAACTCGAAAGGAGAGTAAGGATATAGTTAAGGTTCATTTTCAGTCAGATTCTTCTACAAACACACCGGTATAATACAATACCTCGAAAAGTTTTCTATGTGCTTTTAAAATTGAACCTTATCGATAACCAGACAGAAGACAATATTCCCGCGGATGAGATGGCTACGAATATCTCGAGGAAGAAAATACTTTCCTTTAAAGCAGATATAACCAGCTGGGTTCTGTTTCCGATAGTGGCGCCTCGAGAATTCTCTCTTCTCTCTCTTCCCTCTCCCCGCAATCTTCTACTCTCTTTCTCTGTTTATTGACAGAAGAAATTCTGCAGGTTGCCATAACATAAAACGCGGGAAATGATCTATAAACTGGCGCGGTTGGAATGTTACACACTCGACGCGGTAACCACGGAATCTGACTGCATTAGAATTTATTCTTTATCGCCTCTCTCTCTCTCTCTCTCTCACTTTCTCTTTTTTTTCTGTTTCCGTTCTTTATTTTAACAGGACATTTTTCATCTCGACATCCTCTTTATCCACCGTTGAACAAACTCCGGATAAGAAGGGAAACAAGGTTACCAAGAATTAAACTCGAATTCGACCACAATCAAACTTCCTCATCGAATTTCCCGACGACTTCAAAGGGAATAAAATTCCCGGTAACGCTGCGACCATTAGGACAGTTCTGTACTTAAGCAGATTATGTCGTTTGTCTCTATTTTCGGGAAGGGGCTTCTAATTACGGGGTGACTTCGTTGCTGGATACCTTGGAATACTCTTTTGTTATTTACTTAATATTGATGTAATGATGAATATTAATATTAAGTATTATAATATGGTAATAAATGTTGCAATAAAATTAAGCAAATTGATTAGAATAATATTGTGATATTATATAGAAGAATATCTATTTATTAATATTATACAGAAGTAATTATTGTAATATATATATGATATTTATAATGAATATTGATAGTAATTAATATAATGTAGTAATATGTACTATAATATTCAATATATACATGATATTCATAATAAATATTAATACTAATATCATGTGCTAGTAGTAAATATTGTAATTTATAATATATATAACATTTATACTGAATATTAGCATTACTTATTATAATATAGTAATAAATATTGTAATATATAATAAATACATGACATTTATGATAAATATTAGTATTATACTAATCAATATAATACAGTAATAAATACTGTACTATATAATATATGCGACATTTATAATAAACAATACTATAAATTAATATAATATAGCATTAAAAACAATAATATACAAATGATACAATAAATATTAATACAATATTAAGTAATATAATATACTAATGAAATACAAACATTAACAAGTACTATATAATAATAAACGTCAACATTAATTTATAAAATATTATCAAGCATTAAAAAGAAAAGAGAAATCTCGCCGCTTTAACATAAATCGTTTGATAACTGACCCCAAAAATTGTCTCGCTAATCACCATTACAATTTCACCATTATTTCCACAGTCTACATAAAATAAAAATTGAACAGAAACAAAATTAAACGAAATACAGTAACCTTATAAAATCTGTTAAGTTTTCATCACAGTCGTGCGCAAGCGTCAAAATTTTAATAATCACAGAACAGCATCGAACACTGTAATCATTGCTGCAGCGTTAAAGAAATAAATGGATCACGAGCAACGTGTGGAAGATAGATAGGACGTATGTTCAATAGAAAATTCGCGGGGTTATAAATGTTTTAAAGGTCGGAGTTCGCGATACGGAGGTGTCGCTGCGAAGTGATTGATTTTATCTCTCGCCTGTAATTCTCATTTTTCCGTCGAGAGATCGGAGGGTTCGTTGGTTGCGAGTAGAAAAAAAGAGAGCGAACGAGAGTGAGAAAGAGAGAGAGAGAGAGAGAAGCAGGGGAATGATAATAAAAAGAAAGGGTCGGAAATGGGCCGAGGCATTCCGGAAACGCACTCGGAATGTATGCAAATACGACGGCGGAAGGATTACTTACGTTAAAGCACGGAAAGCTGAGAGAGAGGAGACCTATTTCCATAAAAATTCCCGATCCCTTCCGGATCAATCTCGATATGCATGAAATATTCAAAAACAAAATGATTACACCTTAAAAGCGTCGATGCAAGTGGAGGGTGTATCGGAAGAAAAATAACGAGGGGTGGCCCCGACGGCCGGAAGTAGACGCGAAACAAAAGCATGAATATAAGATGGCTTGAAAGCACCGCGGGGGAAGAAAATATTTTCTCGAATAACATTTTATGAGGACGTTCAAGCACGATAACGATGTGGATCCTATACACCTCGGCGAATGTAATTTCTGGTAATAATTAATCGTTGTTATTTCATCGTACCAACGTCGCCGGATGTAACCCGCTCCCCTCTATCCCTACGCCGATACGGAATTTTCGGTGCTGGCCTCGAAGATTTCAGAAATTAATTACCGTGGAATCGCGTTGCGATGATCTCGCGAGAATTCGAATCCAGGATCGACCGTAATTACGTCTAATTTATTATTTGCTATTCGATCTTAATTTTTAGGTTATGTTTCCCAGGGTGGAAACATGATTATTTTATTCCTTTTAGGTACCTCATTCGGCTGGATTTATTTTTGTTTGTGTTTTAAATTGGATATAATATGTAATTTGTTAACTTATTGTTGTTATATTTATTCATTTTGAAATAATAAGTGATACTTTAGACTCGTGAAGGAAGCGTGCTATTTTACTTGAAATAAATTATATATACATAATTGGTTTAGTTAACAATTATTTAAATAATACAAAAACAACGAAGAATCGCACAAGATTTATTATATCTCAGAGCATAAGTTATATTTCGAAACAAGAGCTTCCAATATTAACTAATCAAATAACATACCCTTTTTAACCCAAATAAAATAATATAAAAATTCCCTAAGAAATATATAAAAACAAGAGCTTGTAATATTAAATAACAAATAAAATGTCCATTTTAGTAAGAAAATTTTCTATTTCTATTTTTAGTAAGCATTTTAAACCGACGAATAAAATTCCACTCTTGAGTCGAAAGAGTAAAGGCGACGTTGTAACAATTTTCCTAACAAGTATCTCAAGACAGAGATTCGGAAAATTGTGTCGGAAACATCGTAAAACGTTTCCTTCGATCAAGAGAATACGGAGGACGCTGTAAAACGACGAGGTAACATTAAAAAAACGTTTCGGTCTGGGGGAGGGGGGGTAATAAAATCGTCTAAACCAAATAGCAGGCTGGTACGAAACTGCAGAAACGAGATTAACATTTAATTTCAATTTTCGCAGATTGCAGCTAATCGAATCGCAGTAGTACGAGTGGATTAAGGTCGGACGGTTGACAAGCGGGGAAGGCAGTGAACAATTTTTTCTCCGGGCCGCGTCTCGAATCGGACATCGCCGGTCCCTCTTTCTCTCTTTCCTTCTTCCTTTCTCCCTCTTTCTCCTTCGTTCTCATTCCTTATCTCTCACTCTTTCTCTTTCTGTCTGTCTATTCTCTGTCTCTCCCTTTTCCTCTTTCTCTTCACAAATCTTTCTTTCTCACTCTCTCTCTTTTTTCTTTTCCTCTCCTCTTTCTTCTTTTCCTCTCCCCTTCGTTTCTCTCATTTTCTTTCTTTCTCTCTTTTTCTCTCTCATTTTCTTTCTCTCTTTTTCTCTCTCATTTTCTTTCTTTCTCTCTTTTTCTCTCTCATTTTCTTTCTCTCTTTTTCTCTCTCATTTTCTTTCTTCCTCTCTTTTTCTCTCTCATTTTCTTTCTTTCTCTTTTTCTCTCTCATTTTCTTTCTTTCTCTCTTTTTTTCTCTCATTTTCTTTCTTTCTCTCTTTTTCTCTCTCATTTTCTTTCTTTCTCTCTTCTTCTCTCTTATTTTCTTTTTCTTTCTGTCTCTCTTTCTTTCTCCCTCTTCCTCTTTTTCTTTTTCTCTTTCTCGTTTTTTCTTTTTATTTTCTCTCTGTCTTTCTTCTTTCTCTTTCCTTTTCCTGTCTCCCTTTCTTGTCTCTCTGTTTTTCTTTCGGTTCCTCTGTTTCTATCTCTTTATCCTTCTTCCACTCTCTTCTTCTTTCTTTCTCTTTCTCTATTTTTGCTTTCTCTCTTTTTTCTTTCTTCCTTTCATCTCTGTCTTTTTTCTCTGTACCTTTCTTTCTTACATTCTCTCTCTTTCTCTCCCTCTCGTCCACTTTCTTTCTTCCTCTCCCTCCCCCCTTTCTCCCCCCGCTGCCCGAAGTCTCGTTTCCTTTCCCACGAATAGGGCGAGACTCTCGTTTTCACGGGACGGGGCGAAAGAGATTTATCGGCTTCGTGAGAACACGGAAAGTGTCGCAGCCGATCAACGAGCTTCTGGTTCGCACGGTGGGACGGACGGCGGGAAAAGGGTCGGGGGCGAGGAGGGGTGGACTTTTCCCGTGCCGTGGAAAACTCATCGATCTGCCGATTGTCCCTCGGTTCCGTGACGCGCGGTTATCTCGGGATCGGTGTTTGCGTTGCAGCGCGAAAGAGACCGGCTGTCAAAATAAATTAATCGGCGGGGTAGGATATTAATGAGCGAGGAAAAGAAAGCAGGCGCGGCCGAGAAATTTATTAGTCGCCGAGAGATAATTTAATTAACGTTCCGGCCGACTCCGCGAAGGGCCGACGGTTTATTTATTACGAAGACAATTATCGAACTTCGCCGGATTTCGGCCAGACGGTTCCAAGTAGCCGAGGCTGACGTCCATCTTGACCTGCTTTCATTGATATAGTTAACTTATTATTGTCGTTTAATTTTTGCGTTTTGCTGATTTTTATTGTCTTTGAACGGAATTTTGTTTTATAGGGAATTGTGTTTACAAGTGGAAGTTTCATCGAGTGTTGCATTCGATAACTAATTGTTGTACGGTTTGGTAATTTGTTAATTTGATATGACGATTTGTTAACTTGTGCTAAGTTCACTATTGTGCTACGTAATTGTGGAGTAACAATATTGCTCTGTTGCAAATAAATTATTGTTCATAGTCGGGTCATTTATTTGTCAGAATGAGCTGAATGCAGTCGAGAAAATATAAATAGTATGATTTAAGAATATGATTTAATGATATATAATTTAGTAGTATGATTTAATAATATATAATTTGATGACATGATTTAATAAGATGATTTAATAACATATAATTTAATAATAATACAAAGGCAAGAAAGAAATGTTCAAATTTAATTTCTTCCAAAGACTATGAATTTTCATCGATCGATGATCGCCAATGTGCAGACCAAAACTAGATAAAATGCCATAATTTCGAAACCTCGTGCGCGGCTATCTGCAAAATTCGCGAGTTTGCGGAGCAATTTGCGAGAACGTGGGGGGATTAAAGGGAAAGTTCCAGATTTTTCCTGTAATTTGAATCTAATTTGATCGCGGTGGTGGCGGTGCGCGGTTTCTGTTCGTTTTTCCCTTGTCTCGGGACAAGGGGGCGTAAGTTTCCGGATCATCTGGATTTACGAAAATTTTTGAGACTGTCAGGCAACAAGAAGTTTGGTAATACATTCAGAGCTTCCAAGATTTGCGGCGCCCCCGAGACTTTCGAGCTTCCACGGCCGTCACGGGGCTCGGATAACATTCGAAATAATTTTAAACTTCACGCTGTTCTGATTTCCACGGAACTTTCCGCGAAACTTGTTGAGGACCCCTCGCACGAGGGGCCGACCGCGAAGTGTCAATCGCTAATTCCGATAAAACTTTCTGCCGGAGGCTGTCATGAATTTTTTCGCAAGTATAATGTACAATTATACTATATTATGTTGTATTATATTATACTATGTATATTATGCTATGTTGCACTATACTATACTATGCTATGCTATGTTATGCTATACTCTACCATACTATGCTATGCTATGCTATGCTTTGCTATATTATACTATGCTAAGCTATGCTACACTATATTATAATATACTATACTGTACTATGCTATACTACATATATTACTATACTACATTAAACTGTAATGTACTATGCTATACTATAGTATGCTAAGCTATGCTACTGTGCTATACTGTACTATGCTATACTATACTAGATTTTGCTATATTATATTATGCTGTACTATGCTATGACATCCTATATACTATACTATGCTGTACTATATTATATTATATAGTATTGTATTATATTACATATACTATTATAGTACTATATTACATTATTCGCATTATACATTATATTTTTATATTTATTACTATAATATATTACATTATATTATTATATATTTAAATATAACATTTGGCTCCCGTTTTTCGCGGTTCCGAAGACACGTAAAAAATGCCACGGTCACCGATAAAAATCGTCTTCCGTCCCCCCCGGGGTCGAGAGTCTTATCCCGGTGAAATTCCGTGATTATGAGCGACAGATAGCGCAGCAGGAAAATGAAATGCTTCGAAAGCCGGCGGAAGCTCGTACAACGTTCGCGGATTACGTCTCAAGTCGTTCGCGCCGTTTACGTTGTCGGGTTTCAAATTAATTACCGCGGTCTAATTAATCAACGTCATTCATGGGGCGCACCACGGGACCGACCGCCTCCTAAATGACAATATCATTGAATGGATGATTTTACACGGCGTGTGACGTGGCCGGAATTGCGGACGTGAACTGTTTCCTTTAATTGCAGAAGTTCCCGTCGATGTATCGTTTGTCCGATTGCCTCGAACCGGGCGGTGGGAGGGTGGGATTGTTTCCGGAACTAATTTGCCGGCGCTTCGATCAAATTGCAAAACTAATTCTGCGCGTAAGAATAACCTATAGCGCGAGCCCGATTCCGCGCTGATTGAAAAAAAGCTCTCGCTTTTTCGCGAATATTATTTTCTCTGTTCTTCTTCTCTTTTTTTTTTGTTAGCTTTATATTTTTTGTAAGCCTTGTATTTTTGTATTTTTGTCGTTGGAGCGTTACGAAATTGCTGGGAACGCTGTATAGTTTTATTAACTGAATCGGATAGTTTAACGAAAGGTGAAAATTGTTCGGCGCTGGATTAATGTTTTCGAAATGTTTTTGTATTTTTGGGCGGGCTGCGTGTAAAAGTATTTCGATATCGGATTCTGATAGAAAAAAATAATAGGAAACAGAACGGTTGCTTTACGGATCTAGCATTTTTTCATTTTTGCAGAGGCTGGCGTTTGAAAATATTTTTGCGTAGGTCGGGTGTTAAAATGTTTTTATATAGACTACGCATAAAAGTTTTAATGCGTCAGGCTGAGTGTAAAAATAATTCGGGATGGACGGAGTGCTTTGAGAATATTCTATATTTATAGTTTTTTATTCAATTTTTTTATCAATTATTTACGAGATTAGTCTTCGTCGGTCTGGTGTAAAAATATCCTATTATTATAAATATACAGCCAATATATTTCTATGGACGATGTTTCGAATTTATAGGATATGAATTAATAGACTATTTATGGACTTTAAATGTATAACTATATTTATAGAGTGTGTACAAAAATATTTTTATATAGATTATATATACAAATGCAGTTATATATAAATTATGCATAAAAATATTCTCACGTCGCAATATGAATAAAGAACGTCTCTAATTAAACAGATATGTACAACATTATTTTTACCTCGGACTGATATAAAAATATCCTATTTTTATATTTTATATAGACTATTAACATTTATAGACTATAAATATTTACAGACTACGCATAAAATTCATAGGCTACAAATTTACAGACTATAAATATATAACTATATTTATAGACCGCGTACAAAAATATTTTTAAACAGATTACGTACAAAACTACTCCACACAAATTCTGCATAAAGACACTCCCACCACACACTATGCGCAAAATCATTTTCAATTAAACAGAGATACAACAAAAAGTCGACCCAGAACGCGTGCTTCGAAAAATCCTCCATTTCCACATTTTTCCACCGCGCAGAAACGTTTCCACGCCCGAGATTTTTAAAACCAACCATCTAGGCGAAGATCGATGCGACCAACGAACTCGCAGCAACGAAATCAGCTGGGACATTATTCAAAGAGCGATGACGCGTAGCACGGTTTTGGAATCCGGCGCGGCCGCTCGCGAAAGGAAAACGGTGAAACAATGACGGGTTGCTGGAAAACAGAATGGAAAACTGCGCGCGGTAGAGAGACAATTAATAGTAACAGCTGGAATTACGAGCGATTCGAAAAGCTGTGTACAAACAACGCGAACGAGCTCCCGAAGCTTACACGTCCCGCGTGATAACGATATCGGCGTCGATCCCGGCGGTCGCTCGCTCGCTCGCTCGCGCGGCGCCGCGCCTCCCTCCGCCGTGGAACAGGCCGATTTACACGGCGTCGCTGTCGCAGTTGTAAATTCGTTAATTAACTAAGGTAATTGCTCCTGTAGTCCAGTAATGCGCTCGACCGTGCCCCCCACTCGGCGCTCGGTGCTCGCCTGGGCGGCCGGGGTAACAGGCGTCATACGGACGCGGGAACACCGACGCGAACGAGTTCAATTTCAAACGTAAGCAGCTGCGACCGGTCGCCGAAAACTCTGCCCGACGTTTTAACGGATTTACCGACTTGTTCGGGCGACTTGTTTCAGGCGACGTATCGGCCACGGTTTCGTGGCAACTGTTGATGCGACCGCGAACAGCGCCGTCCGCTAATTTACCTCCGGTTTTCACCGATAAGCGGAGACCGCCACGCTCGTGCCACGCTTTATTCACATTTTTGCTGGCCATTGTGCCGGCAGAACAATTTCCAGACTCCATTCAACGTAGATCGACTTGGATTTTAACGTCTTTTCAGCGATACTCGAGTTCCATGTCGCGTGGAATTAACCCTTTCGCTCCGAACGACGGATATATCCGACATCCACGTGGATACTCGCAGAGCCGAACGACGGATATATCCGTCATCCACGTGGATACTCGCAGAGCCGAACGACGGATATATCCGTCATCCACATAGAAACTCGCAGAGCCGAACGACGGATATATCCGTCGAGTGGATGCCGCGTATATGCGGCGCTCGGCGCAAAAGGGTTAAAGACGTAAGTGCGAACATCGAAGACTGCCGACGCGCGCCATGCGCATCATGCGCGGCGCGTTGCCTCGTTCAGCGGCGCAACTCCCGCGGAACGGACTGCCGTAGCGAAAGGGTTAAGGACGAACGTGGATGCTGTCGTCGGCGTTCGTTTCGAGAGCCGCGCTGCTCGCGGATTGTTTGTTTATAGGTATTTTGCAGTGGCTGACGATACTTAGGTCCTTGAATAAGTTTTCGCTGTTTCCCAAAGGACATTATTAGTACTACTCCGTGCATGGAATTTCTAATGGTGACTCATGGACAAGAAGGTGCTGTATGTTACCTTAAACATCTTAGTGCCGGGCGAAAAAAGCCAAATTCCGCGGTTTTACTAGGGTTTGGGAAAAGGCTCATGAAAATCGAACGGAAAGCAATATTTACATAATTCAAAAATAGTGTATTAAGCACGAAATTAAGAATGAAACAGTGACTCCAATTTTTCTATATTCATCGAAAATTACGTAAATAACAAAGGTATAAGTATAAGGCACTTTTCGCCAGTGCAGCGCGGGCCGATATATCAGCCTCCCGGCAATAAGAGTAACCCTCTTAGTAACGGGATTTGAACTCGAGCCTGCAGCACCGAAATCCTACGCTCTAACCATTGCGCTAACCGATTGAGTTAGTAACCCTCTTAGTAACCCTTAGGTTAAATTTCAGTGTGTGATTGTTCACTGTAGGGTTAATCACCCGTTTGTTTATTGTTTGTGAGGCTGTCTCCTTTTGTGCCGAATAAAATGGTTTTTCCGGGAATTTTATTGCACTACTTTATTCACAAGAAATCTGCATCTGAAGCGCACAGAATTCTTGTTGAGACTTGCGGCGACAATGCTCTGTCGGATACGACATGCAGAGACTGGTTTCGGCGCTTCAAAAATAATGATTTTGAACTTGAGGATAAGGAACGTTCTAGCGCACCGACAGAGTTTAAAGACGAAGAATTAGAGGAACTGCTTGATGAAGATCCATGTCAGACGCTAGCAGAGTTTGGAAAAATATTACGAGTAGATGCGTCAACAGTTTCAAAACGTTTAAAAGGGTTAGGAATGGTGCAGAAGCAGGGACATTGGGTGTCGTATGAATTGAAGCCGAGAGACGTTGAACGGCGTTTTCCGATGTCTGAACTACTGATTCGACGACAGAAAAGAAAAGGTATTTTGCATCGTATCGTCACTGGCGATGAAAAGTGGATTCATTACGATAATCCAAAGCGTAAATAATCGTTGGTAAGCCCGGCCATGCTTCAACATCGTCTGCCAAACCAAATGTCCATGATTCGAAGCTTTTTCTCTGCATTCGGTGGGATCAGAAGGGTGTAATTTATTATGAGCTGCTCAAACCGAATGAAACTATTGCAGGAGATCGCTGTCGACTTCAATTGGTGCGTTTGAGTGGAGCCCTAAAAGAAAAACGACCACTACACGAGCAGAGACACGACAAAGTCATTTTGTTACACGACAACGCTCGGCCACATGTTGCAAAACCAGTGAAGACCTACCTGGAAACGCTTGAATGGGAAGTTCTACCCCACCCGCTGTATTCGCCAGACATAGCTGCTTCCGATTATCACCTATTCTGATCGATGACACGTGGCCTGGCTGAGCAGTGCTTCCATTCTTACGAAGAAACTTAAAAATGGATCGATTTTTGGATTGCCCTCATAAGACGAATTGTTTTAACAACGCGGAATTCTTTTACTGCCAGAAAGATGGGAGAAAGTGGTTTCTAATAATGGGCAATACTTTGAGTGAACTGATTTTGAACGTTATACTTTAAATAAAGCTTTCATTTTGGGAAGAAAACAGCGAGAACTTATTCAAGGACCTAATGAATATGCGCAATTAAGGTTTAGGAAAATTTATTGCTTTTTTTTATATTTTTTGACGGTCAAGAGTCATTGTTTTTAGGTGGTGAGGTTCTTTTAACCCCTTGCACTATAATAACGAGTCAGTGTCGTGATAAAAATTTCATGCATTGCCTATTAAATATGAATATTACTAATTTATTTCAAATCGAAACCAAACTTGATTCTTCTGTTATCAAAGTACAGAAACGAAAGTAAATGAAGACAATACAAGAAATAAGAATTGTCTAGCCCTATTAAAGAAACTATTAAGAATGATTAAATGATAATTAACACAGCATGGATGGAGTCATAGTGCAAGGGGTTAAGGTGGTAAGGTTTTAAGGTGCTTTTATAGGGTTCGATAATTACGTATACATTGGACGGCGCTTTATTTGTTGGGCGGATTTATCTATCGTGTACGATGTACTCTGTAAATATTTGTGTAAGAATGTTAATTCTTCGTTGCTTTTATAACTGTTTTAAACTACTGATGCATGTACTGGGTTTGTACTGGGATTATAATAACGAACAAACAGCGAAACATCGGGTAGGATAAAAATTAATCACGCAGGCAGCAGCCAGATGGAAACATTTATAATAGTTCCGTGAATAAACAAATATTTATGTAACGATTCTCGATGGAAGCAGTTTTACGATCTCAATAATTATTCATTAATTATAATAACCAGTGGCTCCACGCGCAGGATAAAAATTGTTTGAATTAATTACACAGACAGCAGTACAGATAGAAACATTTGCAATAGCCTGTGGATGAATAAAGAAATGTAAATTCAACAATTCCCTGTGGAAACAGCTTTACGATCTCCATAATTATGTATTAATTATAATAATCACTGAATCTTCGGATAAAAATTAATTACACAGACAGCAGCCGGATGGGAACATTTACAATAACCAGTGCGTGAATGAAGGCATATAAATGCAACGATTCCCAGTGGAAGCAGCTTTAAAAATTCGATAACAATAATCAAATAATATCGCGAAAAGTGAAACCATAAAATCGGAGAAAATCCGAGCATTGAACGAAGCGACGAAGCATCGCAGCGATTCGAACAAATCACTGTAATTTGTTCCTCGTAAGAATTAGTAACCCTGTAACACGGAGGTGTCGATCGCGGGAAATTCGCAGGATTCGATGATCGTCGCAGCGAGGGTAAAATCGGGAAAACGGTGGGCGCGGGGAACGTGGCGCCGGGACAGCGAACAATGTCGACGCAGCATCCGGCCGATTAAATTCACCGAGTTCGAGGAATTCCCAAGACTACTTTGTGTCCAATTAATTACGGAAACTTCCGAAGGAAGATGGACGTCGCGCCTCTAACCGGATTTGTACTCTTTTTTCATCGTGCCCGCGAACGGTCAGAGCGCGCTGCTCTGACGACCCTTTAACCCTTCGTTTTCGAGCGAGCGAGCGAGCGGACATACCTCGCCAGAGGGGGGGAGCAGAATTTAGAAGCCATAAAAGAAAATTTACAGGGCCGCGCGTCGGAAGTTCCGCGCGCGCGGAAAATATTGATCTGGCCGGGCGTGCGGCGGCGGCGGGGCGCGGCGAGGGGAAAAGGTCCGTTCGGGCCAAAATGGCCCGTGAATTATTAATTAATAGAGCGATGCTAAGAAACGGGCGAAAGTTCGCGGCGGAAAGGGAAATACAAGGCGAGAAGGGAATGCAGTTCCGCGAACTTTCGATGAAAAATAGACTCCCGCGGACAGCTAATCCTCGGCTGATAGCGCGAGCCCTCCGCGCGCCACCCTTCGTCTCGATATTGAATTCTTTATCCGTGAATTTGTCGGGCGACTCTCGTCCGACGAATTCCTCGCGAGATTAACCCTTCGCGCTCGAGCGGCGTCTACGAGGCGACGCTAAACATTGCCACGCTACTGTCGAAAGAATTCTCATGTTGCTAAATTTCTCTCTGGTCAACAAATTGTCAAATAATATTTTAATTTCTTCCCTTTATTTGATGCGAAATTAATAGACGTTATTTGTTGTTTAAAGTTGATTCATTGTGCTATTTATGAGCCTGCTCTATTACCTTCTACCATCTTTCGGAAAACCTCGTTATGCCTTTTGATTAAATGATTGCGTACCGTTATCCTGGGAATGTTAATGTAAAATAATGAAAATTAATGTAAACATTAATGTAAAAATTAATGTAAGAATTAATGTAAAAATTAATGTAAGAATTAATGTAAAAATTAATATAAAAATTAATGTAAAAATTAATATAAAAATTAATGTAAGAATTAATGTAAAAATTAATGTAAGAATTAATGAGAAAATTAATGTAAAAAGATTTATATAATTATACGTATATAATATGCTCGATCTTTCAATTTACTTCGAACAATGTTTTTGGACTTCTTGCACCTGTAATCCAATTTTAAAAGTTCTGAAATGTCATAATAATAAAATTATGCGCCAGAATTTAATACCATCGCTACCGACGAGCCTAAGCGAACGCAGGCGAACCGAGCAAAGGAAACAACTCGGCGCGGCAGAGGAATTCGATTCCCGCTCGCCGTGCTCATAACGCGACTCTTAATTTCCCGGAAGTGTTTAAGTGTTTACCCGTTGCCGGTAACAGCTAACAATAATACCGGTTTAATTAGACCGCGTCCCGCCGCAGGACAGTTGACTTTTCTTTCCGTTTTCGGCGGAACGAGGTCCTGCCGCTCGAACGCGGGCCGAAACCCCGGGCGAAAACTTTTCGACGACTGGAACGGCCATGCTCCAAGCGCGGTGGCCCGGTCCCTCGCCCGACCCAAACAACTTTCCTTGATTAATTCCTGTAATTTTATTTGTCCTAAAACGCGGCCCTTTTGTCATGCCCTGTTACATTGTTCCAACGAACTTCGAATTCACGCTGCCCCCCCTCCATTAACTGCTGCGCCCCGCGCGCAAAAACTTCATTAAGCCGACAATTGACCAAGACCGGCGACGGTTTTCCGAATTGAGCGCGGAACGGGTCGTCAAACCTGCAAAATATTGCAACACCGACAACACTGTGTTTTGTTGCGAAGCTGGGAAAATCATTTGGAAAACTGACATGAAATTGTTATTTAAACGACGGGGTAATACTTCTATTTGTAGTTCGCGAAACTTTTCGTTTAATACGTTTCATGCGTTTTGATGTTTTTTTTTTGTTGTTAATAAACTAGTGTACTTCATGTATTTTTATGTATCTAATGTACTTTAATAAACTTTAATGTACTACAATATACTTCAATGTGCTTGGATGTACTTTAATGTATTTTAGTGTACCTGAATGAACTTTAATGTACTGTAATATACTGTAATGTATTGTAATCTACTCCAATGTACTTTAATGTACTTTAATGCACTATAATGTATTTCAGTGTACTTTAATATATTTTAATTTATTTTAATATATTTTAATGTATTATAATGTACTTTAATGTACTGTAATATACTGTAATGTACTTTAATGAATTGTAATCTACTCCAATGTGCTTTAATGTACTTCAATGCACTATAATGTATTTCAATGTACTGTAATATACTGTAATGTACTTTAATGCACTATAATGTATTTCAATGTACTTTAATATATTTTAATTTATTTTAATATACTTTAATGTATTTTAGTGTACTTTAACGTACTTCAATATACTGTAATGAACTGTAACGTACTGCAATGTACTTTAATGTACCTTAATACACTTTAATGTATTTTAAGGTACTTGAATGTAACACTAGCAATAATACAAACATAAAACGCAAAATATTTTAACTAAAAAAAGCCGATCCACCCTACCAAAACTTCCAGAGTTCCCTTTCATCAGCACAGTAATTACCACCTGCCGCTAATTACGAAATAAAACAAGTTCTAATCGCAAGAAGTCCAACTATTTCCAATGATCGTCTCGCGGCGACCTTGACGAAAAGCGTTCCCGGTGGATAAGCAGGTCCGATCCTCCATTTTCCCCTATTAAACCGCACGGATCTGGCCGCGTAGGTTTCCTCGGCTACCCGCGCGGCCTCCCCACCGCCGGGCGTTTATGGCAGCGATGCTGTGCAGAGGCCGCCGTTGGGAAGACGGGAATAGCGAACGGGGAGGGCCGTGGAGCGCCGGTGAAATTAGAAAAGTCCTCGGGAAGCTTGTTCGAAATCCGTGCAGCCGCGTATTCAGCCTCTCGAGGCCGCGCCGCTGGTAATGTATGCGCGCAATCCGGGCGGGCCGGCGCGCGGGCCGAGCCGGGCCGTCGCGGGCCTGCCGCTTCATCCGCCGCCGCCGCCGCCGCCGCCGCGCCGGGAGAGTTGCTTTCCCGGAAACATATTCTATGCATACATGCATGTTCAACACCTGCGAAGCACCGACCGTCGTCGTCCGGCCGGGATGTGAAATTACGGCATTTAAATAATTTCATTTAATCTTTGCGCGCGGCCCTCGAGCTCTCCGCCCCTGTGCCGCCGTTCGTCGGTCTGGCCATATTCTCTGCCTCCCTCTCTGCCTCCCTCTCTCTCGCGCTCTCTCTCTTTCGCCGTGCACTCCACCGTCCCACACCCGCGTTTCCCGGGGTTCTTGGCGATTCACGTTCGACGGCCGAAATATTTTCACCGTGTAATTTCGCGGTCGGCCGGGGTAGCGATGGAAACTGCCCCGCCACCGTGGAAACACCTTTCCACCGTTCGTTACTTGGCTCGTTTCACGGGGATTAGCTGGAAAGCTGATTTTCCTGGCCATCCCCAGACCCCACCTCGCGCAGCCGTCCCGCGATGGATCGGAAAAAATGACTGGAATTCCCGAGCGCCGTCCACCGATTCCCTGGTTCGCCGGGTTCTACACGCAAGCCGACGCTGTTATTCGCTAGTGACGAGCACCCTGGAATCCCCTCGATGGATAATGAATGCTGATGGGGCTTTTATGTATGCTTGCGGATCCGCGACGCCCGTGGACCGACCGCGTCGCGCCGTTTTATGGAGAAGGAGGCGTTGTTTCGCGAGATTCGAAGACTGGTAATCGAACTCCGCGATTTGGACAGTGAAAAAAATTGGGCTTTTAGTTTCGTTATGTTGTTGCGCGATGACCAGGTCTTAGGAAATAGATATTAGGGAGGCATTTGTCTGGCAAGATAATTTAATCGATGGACGCAACTCTTTTGTATTAATTGATATCAGAGTTTTATAGGAAGTCGCTATCAATCTTTAACTTGAAATTAAAATATACATAGTATGAAATATGAAATTAAATGTGACTTAAGGATATGAAATCATTGTAACAGGAAACAGATTTCGTCCGCTCTTGTTTTAAACATCGCAAAAAGGTGGTTGTGTCAATTTTGACCCAGGGTATTTAAATTGTTTGCTTAATTAATTAATTATCGGTAATTAAATCCAGTCTGACAAATCCAAAAAAGGGGGGGGCTAACACAAAAGGGGACGGGCCAATGCAAATAGGGAGGTGCTAATATGAAATGGGAGAAGCTAATACAAATGGGGATGGGTCAGTACAAATGAGGAGGGGTTAATACAAAAAAGGGCGGTGCCAACCTCGATGAGGTTTGCCAACCAAAAAGAGGAAGGAATAATACAAGAAATGTGTGGGCAAAATCAAATGGCCAGGCCAAGAAAAAACTGGGCGGCGCAAATACAAATGAGGCGGGGCTGATACAGAAAAGGGTGGGACCAAATTCAATAAGGCGGACGAACCAAAAAGAGAAAGGACTAATACAAGAAATGTGAGGGCAAAATCAAAGGGGCAGGCCAAGAAAAAACTGGGCGGGGCAAATACAAATGAGGCGGGGCTGGTACAGAAAAGGGTGGGACCAAACTTAATGAGGCGGGCCAACCAAAACGAGAAAGGAATAATAAAAGAAATGTGAGGGCAAAAACAAAGGAGCAGGCTAAAATAAAACTGGGCGAGATAAATACAAATGAGGCGGGGCTGATACAAAAGGGCTGGCGAAGCCAAAACTGGGTGGAGCAAATACAAATGGGCGGCTCTAATACAAGATAACTGGCCAACCCGAAGCCTAATTTATCAAAGCCCAACTCTACCCATAAAGTTAATATAAGGGGCAGAGCTAATACAAAGAGGCGGAACTGAACTCATAGCGGGCGGGGCCAATATAAAAGGAACACTGGATAAACCTAAAGGAGGAGTTGCAAATACAAAAGGTGGGGCAATTAAGAATGGGCGGTACTTTTTACTTTATCGATTCTCTAATTTGATATGTCTGCCATTACAATGAATTTTATGTTTAAAATATATTTCATTAACTATGAATAAGTAACTGCCTTCACGGATAAGTTAAAGGGCCAAAAATTTCACAGCTGAGTTTTTTTGGTCACTGTTATCGAACGACATAAGAGTCATTATAACCTTGACATAATTTTAATATAATCTTCACATAACTTTGACATAATCTTGACATAACTTTAACACGTTCGTCGTTGCGTCACCCATATCTGGGTGACACTAATTTCTGACCAATTTTGAAAATTTATTTTATTTACAATATATTCGAGCAAAATGAATTCGACTATGATTTTTCGAATGCGAAAGTGTTCTAATGTCATCCCCTATAATAAATGTGAACTTTTTATTTTTATTTTAATTAATTAAATTACTTCAATTATGTGGGGATTTTAGTGTCTAATCGTGGGCGACGAACGTGTTAACATAAACTTGACATAATCTTAACATAATCTCTACATAATCCCTGACATAACCTGAACTACGAAGAAGCAACTACCATGACGAAAAATTTTACAGAGTTAATATCTTTCTCCACATAAGTCTTTTTTATCAGCCATCGAATGACACAAGGAATAATTGAAAAACCTCGAAGGGTAGTTCCGACCATTTCAATCGACCGGGCCCTTTGGAACGCCTGGTCGTTCGTCGCTGTTTCGTCTCGCGATACTCCCCCGGTTGCCACGCCACGGCCAGAAACTCGCCTTAAGTCAGCACACTAGCATTCAGCGCGAAGTGATAAAGATGGAAAGTGGCTGGCATTTGCATGTTTATTCCACTTCTTTAATTCCGGGCCGGCCTCTCGCCGAGAGTCGACTGCGCCGTTTCCATCCGGAAAATATATACGAAAGAGAAACCCAACCCCCCCGCTGGCCGCCGCCGCCGCGCTCCGAGACACACCGACGCGCACCTACACAGAGCCGCGCACCTTTCCGGCCCTGCTGCCAACCCCTCCTGCCCCGGTTCGCCACCCCCTTCTGTTGTGTTTCGCCGGCAGAATGTTGGTCACCATCTGCTTTGCTTCCTGCAATTCCGGCTCGGCGCGAGGGATTCGCCAGGGATATTGCGCGGGGCGCAGTTTTGCATGTGAAAATTAGCGAGCAACGGGCTAAGGGGGTACAGGAGCCGGGTTCGAGACGTCGAACATCGGCCATCTTTATTTTTCCGACGCCAGTAATTCAGCCGGCCGTTGTATTCGCTCGGCGTAAGTGCCGGTAATTGTTTCCTCAGATTTTGTGGAATTTCTCTGGAAACGTGGAAGACACCCTCCCACCCCTCACCGCATCAAAATAAGAGATAGGAGAGGGAGAAATATTTTGGAATCGAGTTTTGACGGTCAAAATTTATTACAGCGAAATTATTATTTATAATAATATGTAGATGATTTTCTGTATTTTCTTTTTTGGCTTCGGGGTGCACAAAGCTAAATTTATTATTAATTTAATGAACATAGGTTGTATTTTTTGGTAGAATAATTGGAAAATATTATTCTATTTAGAATTAAATTTGGATACATTATTTTATTAAGTAATTTCTAGTTGTTTTAGGTTAAGAATATGGAAATGAATTTTGGGGGATAAAGGAGGTTGTTGAAATTATTAATCGAAAGAAGTATACGTTAAATAAAAACGCTTCCTCGAGTACTATCAGTAAATTAAGAAGAATATCTTTTACGTTCTGCTAATGTTTTACTATAAATGCATAAAATATAGTGATAATTATATGTTTTTAGGTTATAGGTGCCATACTGGTCGCAATTAATTCTCGTTAAACGAACAGTAATATATAATATGCAAAATTAAGAGGGAAAAATGAAGATTATTAAGTCTCTTTTAAAGTTGAGATACATAATAATATGTTCCAATTTTGTATAAAAATAAAGGAATAAATAAACAGCTTCGGTGGCTGTAGGTAGACATACGACAGCAAAGGGTTAAATTCCCACGACCCTTTCACTGTTCTACCTTTCTTCTACTCGTTTTTATCGCAAACGCTGACTAATTAAAATATTATATGTAATGTATAATTTAATCTAGTATATATGATATATAATATATAATCTGCTGTAATATATAAAGATATTGTTGCGCGATCTTGGCGTCCGTCGCGGCATCCCGTATAGTCTTTATTAAATTGTACAACTTTAACAACTTTAAACTTTTATGGAAAACAATGGTAAAATCGTTCGATTAAGATGTCTAGCTCGACAGACGGTTCTCGGATTCGTCTCTCGACTGACTGTCGATTCAACGATTCCGTGACAACTCTGAACTTCTTCAATTTCCTTAGGGGTTGTTCACTGTGAAGTGATTCTTCATTACGGCGACTCCATATGATCAACCGCCGTAACAATATAATGCATAGTCTAATATAATATTTGAGTATGTAATATAAAATCTAAACTAATATATAAAAATATAATAGATAATCTAACATAAAATATAAATATGTAATATATAATCTAATATAATACATAATAAATACATATATAGTATAATATATAATATAATAAATCAGCTAATTTCAGAAGCAGCAACGTCCGCTGCACCAAAAATATTCAAATGTCCAACAAATCCCTGACATTCACCCCGTCGAATAAAAATCTCGGTTATTCGAACGATAAAATGTAACAGAATTCGTTGAAACGACCAAAAATAAATCTCAATTTCGAGAATCCCGTGCCTGCGTCCGCGACAGCGGCGCGCAGCCGCTTTATCAAGATACAATAACAACTTAAAATATTATCCGGTCGCATCCGGGAGGGGGCAGCGATCGCGCGGGCATAGTCGCGCCGTTCCGCGGAAACAATAAAAGTAGACCCACTTTTCATGGTTCGGGAGAAATTCTGATAAAGTGTCCCCGGGAGCTTTTTCGTTTTCCGCGACGAACAAATTTCCTTTGGTAATCTATGCGCACGAAGTTTACGAGCGTCGTAAAAGGAGTGCATTTTCATTTCTTAAAAAATTGTCAGAAGGGACCGGGGTAAAGCCGGGCTTCGCTACACTCTTACCATTTTCCGTGCTTCGCCGCTCGGCGAAACGGGCGGGGGCGCATACACGCGCGGGCGCGCGCGCGCGCCATTCCGTCGAATTAAATATTGCGCGCCGTTCAGATTCCCGAGATCATTCGGAAGCGTTCACCTTATTTCATGTATCCCCGGTCTACGAATATTCTCCGCTGCTCGAATATTCATTCGCCTCTATTATTCAGGGCCTCGTCCTACTTTCTCACTTTCCCGGACTCTTGTTACAACGCGCCGCGCCATCGTCGCCGGACCGATCGGATCGCATGCATTTCCAAATAACTGATCAAAATATTAATATTTCAGCGGGTCCGCTAATGCGATCGGGACTCGATAAGAATTCGAGAGAGCCGCGAAAAGTTCGGATTGCCGACCGTTTCGATGGCCGCTCGGAAATCCGATCTGACAGATGAGTTCCCTCCGATTAGCGGAATGACCGAACGTCGAAGTAATTCGATGAGAATCGAGAACACTGAAAATTCATATAAATTACGTTTGCTCGGCGCGCGCTCTTTGCGATCGACGCGCAGAATTTTTCCACCCAATTTTTCCACCCGCAGGGAATTAATTAGTAGCGTCTGCGTGTTCGCAGAGTCGTCGCCTTTAAAAATGTATTATTGAATAAGTTCCGACGCGTTGCCACGTTGATGAATTTTACGCGAGCAACTCGCGGCTTCGAGGCTTCGTCAATTTTCAAGCGGCGCCGCGCGACTCGAAAATTAAGGATGCGGCGGGATATCGATCTTCGAGATGCGAGTTTGTAAAGACGTCTTTTCCGCGCGTGACAGAAGCACGGAGAGTAATACGTCCGGCACACGCAAACGTGAAACGGAGGGAACACGCATGTCCCGTGTCGCAGCGAACGTGTTAATATAGTCGGCGAAATATTCCAGTGTATTGACATTCCTTCTCCTGACCTGATTTACGCGGACTCGTTTCTTCTTTAAGGACACGCGGCTCCGAACGAAAGGTCTGACGGTGTCGTAACAATGAAAGAGATATAATATCAAGGGCTCGTGACTGCGACGGCACGGGGGCCACGACGCGTTAACTGCTCTCAAATGTCAGCGAAATGTTAAAATGCCTTCGAAAAATTTCTACGATTATTTCTGGAGTAATTGACTGCCTTTGTCTAAATTGACTGTGATGTACAGTAGCGGACAAAAATTTAAGACGAGAAGGAAAAAAGAAAGGAATTATTAATATTTTATAAATAACATAAGCTATCATGTTCTATCTTTAATTATAATCGTCTACTCATTTATTTAAACAGTCACAAAAACATTTATGTTCGGTTTTGAACTTATCAGTTAGAATATATAACAAAAAAGTAAATCTATGTTACATTTCCATTGACAAAAGATTAAGACTACAAAATAATAGGAGAAAATAAACAGAAAAAAATGGTTTTCAATACAAATATTTAGTATTTCGTCCAAAATCCATTATTTTTTATAACCTCGGCACATCTTTTTGGCATTGAATCTATTAATTTTTCACATTTCTCTACTGTAATATTACAGTAAATATTACAGTAGAGAAATATTGTCAATATTGTTGACTCAATAATGTTTACATTTAACACACGAGCCTTCGAGAATTAGAAGGTCAAACATTTGTCTTCATTATCCCAAAATAAGAAACTGATTGGAAAGATAGTACTTACATTACACGTGTATAATTGAAATTAAATTCGTCGTCTTAAATTTTTGACCGCTACTGTATATAAATGTCTTGCATAGGATGTCTCAAATGTGAACGCATTAGGAAATTAGGGATCTTTGAAGTGATTTGAAGTAATTTTTTCCTTTGCAATATTTTTCTCCAAGGCGTTGTTAACGAGCTATTAAAGAAAAATAGTGGCCAATGAGAGGCCGGATCAGCTGGTGCGTGGCGGTGAAGCCAATCAGTGGAACTGGGCAACGTCTGCTTGTTGGCTCGTCTCTCATTGGTCAGTGTTTTCTGTTAATAACTCGTCAACGATGCTTCGGAGGAAATTATTGTAAAAGAAAAAGTTATTTGAACTGACCTCAGGAACCTTATATTTCCAGATTGTGAGACATTTATAGAACACCATGTAGAGTAATATAAATATAGTATAACTACCCGCTACATTTCAGATTTCAGAGTTCATAATTTAAAAAAGGAAATAAATGAATAAATAAACTAGTAAACGTACGAAGAAATAATTAAATAACTATCATAACCTTAAATAACTAAATGACGAAGTAACTAGATATAAGTTATACAATAGTATAACATAATAAAATAAACTAAATATAAAGTAAAAATGTTCCACTTTGCAAATGCTGTTAGGGTACACAAATCTTTTTAGTTAAAGTTTATCTATTGAACAAAAATTAAGTTAAACATGCCCAAAAGGGCACAGTAATTGATCGCTCCAAAGTAACCGGCTCCAGAACTCTGTACCATTCCAGCCGATCCAAATGTACGGAAAAATATTGGCGCGCAAAACAACGACCACGAACCTACGTACGGCGATTCGTGTTTTCGTTCAATTAGCCTAACAATAGGCTTAGTTAGCGAAGAGAGGATGTTCAGGGGAGTTTTTTTCCAGCAATTCGGGAGATTCGAAACGGAATTTTATTTTTATCCCGATGGCTTTTTTGTCCATTTGCAAATAAAACCGAAACTTTGAACAGCAACATTCGACTTGTAATTCCAGCGGTCTGCATGGGATGCTGTACAAAATGGCGCCGCAGTTTGACAAGGAAATATATTTTTGCTTATCCCACTGACTACCTATTGTTAAATACATTAAACAATATTATTCAATATTTTCAGCGCAAAATCAAATTGTTTAATTACCGCGGGGAAATTTGATCGCTTACGAAAATTTTCATCCACCATGACCTCTATATAATTGTTACGCGTCTATGTAATATAAATATATTATTTTTATATATTATTTTAGGTATGAAAATGTTGTTTATTTAAATGTTCGTACAGGGAAGTGTTTACTGTATCCAAATTCAATTTGGCGACCTCTTTCGTAAGGCAGCCTGTTAGCAATCGCTTTTAACGCTGGCCATGGTCACCGTAAGAGTCGCAACGTCGCTCGCGTCGCGGTAAAAAGGTTAATAGAACAAACGGTTTATAATATTAAAGCCAGAGGTCGCGGGAGGAAGACAGCCGGAAGGATTATAAAGCGTGGCTCGGCAGTCTTGTCGGTTTCCCCGGCGAAACCAGGCCAACGTGCATTTATTTGTTCCGGCGGATAACGGAGCCGCGATTGTTGCGTCCTATTCAGATTTATAGAATAAACTGGCGCTTTCATCGCGCGGGGAGAGAAAACTGCTTTTCACAGTATTTTTCTCTTTCTCTCGCTGTTTCCCTCTCTCACTCTCTGTTTCTCGCTTTCATTCTCTTACTACTTTCTTCTCCCCCCCTCGCTTTCCGCCGCCCCTTCACCTTCTTAGCCTCTTTTACTTTCTTTCATTCTCTGTCTCTCTTTCTTCTCTGCCATTATTTACTCGGTTCTTCTTCACTTATTCTCATGTTCTTTCTCTATTATTTCTTTTTCACTGAGTTTTCTTGACTGTCTTACCTTCACTCTTATTTTTATTTTCTCTCTCTCTCTCTCTCCTTTCTTTTTTATTTCATTACCGTCTTATTGTTTCAATTTCTTTTTCTTTCCGTTCTTTCATTCTGTTGCTCTCCTCCACTTTCTTAGTCTCTTTTATTGTCTCACTTTTTCTCTGTTTGTCACTTTTTACTCGCTCCTCTTCAATTCTTACTCTCTCAGTCTCCTATCCTTTTTCTTTTATTTTTATTACCGAATCTTCTTTACTGTGTTACTTTCATTCTTCATTTTCTATCTCTCTTCTTTCTATTTCAATTTTCTTACTGTCTCAGTCTCTCTTACTCTCTTTCTCTCCTTCGTTCTTTCCTTCACTTGTCTTCATACTCTCTCTCTCTCTCTCTCTTCGTTCTCACTCTCTCTTCTTGCTCTCTTCCATTTTCCGAATCAGCTTTCTTAATTTCCTTCTCTGATTTTCTCTTATTCCTTGCCTCACTCTGTTACTCTGTATCTCTAATTTTATTACTCAGTCTCCTTGACTCTTTTACTTTTAATCTCTCTCTCGCTGTCTCTGGCTCTTTCTCCTTTTTTAATTTTATTACTGTCTTATTCTTTTACTCTCCTGCACTGTCTCTTCTTCGTTTGTTCACTGTCTTAATTTTTAGTTTTTTTTCTTTACTCTTTTACCCCCTCCTCTTTCTATCTTACTGGCTTTCTTATACTCTCTCTCTCTCTCTCTCTCTCTCTCTCTCTTGCTCTTACTCAATTTTATTTTCTTAGTCATTGTTTTCTACTGTCTCTCTCTTCCCCTCTTTGTTAATTTTATACCAAGTCCCCTTTAGTGTCTTACTTTTACTCTTACTCCTCTCTCTCTCTCTCTCTCTCTCTCTCTCAATTTCTATTTATTCTATTACTCTCCTACTCCTTCTCCCGTTCCTTCCTTCACTCTCCTACCCTCTTTTATATCTTCTTCTAACTCTTCCACCCCCTTACTCTTTACCTCTATCACTTTTTCACTTTCTCTCCTTAACCAGTTAACTGTGATTGACGAGTATACTCGTCATGGAGAAGTGGCAAATTTTGGTGTATTGACGAGTATACTCGTCATGCGTATAAATCAGTGACCATTAGCTATTTAAATTGCAATTTTTGAAAAAAACAAAACATATTCTGAAATTTCAAGATGTTTAGAATATTTTCAGGCTATGCCGGAATAAAACAAACAAATAGAAAATATAAACAGTTTGAGATGACGTCATGCGTCCCCGTATGCACTGGTTGAGAAAGTTTACCAGTTCGCGTAATGAATTTATTTATGTGCGATGATAACGTTTTTTTAGATGTTAACCTAAAAGGGGAAAAGGCAAAAGTGAAAAAGTGGATTTATAAACTAGAAAGCTAACTCGCGAGCAGTGCAGCAACTTTGAATTTTCGGTGATCTCGATCTTCATCTTGCTGTATCAAACCCCAAAAAGTGTGTGCCGGTACATATCTTACCAAGTGTCGGCGGTTCTTATCAAATAAGTACAGTGCGACGTAAGAATTTCAAGTGCGTAAATATTATTTTTATAAAATAAACTCATCTTTTTGATCCAATATCTTAGCAGCGCAACTTACTCCGTGATTGACGAATATACTCGTCGTGGCTCGATTCTGGCGTCACAAACCTGTGCGCACTTTTAAATGAGGGCTCCACGGTTAACTGGTTAATAGTCTCTCTCCCCCTCTCCCCGTCTCATAAAGAGCCGACCAGTTAATAAGTTCCGACGAGAAGCCGCTTTTCGAAGCCCTACACATTCCCGGTCGCCGCTTTGGAACATCTGAAAAATTCATTTTCGCGGCAGGGTCGCGGGGTGAATGGGGGTAGTGACACGGAGAAGACAATCCCATTATGCGTCGGTGCGACGCGGGCGCGAGAAAGAACGAAAGAGAGGGAAGAGAAAGAGAAAGAAACCGAGGAATCCCCATTCTGTTTGAAGAGTCGCTGCCTCCTTTATTTATATATCTCTGTAGCATTTGCCTCGGTATACAATGAGATTAAGTTTCATTGTTGCTTCGGGAACTGGGCCCTCGCTCTCCCACCATTTCGCCCACCTCTCTCCCCCCCCCCCCCCCGTCCGCATCTACGGCTTCGAGGAATCTGTGAATAATGCCGTCTGTCGACTTCTCGCCGCCACTCCTGGGGGTTGATCTTGCGAGGCCCGTTATGCGAACGGCGTATGACAATGCTCTCTCTCTCCGCTCTTCTCTCTCATGATCGCGAATAATCCATGTCCGACGGGGGATGGGGAAGAGGGCGCGAGATTCTTTGACGCTGCGCCGGCGAATTTTCAGAAACTGTTCTTTTGGGACGACAGGGCATTCTTGAATGTTTTTACGAGGCATGGTGGACCTAAGTTCGGTCTTCATGGCAGTTTATATCTTTAACTTTTATTTCACGTGATAGATAGAACAGTGTCCGATAAAACCAAGTAGAAATTTGACTAAAACTACAATAATTAGAAGGAAATTGAAATAATTAAATAGTATAAATATTGAAACTATTAAAGAAATTTTAAAACGATTCGTCAACCTAGTTAATTATTTTCTTGAATGTTGAGATGTCTAAACAATCGCCAGACTTTTATAGCAATTAAAATCGCTTAAAAGAATAGAAAAATGAAACTCTTTAACAGGTTAAACAACTTTACAACAATTTAATATTATACACGCGATTTCGAAGTAAATAAACAAATTGAAAGAAGATGACATCAGCCATCTGACTAATAAAATGAGTAATGAAAACACGACGATAAATGAAAAATAAACAATAAAAATACAGATTATATGGTGATATTGAATTAGAAAAAGGGGACCAATTATCGAAGAGCCCCTTGAACTCGCACAAAGAACGACAGCCTAGAACAAGTATCGAAACAGGAGTCACCGTCGAAGCAGAATTTTCTGTGCTCATAATTAGACCGATTCGAAGACGGATACGGAGTCCGCGCGAGCGTTTAATTCGCGCGCTTCGTGCGCGCCGACGGAAAAAGATCGCCGTCGTCGAACACGTGTTGTAGCGGCGCGTCGCGGGTTCGTTAACGTCGGAGTCTACGCGAACTATCGACTGCGAAAAGCGGCAAAAAAATGTTCGCCGACGACGCGCCTCCATCGTGGATTGCGTAATCTCGACGCGGAGGACGAACAATGCAGAGAAGGGAGGGGACGGCAAAAAGGTGTCGTAATAAAATCAGCGCCTCGTCGAATGTTAACATTGAGATCGACAATTAACGTTACAGAGGAGCGCGATAGAGAAGAGGAGAGGGTAAAGAATGCGGGAGGGGTGGAGGGAGAGGGGGATGGACGAACGAACAGGTAGACGGACAATAATTAAAAGTAATTGCATGTAAATAACATCGGCGCTCGGCGCACTCTCTCGTCGAGCGTGTCTCGATATTGTCCCGATGCAATCCAGTGGGTACCGTGTAAGTCCTCCGCGACAGTTTTATCGTTTTTATGCTGGCTACAGCGCCGATTAATACGAGCAGTTCTCAGTCCGCGTTCCCTTTGTCCGGCGAAAATTAACGCGGATGCTGTTGCCGGCGCGTTAATCAATTTGTTTTAGCTCGAAGGCTGTTTCCTCTGCTTGCTGAATATCAATGACTATTATTCGCTGCAGATCTTTCTACGAGATAACTATCTCGGAGATTAAATTACTGGGAATTGTTTGTTTTAATCAGTTTTTTTATTCTACTGCATTGTATTGAATTGTATTGTAGTGTACTGTATTACATTGTAGTGTATTGTATTGTGGTGTAGTGTATTATACTGTATCATATCATATATCAAAACGTATTGTATTGTACTGTATATGTAGTATCATATTAATATATATTGTATTGTATCATATTGCATCGTATAGTATCATATTTCATATCAATACATATTGTACTGTATTGTATTGTATTATATTGTATCGTATAATATCATATTTCATATCAATACATATTGTACTGTATTATATTGTATAGTATTATATCATATCATATATCAATACGTATTGTATTGTATTATATTGTATCGTATAATAACATATTTCATATCAATACATATACTGTATTGTATTATATTGTATCGTATAATATCATATTTCATATCAATACGTATTGTATTGTATTATATTGCATCGTATAGTATCATATTTCATATCAATACATATTGTATCGTATTGTATAGTACCACATCATATCATAACAATACAAATAGTATCGTATTATAACATATTACATTGCATTACAATCATTTACATATTAACCCCTTCTTATACCCTCAAACAACGAAAAAAATCCGGAACGCCGATCTTCGATACATATGGCACGATAATCTCGGCCGGGAATATCCCGCGCGCGTATTCACCGCGTCGGAAACGAAGAGCGGGCCGTTAAAGAAAATATTTTTAATTAACTTCCTTATTTGCGGGCTAAGTGAAAAAATCTCCACTTACGCGGGCCGTTCGCGGCGCATTTAACAAGTGTATCATTAAGTCCCCTTCGCGGATATGTCGGAGGGGTAGCGGTGAGGAGGCCGCGCTCTTCTCCCGCGGCAGAAATTTCATTTTCACTTCGGCATAGTACTTCCACGGGCCGGAAAAGTGCTCTCCAAGTAGTGGAGCAGGCCTGGCAATGCTACCAGTTGCGTATACGAACGCGAAAGACGAGAACCACCCGGAGACCGACTTAATCCGGCCGGCGGAAAAGTTCCGCGGTATTGAAGCTTTTTCGTTCTCACTTCGTCGAATATTCCCATCGACTTCTTCACCCGTCCCCACCGCCCCTTCCGTCGCTCCCAATTTTCTTCCGCCCCCTTGTCGCGAAAATCCCCGTCCTCCCGGCCATCTTTCTTTTCATCTCTTCTCGCTCCTTTCTTCTTTTTTTTTCTTCTTTAGAAACGTCTGCTCCTCTTATTTATTTCTGTTCTCGCTCGTTTGTGTCTACTTTTTTGCAAGGGTTTTCTTGGTTATTTGTTTATTCGTTTCTTTTATTTGTCTGCTCTTTAATCTTTATTTTACTCATTATGTTTATGTTGTATTTGCTGGGTTTATTGTATTTATATCGTATTTACTGTGTTTATTATTTTTATATTTGCTATATTTATTACGTTATAACATATCTACTATATTAGTATAGCATGTTTAATATTTTTTATTGTATTATAATTATAAGATACATTATATTTACTGTATTTATTATATTCATATTTTCCTTTTCCCTTCTCACAATTTTACATTACAAAAATCTGTTCCCCTTATTTATTTCCACCTTTATTAATTTACCTCTATTCTGTTCAATCAATCGATTATTTATTCACACATTTATTTCCTCAATTATTAACATCTCCGTTTACTCTAATTCTCCCGCCCTCCGTTTCCGTCGTCGCATCCCTCGCAAACGATCCAAAAATAATTCCAAAAGCGACGAAACAAATTACACAGCACAAAAGGCGTTCTCTAACCTAAAATTTTCATTCTTCTTAATCATCGTTTTTCATTCGACAGGCTCGCAATATTTCCGGCGAGAGAACTTCGCCATTTTCGGGATCGATAAATTGCCGCCCGGAAAGCCGTAGCTTAAAATCCGGCATTTCCTTAAAATTTAATAAATCCGGTACAATTTTATCTAAAAAAAAAAGAAAAAAAAAAGAACGAACAGCGAGGCACGGATTTTAACGCGTTCCCGTTCCTCCCGGAAAATATTCAACTCGAACAACTAATTCGCGTACGAATTCCACCACCTCCGGCCCGCTGTTCGACATTTCCGAACGGAAAAGTTTCGGCGAAATGTTTCGATTACGAATGTGGAAATTGGTTCGAGGAAAATACGGGGCGTTGCGTAGAGTGTAACCGGTTCGTAGGAAAGAAACGCAAGAGAGAGAGAGATAGAGAGAGGGAGAGGGAGAGAGAGTCGTTAAAGGGTTCGTTCCCGCCCAGAGCGTCGCCGGGGTTACATCCCGATGCCAGCTAGACTCTGTCTAAAACATTAATTTCATTCGCATTCTCTGTTACATCAGTCACGTACGGCTCTGCTACATCAACATCCATTCTTCCCTCGTCTTATTTACCCCCGGCAATATTGACTCTGCAACAAATTATATTCCTGCGTCGAATGCCGTGCCTCTGCTTCATATCTTCCATTCCAGTTCCTCGTACACATGTATACATAGTATACATTGTATCGCGTATACATATATATCTATATTTACTATATAGATATATTTAGTATATAAGAGAGAGAGAGAGAGAGGGAGAGAGAGAAAGGGGACGAAGAGACAGACAGGGGAACGGCGGCGATGTCTAAAGCGATATTTTTCTCGAGACCAGCCTCGAGCTGAAATCAAGGATATGCAGTATACGTATGGATAGACGGCGGGAGATGGCTACAGACATATATCCCCGCGAAGGGAGTCAGTTATTGGTTGTAAAACGGCCAGGCCATCTGTCCTTGATATGAAACCTCGGTGCACCCCCAAAAATCCACTCCTGACCCCTCCACCCACATCGATGGGGGGTAATAAGTCACAGAAGTCGTTCGGAGGTGTACCAGGTGACAGAAAGATTCCGCGCGGCACGGGATTTATGAAGATCCGTTCCTCAGACATCATCGACCATCCTTTCGGACACGCGACTTTTTCGGACGAGACGTCTTCCTGGATTATAATATCCTACGTTGCGATTACCGGCGTTTCTATGTTCTGGGATTTATTGGAATTTGTGGGGTGCGTTGAATATTACGTATCGTATGCGTTACCTATATTATGTTTTCTATGTTTTATCTATATTATGTTTTGTATATGTTACGTGTATTATATTACGTATGTATTATGTATATTATATATTATATATTGTAACATTATATAAATATATAATAAAATTATAATTATATATTATATATTGTAACATTATATAAATATATAATAAAATTATAATTATATATTATATATTGTAACATTATAGAAATATATAATACAATTATAATTATATATTATATATTGTAACATTATATAAATATATAATAGAATTATAATTGCATATTATATATTGTAACAAACATTATATAAATATATAATAGAATTATAATTATATATAATTATAATTGTATAAATAATAGTTGATCATCTACAATATTCCAGAAGCAGCTGTCCAATTTTTAATAAAATATTATTCAGTTACTACTGAATAATATTGACCCATCGCACTCAAGTAGTGTCTCTAAGACATCGCTCATCGTTATTATATAATATTCTAATAAAATTCTTATACTATCAGATACTTATATTTTTTTTTAAATTGTTTACAGTTTAATTGTCATACAGACTCAATTTCATACGCATAAATTGCAACAATAAATTATATAAAACATTTAAATATCGTATCCAAAATAATTCTAGATTTAGAGTTAAAATGACGCCGAGTGCGGAGCAAATAAAAATAAAAATTTAATTCGTACACTTACTAATAATGCGAAATAAAAACAATGAACTCGACTGGAAAACTAGTTCGCTTAAAATCGTAATTAAAAACAAGAAATATAAATCAATAACAAGACAAAACGGATGAACACAAATTAATGAAATTCCACGAAATATAACACGTTGAAAATAATATATTTATTATCGTTAAAATCTTTGAATCACGCTGCGTTTGAAATTACAGATTATTTCTCTGGCGAACGCGAGGTCCACAGTAATAATTGACTATATTTGTATTGGTAAGTCCGCGAAATTTGTCGGGAATGCACGAAAAGGTTCTAGCGGTCCGTTGGATAAAGTCCGGCGAAATGAATGCAAGAAAATGGCGTCGCATAAATCACCGGCGCCTTGTTGGAGATCGTTTCGTTCATCAACGGCGGCCCGCGGACTGCCGCCCGAGATATAAATCGCCGGGGACAGGGAACGTTGATCAGTTTCCATCATGGCGGCGGCGGCGGCGGCGGCTCCGGAAGCCTCCTAATTTTCTTAATTTTAAGTTACGAGGCAATCGAGTGGCTCGTGGCGCCGGCACGAATTTTTTAATCTCGCCCGCCCACCGGCTGGGGGTCGCAGTTTTTATTAAAAATAAGCCAGGGCGCCGATAGGGTCGTGCGAGGCTCGGGAGTCTTAAGTTTAGTGTTGCTCCGCCATGCGGGCCAGCTGCCACAAGAGAAACAGTGCCGTATACTTTGTTAAAGGGACCGCTCGTTCGGCGCGCAAAGAAATTTGCCCGCGACCCAGTACGAATCCCTTTTTACACGCCGCGAATTTCACCGCCGACAAGCTACGCCGATTCCCCATGAAAACGTCGCGCAGACGTCCGACGACCGAACTCGGAGCTCCTCCGATTTATGCCGCGCGTAGTTTCGTCGATTCCGAGCCCCTTGTTTCGCGCGGACGAATGAAAATTATCAGCCAATGCTACCATTTTTTTGGTTATTTTAATTCGTTGTATTTTGTATATTATTTATTATATTTTATCGTTCGTGTTATGCCTTTGTGGCTATCTCTAGGTTATTAATATAAATCACGATCTGAAGAATTAATAAAATATTCTGTTCTTTAAAATTGAAATAAAATTCCGACCTCTATTAATATTTAATCAGTTATGAATTAATATTTAATCATTTAAGAATTAATATTTAATCATTTAAGAATTAATATTTAATCATTTAAGATTTAATATTTAATCATTTATGAAAAATTCGTCATGGATTAAACATTATGTAACTGCGATTGAAAATTTATTCTTATTTATTCGTATTTATTATTAATTATTCTGTTTTTTTTTAAATAAGAATGAAATTCCAACCCCCTTGTCATCAATATTTAAACATTTAACAAAAATTCTACATGGAATGAACATTAACTTTCCATCTCTTCTAAGGAATTATTGCGACTGAAACATTTCCAATCGCAGTAACTGTAAATAAAATACGTATTTTATTTAATACATATTATAATAAATATGTACATTATTCAGTTCGCTTAAATCGAAATAATATCCTATTTTATTGCTATTCATTAGAAAATATTGCCATTAGAAAATATATAAGCATAGTTATTCCTGTGTTTTTCTAGCATATTATATTAAACAAATTACATTAATCTTATAACGTTAATAAAATCGCTTCGACCATAAAATAATTTACAAAAAGTCATCGAAAGTCGTCGTAATTTACGAAAATAATTCACTCGACAGATTAAGAACGAAATTCCTCGTTCACCTTCGAATTCTGCTGGTTCGCCTGAGAGAGAGATCTGAGAATATTTTCCGCGACCACGTGTCGAAGCTGGGTCTCGACTCTTCAAAATGGCCGCAGGCCGATTGCCGGGAGATTTCTTTACACGGGGGTTACATAAGCTCGAAGTTCGGGGCGATTTCCCAGCGATTCCGGCGTACATTTAATTCCGCGGAATTGTTTACGTAACATCGCGCGAGATAATTGAAAAAGTCCGAACGTTAATTATTTTTACAGGGAACTGCAAAATAAAGATAACAGGCTTCAGGAAGTTCCGTTTCCGGGAGTGCTGTTCAGCGAATATTCAGCGAACTTTTCTTCATTCATCCCTCGTTAAACTTTCCTCCGTTGTAAGATTTCTCAAAAAGTTACAAAACGTTGTGCTTAATAATATTAAATAATTTAAAAACTTCGCAATTTTATACCGAACAAAATTCAGTGCTTCGTGTACTATTGTATTTCTTTCAAATATGACAACGGTGTGGATTTTAATATAAACTTAGATGGATTGTCAGCGAGGAATATACAAGGTGTTCCAAAAATCACTCGTAATCGAGAAAGAGTGGTTCCTGAGATTATTTTAAATAACTTTTTCCTTAACAAAAATACAGTCCGCGGCTTTGTTTACGAGTTATTAACGAAAAATAGTGACCAATGAGAGGAAAGCTCGGCTGACGCTGAGCGTTAACTCGATCGCCTCGCGCTAAATGATCTCGCCTCTCATTGGTCACTGTTTTTCGTTAATATCTCATTAAGAATGCTAGGGAGAAAGTTATTGTAAAGGAAAAAGTTACTTGAAATAACCTCAGGAATCTCTGGAACCCCTAATTCCCCAATTACGAATGATTTTTTATTACTAAATCACTAATTTGTTACATTACTCTAAGTATTCGATGATAAATACAATTCACTCATTAACCCTTTGCACTCCGAATTTTACTTCAATTTTGCTACCAGCAGCTTCCAACGCTTTTAAGTATTTTATTTGATATTTATATAAAAATAAGGCGATTTAAACAAATAAAGGATGAAACAAATTCACTTAAACACTGGTTTTATTTATACTATTGTCATATTTTTAAATTTTCAAGAGCATGATATCTTTAACCTCGACATCCATTTATTTGGACATGAAATCATGTCGAGTGAGACACACTCAACATAGGAGTGCAAAGGGTTAAATATCTATAGTCTCAAGGAAGACGTTATTTACTGTTTTCCTGCCACAAATTCAACAAGTAGTAAAGTCTTTAACCCTTTGCACTCGAATGGTGTGACTCTGAGGCACCACTGAAATTGTTCAATCTTTTATTTAAATAATTTTCATATTAACAAAGCGTAAGTTTGACAAATTGTTAAAAGTGGAACCATTGATATGAGTCGCAAATATCAATTTGATATGCATAAAAATTTATTTTCTTAAATAGAATAGAAATACTATGAGCCAGGAGAATGATTTCATATTTTCAGTAAAAATGGCTCTTCGAGTGCAAAGGGTTGAAAAGCGTTCGAACACCGGCATCGTTTCAAATGTTTGTCGACTCGGAAATATCTAACGGGTGTCCAAGCATCGGCCGGCGTGTAATTTATGTCTGTAATCGTCCGGGGATATCGTATCCTCGATAAAACTTTTTCAATATTACCCGACAGTTCCGGATCGGCGGTGAAAGCGCAACAAAGATTTATATTTCAACGGGCTCCGTCGGAGATCTTATTATTCCGCGAAGACGACGCTCGAGCGCCGAGCGCCGAAGACGCGGGAGTTCCTTCGTCTGACTTAACGCAATCGATCGTGAAATCCTCGACTATTAATGGAAATTAACTCGCGCCGATTAGTTTCTCTTTATGCAGGCGCCTCGGGCTGGTATCGATTCGCGATTATACGGCCGATTACTTTATCCGCTAACACGGAAAATTGATGAAAATTCCTTTACATATTGTCCCCGAACGATTCCTGTCACACGACTCGCTAAGGCTGTTATAAGTGGGCTGCAGATCTTTCTAATAAATAATAATTATAAAAGAGAGTTTTACAGAATAGTATTTCTAGTTGGAATTGTTTTAATTGCTCTTAATTAGTTACAAATAATGTGATAGGTTTTTTTAGATATTTTTACTATGTTTCCTATTCTGTAGCTATTTTATTAATTTTTGTAATATATGGAAAAGATCTGTTGTCTAGTTATGTGCAATTAATAATGCAATAATGCATTATAGGTCGACGATATTTTTGTAAGAGGTACTGTGTCGATTTAATATTTTATTTATGTATAAGGTATGTATGTGAGGTGGATAGGTTAATATGTAATAAACAATGATAATGTTAAACATCGTTTAACTCAATTGTAATAAAATCTCAATTTTATGGAGATGGTTTTTTTTAGCTTCATGTAAAGTTAAGTATCAGTTGTTGAGTATTGACTTCGAGAGTCGATATTGATATATTTTACAATTTTCTTGTGATTAATTGTTACTTTACTAGTATATACATATGTGTATGTGAGAGGTATGTATGTGAGAAACTCACCCGAGATTCCGTCGTAAGTCCACCACTTGTCCCAATTGGACTCGAGTCCTGCAAAAGAGTAAAAAACTTTTGTTAGTAAAGTCTTGATAACAGCGGCTACGTTGGAAACGATAAATAACAGGTACGAATAACAAGAAAATAAGGAATAAATAATATAAAATAATAAATAAATAGTACGTACAAAAAATAGCAATACCAGGTAATAAATAATAGATAAGAATAACAAAGGATATCAAGAAATAAATAATGGTTACGAATAGCAGAAAAAAAAGGAATAAATAACAGATACGAATAACAAAGAATAAAATTCTAAATAAATTAGAATAAAATTCTAAACCCTTGTTATTAATATTTAAGCATTCTAGTAAATTCAGGCACGGAATAAACATTAATGTTCTCTCCCTTCTAAGAAATGATATTTATTGAAAAATTCCTAATCGCAGTGACTGTGAAGAAAATGGCACGGCAAGGGGTTAAAGAATAAATAATATTTACGAATAACAAGAAAATAAGAAATATATAACAGATACCAATATCAAAAAATACTAAGAAATAAATGATAGACACAAATAGCAAAGAATCTTAAGGAATAAATAATATTTACGAATAACAAGGAAATAAGAAATAAATAACAGATACCAATATCAAAAAATACTAAGAAATAAATGATAGACACAAATATCAAAGAATCTTAAGGAATAAATAATATTTAAGAATAACAAGGAAAAAAGAAATAAATAACAGATACCAATATCAAAAAATACTAAGAAATGAATGATAGACACAAATAGCAAAAAAGCTTAAGGAATAAATAATATTTACGAATAACAAGGAAGAAAGAAGTAAATACGAATAAGAAAATATATTAAGAAATACTCCGAAAAATAAAGAATAGATAGGAATAACAAGAAAATAGGAGATAAATAGGTGCTCGGCAGACATATTCGCGCAGAGGGAAATCTAACGACGGGAAACATTTTGCTCGGCTAGAATCGCGTTTTCGACCACTGTGCGCCGCCGTCGTCGTCGTCGACGTCGTCGTCCCGTCGCCGCGCAAAACCGTAGAAAATCAGCGGCTCGTCGTGGTTGCTTCTTTGCGACGAATTTATTCGCGTTCTCCGCGTCGTCGCCTTTTACGTTTCCCGGTCCGGCGACGCCGGTTTAACGACGGCCGGGGCGCGGCGCAGCACGCGGCAGGTTTCGCGAATTTTTCAGATATCGTGCCCGCCGACGATTACGGGCTTTCGTATTTTATTCGCGGCCGTAAAGCGTTATTACGATCTCTACGATCCTTCGGAACGCCGCCGCTTATTTATCGACACTCAGCCGGAACGGTCCGCGCCCCCGCTTTAACGAGCCCGCCCCTCCCCCCTCCCCCCTCCGCCGCCGCGCGCGTTCTGTCCCACCGACTGTCGCCGAGCCGCCACCGTTCGCCGCGTTTAATTAAAACAATCGCCGCCTTACCGCGACAACGCTGGAAAAACAGTTGCCAAGGCGAGTGACACGATTCCTTCGAAATATCATTGCTACTGCCAATGAAACGCGGGCTGTTTGTTTTTAAAAGCACCCCCTCGGCGCTACGATTTCATTCGCAGTTGATTGACGCTGGGTTTACGCGATCCGTCGAAACGACGGATTGCTTAATTTATGGCTGTTCGGATCGCAAAGATATATTTATGAGTTAATTGTTCGATTTAGCGCGAGTTTAAATAGTTGGACAATCGTTTGGCAGTAACAGATTTGTATTTATATTTATATTTTATATTAATATATTTAACATTTATATTTTATATTTATATATTTAACATTTATATTTTATATTTATATATTTAACATTTATATTTTAGATTTATATATTTAACATTTATATTTCAGCTTTATATATTTAATACTTATATTTTATATTTGTATATTCAATATTTACACATTTAATATTTTTATCCTATACTTTCTAAATTTATATTTATATCTAATATACTTAACTTTTACTCGATCGCTTAAATTACAACTAAACTGCGTATTTTCTGCACTTACAACGAAAACGAACAACGAAAAACCCAAGAAAATTTAAATAATTCCACGAAACCGGTCTAACATCTTCAACCCATCAAAGTCATTTAAAAAAGGTGGAAACCCTTAGGTAACTTTTGCTGCTTCAAACAGCTGTTCAACAACTTCTCGTAACAGCCTTCATTTTGCATAAAAATCCACAATAAAGCGATAAGAAAAGAGAAAAGACTCGAGCAACGTCCATTTTCGAAGAATATATTTATTTTAAACAGTTCGCGCAGCGCAGGGAAATCTGTTAACAAAAGTCAGTTTTCTCGAGTCGGAGCAACGTTCTCGTCGCCGCGCAACGCGTTCCCTTTTCCAACGCGTTCCACCTTTTTCGGCGTGCCGACGCACGTTATATTAGCAATTTACCGGCTCCTCGGCCTCGCATATCTTCCCGGCGAACTTCCGGCGAAACTTTAAAGCTCCATCACCGGCGCGGAGCAGTCGCGGACATCGATCAATCGAACTTTACCCGTATCCAGTGATCGATCAGTCGATTATTAGAAAATGATTCCGTGGGGGGTGGGGGGTGGGAGGTTGCCCGGAATTCGCCGAGAATGCCGTGCGGGATCGCGTAGCGCCGCGAAACAAGATCAGTTCTGTCGCTTTCCCGGGAATCTACGAGCGATCGCAATTTTTAAGAGGAAAAGTTGCAGAACTCGTTGCCGATTCGTTTGCCAGCGTATTCGCGCGCGCGCGCGCTCGCGGCAGCCTTTTGCTGCTTCCTCAAACTCGGGGAGAGTGATTATTCGGCTGCAGATTTTACGGATTTCAGGAAAAATCAGCGGGAAATAGAAAATTCTGAAAACGTTTTAAAAATTCGAGGATGATATTTTATAATCTTAAAACTTGTTTAAATCGTTAATATTGAAATTATGTAGCTAAAGGACGGTTTTAAGATGTCTTAAAAATGTCTGGTGTTCGACTTGAGGTCTCTAAGATGTCTTGAATATTATACGAATGTCTTAGAAACGGCCGAGAAACGTCTCTGGAACGTCCTGTGTTGAAAATCAAGATAATTCATAATTATTGTTTGATATAAAACGTCTTGAAGACGTTTATTTTAGGACGTAAGATATTCAGACCTAAAATAGACGTAAATTGGACGTCTTTAAGACGTCCAGTGCTTATTGGAAGCCTATCACGACCAGTCTTCTTTAAAGCTATTAAAATAACTGTTTCACTGTTTTTATTTTAAAATAATGTTATAAAGAATGTTTCTTTTATATCGACTTTGATTATTACCATCTTATTCCTAATAATTTTTTTACTATCATTTATTTAATTACTTTTCTGTAAATTATTTTTATTTTCAGATTCAAGAATCAAATTCTACCTCGATTAACAAATAATAACACTCAAATTTAGCAAATTATGTATGAAATCTTTATCACGAGTTTAACACGTTGCTATAGTGTAATTTATTTTACATTGAAGTCCGCAATACATTCATTATACTTGTGAATTACTTTTCATCGCGTCGTGGTACGTAATTGATTTAACGAATTTGTAAATTTTAAAAGCAGGGTGTTCCAAGTAACGTAACTCGCATGGTGTTCAATTTATTAGAGCTTTTAATGAATGAAACGCAGTCTCTCGCCAGCTGTTTAATTCTACCATATAATTTTTCTCTGACCCTTTTGTCCCGATAATTGAACGAAAACTTCAGAAATGTTTAATTTACCGACGCTCTCGACGAATTAAATGGAATTCCCGCTGGAATTATTTGCGGCGACACGAATAAGATCGTAATAATCAATTCTACGTGTGAGCGCGACTCGTCGAAGACCGTTGTTTGCAGTGTTCACATCTCAGTTATAATATTAAATGCTAATAATAAATTAATAATAATAATAATAAATTAATAACACTAACTACTAACACTAAGTTAATAATATCAAATATTAAAAATCCTTTAACTATTCGGCGTGAAATTATCAAAGAGCGAAAGCAGAGTTCATAATTAAAAAAAAGACATAAATTATAGTAAATTGTGATAATTGGACTGTAGAAATTACTGCAAATATTACCTTTAATAAAGCAGTTCCCATTAATTGAAAGTAAACAGAATCCAGCTTTATCGTTTAATAATTTTCTCGAGTTCTCGAGTAAAAAATTATCTAGTATAATTATAAATTAAATTTTCCAAAAATATAAACTTATAAATTCGTAGCATAATAATTTTTTTAAATGTACTGAAAAATTGTTGATATTATCACAGTGATTAAAAAGTATAATCTAGCTAAGCAGCTTCTATTAAATAATTCACAAGTCCCGTATTCTATCAGCTGAAAAAGACACGTCCAACAAGACTGTATATTTGCAATAAAAACTCTTAAATAATTTTGCAAAATTTAACTATTATTAGGTATTTATTCATCATTATTTATTTATTTATTATTAGGTACCTATCATTTCCGATGGCACAGTAATCGATCCCCGTTTCTCTCTAGACGAACTCGCGCAAACGGCGCCGTATCTTCCGTGGAACGGCAGGTGAAGGGGGTCGAAACGTGGGTGATTCTGCAGAGGGGTAAAAATGGTGGGAAAACAAGCGGCCGGATTGTCGTCGGAAAAGCGTCGGATCGTTCGAACACGGAGCGGAGCGAGTTTCATTTGGAGACGGTGGACACCCTCAAAATGGAATTCTCGTTCCGGCGAACACTTTATCTTCCGCATTAACACCTCTCTTTCAATATTCATTACTTTTTCAATCGGGGCCGGGGCGCGTCGCGCCGGCTGCTCTAGTCGTTTTTCTATATGCAAATTTTTCTCGCGGCCCCGGGTACCATCGCAGGGACGTTTTAATGCTCTAACCGTATCGAATAGTTCGAGATTCTACCCGTTCTCCGCCCTTCACCGCCGGACCTGAACAATTATTGCTTCCAAGCCGGGTCCTCCTAGTTGACCCGCGTGCTCCACGCGTTCGCGTCAAACTCCCCCCTTTTCCCTCCCTACCGTCTCGTTTTCACCTTCTTTGTTAGATATCGTTCTTTCTCTGTCAGCTTTATTCTATTGCTATCTTTTCTTTTGTTCTTTCTCTGTTAGTTTTATTATATCTTATCTCTTCCCTTTCTTTGTTTATTTCTCTATTTCTCTCTTCTCTCCTTTCTTTCTTTATTTCAATTTTTCTCTCTCTTTTCTTCTTTCTCTGTCTATTTTACTCTTTCTATCTTCTATTGTTCTTTCTCTTTCTTTCACTTTCTCTCTCTCTCTCTCTTTCATTCACCTCCTCTTCTCTCGTCCTTTATCTCTCAGAGACACTCTCTATGTTCTCTCGTTCTTTCTCTTTCACTCTCTCCCTTTCTCTCTCTCTCTCTCTCTCTCTCTCTTCCACGTTTCTGTTTTCTCTCGTTCTTTCTTTCCTTATTTCATTCTCTATCTCTCTTCTCTCGATCTTCCACTTTTTCTCTTTCACTCTGTCTCTCTTCCATCTCTCTCTTTTCTATTGTTTTTTCTTTCTTTCACTCTCTCTTTCTTCTCTCGATCTTTTGCTTTCTCCCTTTCACTCTATCTCTCTCTCTTCCATCTTTCTCTTTTCTCTCGTTCTTTCTTTCTTTATTTTATTCTCTCTCTCTCTTCTCTCGATCTTTCACTTTGTCTCTTTCATTCTGTCTCTCTTCCATCTCTCTCTTTTCTCTTAGTCTTTCTTTCACTCTCTCTTTCTTCTCTCGATCTTTTTCTTTCTTCCTTTCACTCTGTCTCGCTTCTCTCTATCTTTCTCTTTCGTTATGTCTCTCTTCTCCCTATATCTCTCTTTCGTTCTGTCTTTTCTTTTTCTCTCTCTTTCTTGTTCTTTCTCTCTCTCTCTCCCTCCCTCTCTCTCCCTCCCTCTCTCTCTCTCTGCCTCTCTGTTTCTCTCTCTCTCTCTCTCTCTCTCTCCGTTCCTCTAACTATCTTCCTATCTCTCTCTCGCACGGTCCAGTCGTAGCCGTTCTCCACGGTCTGACCAAAGCGCGACCCATTCCACTTCGGACGGTGACCCATATTCGATTATCTGGATGCATGCCATCCAGTCCCGTACGGCAAACTAATTGCCTCAAATTGGAAAACTTTCTCGGCCTATCCTACTCCCACTCTCACTCTCTGCCTCTTTCCGTCTCTCTCTCTTTCTCTCCCGCTTTCTCTCTCTATCCATCCGTCTGTCCATCTCCATCTCCGTCTCGCACCAGCTCGATCCCCCCCCGCCCCCGCGTTGTCAATCTCCCGTGCTATCCTCCTGTACTATCGCCATGCATGGGAATACGGTCGTTCCTCGCGGAGCAATGGTCTTCAAACTTTCTCGAATCGCGTGGTACCCTCAAGTGGCTCTGCTCTCTGATTTCCTCGCAACGCAAGCGATTTCGGGAATTTTTGTCTGGCGGTCCGTGCGGAGTCTCAGTAATTCGCGGTGACCAGACCTGCTGATCTTTCCGCGAAATAGAACGTTTTTTTCTTGTTGATTCGAAGACGCAGAAGGTAATCGGAAGTTGTTCTTTTGTTTAATTATTTTTGTATGATTAAATTTAGTATGTTTTAAATTTGTTAGATATGTTTATGTTTTATTGTGCGGAAGTAAGGAATTTTTATTGAGTGTTACAAAAGTATTATATTATGTAATTATTATTTATGATGTACGTAATAAAAATGTAGTCATTTTGGATAGTAACATATTATATATTAATGCTGATACTAAGAGGATATAATAGCTCATAATAATAATAATAATATTAATACCTAATAATACCTAAGAATGCCTAATAATACCTAATAATACCTAAGAAGGCCTAATAATACCTAATAATATCTAATAATATCTAATATTATGTAATAATACCTACTAATAATAATTCTAGTACCTAACAATACCTAATGCCTAATAATACTTACTACTAATAATACTAGTACCTAATAATACCTACTATTTATTATTTAATACCTACTAATACCTACTAATACCTAATAACACAAATACCTACAGAACAATAAAAATACCTATATCAATAACTTCCCAAGAATCCCACAATTTTCCCCATTCTATCATAATACAACTACTAATAATTACAATAATTTACCTTACACTGTACATACCAACAGAACACAACGAGACAAGCAAAACAATACCCCCAGCACAAGCAATACGGTACTCTAACTCCGTAGAATTTTATGGAGCGTGCACCGAGCGCGATTAATACCGGCCCAGAAATCCCACGAGACACTCGACAATGTGTCTCGATCTCATTGAAAATTCCGTCTGGTCTTGCGGCCTCGAAGAATTGCCATGGATTCGGCGCCCCGTTAATCGCCCTCCCTAAACAATCCGACCCGTGGCTCGATTCACTCGATCGTCCAATCGTAGAAACTCCCGGTTCATTGTCCCGCGCGGCGAATATCATTGACCCCTGGGGGCTCGCGGATATATTCCGGAGGCCGCGGCATGCCCACGGAAAAAGAAATCATTTTCATAATACCGCGGAAACGGCGTAACCGCCGTGAAATTACGTACACGCCGCGGTAAACCGGGTGTAACGAATTGTGTTAGGATTTACGACGTGCGAGACGGCTTAAAGAGTAATCGGTCTAATGAATCTTGATTCCCTCTTTTACTGCCTCCGTCGCGGAACCTTGCAATCGATAATCTAAAACGCGGGCATTGTTCGCGTTTCGGCCAATCATAAGCGAACTTTCATAATTATGAAGCGCGACAAGATTAAACTGTATGTTAGAAAATGTACGTTGTATCTTGAGGAAAGATATACTTTTTTTTTTTAACCCTTTGCAGTCGAGTGGTGACTCTGAGGCACCACTAAAATTATTCTATCACATTTAAAAATAATTTTTATACTAACAAAGTTTAGATTTGAAAAATTGTTAACTGTAAAACTGTTGGCATGAGTCACAAGAATCAATTTCATATGGATAAAATACCAAATTTGTCACGTGAAATCAAACTACTATAAGCTAGAAAAATTATCTTGGATTTATAGTTAAAATGGCTTCGAGAGCAAAGAGTTAATATTTGTGAGAAATAGTTCGGTAATGTATAATTTATTGTTTCATTTAGTTGTCTAATATTATATGGTAATATTACTGTTGTTATTATTATGATATTATATTGTGCTCTACGGCGGTAATATTATACTGTAGTATAATATAATATAATAATATTATATTGTCCTGTACTATGCTATACTATACTAAGATTATACTATGCTACGCTATAATGATATTATGCTATAGTGTACTACGCTATATTATAATAATATTATGCTGTAGTATACTATGCTATATTATACTAGCATTATACTATGCTATATTATACTAGCATTATACTATGCTATATTATACTGGCGTTATACTATGCTATATTATACTAGAATTATACTATGCTACATTATACTAGCATTATACTATGCTATACGGTAGTTATATTATACCGTACAATACTAAACTAATAATATGTTATACTATATGATACTAATATTACTGTGTATAATAATCCTGAATTTATTTCTAAAATGCGTGTTGCAATTAAACTTCATATTTCGCAAGTACAAAAACCTGAATACGCATATTTCCATTTCACTCCTGAACAGACATGATTTCTTTCAGTTACAAAAATTATAATTAATAATTATATTCATTAAGATAGTACAGTCTTTCTAATTAAATAATCCGATGCCTTACGAAAACAGACATCATCTTACACGCAAAAACAACTTATTATAGAGCAACGAACGAGAATAATACAGCAATAATTACCACAGAACGTTTTAACCCTTTTAGTGCCGAAGGACGATATATCGGCCCGCTCTGCACTGGCGAAAACTGCCTTATACTTATACCTTTGTTATTTATGCAATTTCCAATGAATATAGAAAAATTGGTGTCACTGTTTCATTCTCAATTTCGTCCTTAATACACTTCTTTTTGAATTATGTAAATATTGCTTTTCGTTTCGTTTTTATCAGCCTTTTTCCAAACCCTAATAAAACCGTGAAATTTGGCTTTTTCGCCCGGCACTAAGGGGATTAATTACACCTTCAATAAATCCATAAAACAGAATTCTCATCGATCGCGTCCTTTCGACCAAAATTCCCCAGCGAACGAAACCGCAGAAAACTCCTCCGCAGAGCAACAATAAACGCGCTCCCCGCCGTTCGCTGTTCGCCGTTCGAAGCTAGGAGCCAGAGACCGAAAAGAAACGAGCGGTTCTGTTATTATTTTTCTACGGCAGCGGAATAAGCGTCCAGTAATTGCGAGATCGGGGTCAGGGAATTAATAATTCTCGCTCGGAGAGGATTGTTACCGGGGGACGCGGCGGTATAATTATGGTTAACCGAAATTTCTATATTCAACGACAGCCCGTGAAGTAACAGCCCAGGGGTCGCGGGAGACGTTGTTAACTTTAATAGCAAAATTATGGTCGGATTAAGCCCGAACTCCAACGCGGCGGGACGAGGCGGGACCGACGCGACTCGGCTTGGCGCGGCGGCCCGCTACGGCCTTTCCCGCGTTTCGCACCTCGGCCCCTCTCTCTCTCTCTCTCTCTCTCCCTCTCTCTATCTCTCCCTCGGTCGCCGCGATACTTTTTATTAAAACGGCAATTCCGTTCCGCGCCGCGGCGGAATAAAGTGGATGGCTTCCTTCGCAACGCAGTAAAGAGGTTTATTAGCCCCGTAACTCCTTCAAACTTCCGGCGACCAGCCGCTTTTCCGCCTCTTTTCCGCTCCCGCGCCCCCTTTCGCCCGCGGTGCCCACGGCTGCCGCGCGCGGCCGCAATTTTCCGCGCGGCGTTTTACGCGCCGCGGGTGGCCAACCAAGCCTCCCCTCCTCCTCCTTCCCGGGCCGCCGCATTGTAATTCGAGTATTATTCGTTTAACCGCGATAAGCCGGTAATTGCGAAATTGCGGCACCTGTTGTCGGTGAACGGCGCTCCGTCGCTAGACGCCGCCGCCGCTTTCGAACGCGAGACGCTCGGACGCGGAGCGGTATGCCGTTGCCTGACCCGAATCCCCAGGCTTTTTATCGGCCGCGTTGCTTTAGTTTCCAAGCAGTTCCTTCGTTCCTTCGTTCCTTCGTTCGGTCGGTCGGTGTTTCTCGACCACCGTTGACGCTTGTTCCTATCCAACACCGACCGACAACGCGGTTTATTCCACCGGTGAACCTGCCCTCCCAATGGAACGCGTTTAACCCTTTCGGCACGAGCACTCTTTCCGCTGTGACACTCTCGCTGTACGAGGCCCCGCGCCGAAAATTGCCGCCGCACATGATGAGTCCTCCTTTATAAGAAGATATTTCCTAAGCGTTAAATAAAAACTGTGCTTAATAAAAGGACATTTTTTAACCCTTTCCTTACGGCAGTCCGCTCCGCCGGAGTGACGCCTCTGTACGGGTCACCGCGCCGCGAAGTGTACACTTTGCTCGTCAGTAGTCTTCGATATTCGGATTAACGTTTTTCAACGCCACTTTGTGATTGACTTGTATGTACACTCTTTTAACCCTCTTAGTACCGGCCAAATAAGTCTGTATCTGAGCGAAATGTTTAAAACTCGTTTGACGAAGTTTGATAAAGTTTCGGAACGAAATTGCAAGAATTTTGAAAAGCCTGATAAATAACAAGTTCAAAAAGGGAGAAGAAATAGGGAATGAAATTGTTGTTTAATAAAAATAATTAAGAAAACTATCTTGTCAATAATAGCCAACGACGATATATCGTCGTTCGGTACTAAGAGGGTTAAGAACTACATAACAACTATTACATCGTATTATAGGGAAAACATATCGATTAGAGTCAACAGTTGATTATACGTCGACTTATACATTCAACAAATAGGTCGTCACGCGTTCGCCGCCTATAGTCGGCACCCGTACCCACGGGTCGTCGCGCGTACGCCGCCTATAGGCGGCACCCGTAATGAAAGGGTTAACAATAGTGTTGCTTGTAGCTTAAGAGATACTCAGAGGTACTTATATAAAATGTTAAGAGTTATTTCTATAAAATTCTGTTATTTGTACCGGCCGTCGCACGGTCGTCGGATATATCCGGCGCTCGTCCACAGCGGTCGTCGCGTGGACGCCGGATATATCCGGCGCTCGTACCGAAAGGGTTAACGTTGCCGCGGTATGAGACCTCCACGCTCGGTTTACACGGATTAGCTCGCGCCCTGGCGCACGGGATTTGCCGCTACGCGCGCGGAACTCGCGGCCCGCGTTTTTAAATCATTGTTATTGTTTGGAGAAGTTGCTGTATTTTAGTGACGACACTATTTAAGGCGTGACTCTTGTTTGACGTTTGTTGTAATCTTTGCTTGGTTTTCGTGTGTTTTGCTTTTTACCGTTTTGTTCTTCTAAGCTGTCCGTATAATTAATTAGGTAGAGGGGTTCTAGAAGAGTTGTGGTACATGTAATTTATAATCTGGAAATTTTTAACTATTTGGAAAATTGATTGAGGGAGGAATATTGTTGAGGGGTTATTGTTGAGATTTTCTGTTTGCATTGTAGCTTGGAATTATAGTTAGTAGAATTGCTAGCCAGTATTGGAATTATAGCTAGTAGTATTACTATCTAGTATTGGAATTATAGCTTATAGAACTATAACTTATAGAACTACACTATACTTAAAACAATGCATTGCATCTATAACATAATAACTATAAACATCCTATTACAACCATTAATTACACTCACGACCATTGCTTTAAAAAGAAGATACACTAAATCTGACGATGATCCCCCTAACATCTCACTTCGCCTATTTATCTAACCCATAAAACGCAGCACCTGTATTCCGATCCATCTCATTATTCCACCGATTATTATTTCTCCGTTTCGAATTCACAAAGAGGAGCCCCGGTACTTTTCACAGACGGCGTACGGCCTCGTCGGAGTTGGCGAACCGGTAACAAGCGCACGCAATCGCATAAATTATCCGACGAACGCGTCGAACCTGTTAACTACCGATTCGATTCAACTCCGGCTCCCGTACGGTCTCGCATCGCGTGACTTTTCCGCGTTTTACGCGGCCACGGAACCGGCGGAGTAGCTTCTGTTGCACGGCGGTTTCGTTAACGGAGTATCGGCCAGAAATAATTACGGACGGATGGATGACTTCTCTCTCTCTCTCTCTCTCTCTCTCTCTCTCTCTCCGACGGTCGAACATCGAAAACACTTCCTCGATCGATCCTCTCCCGATCCTGGATTAAACGAAAGCCTTGTCTACCAAATAGCGTAATCACGTTGGATACCATTGGAAAGATTGCTTCGATTCGTAAAAAGTTTTATAGTCGCTGTTAATATTATTGTGTTAATACTATAGTGTTAATATTATTGTATCGATATTATTGTATTAATATTACTTTATTAATAAAATTGTTTTCATATTATTGTATCGATATTATTGTATTAATATTACTGTATTGATATTATTGTTTTGATATTACTGTATCGATATTATTGTTTTAATATTACTGTATCGATGTTATTCTATTAATATTATTAAATTAATACTATAGTGTTAATATTACTCTATCAATACTGTTATGTTAATATTATTGTATCAATATCGCCGTATTAATATTATTGCACTAATATTATTGTATCAACATTATTACATTAATATCACTGTGTAACTATAGTTGTGTTAATATTATTGCATTAATATCACCGTAATAATACTATTGCACTAATACTATTGTGTTAATATTATCGATATCAATATTGCCATATTAATATCATGGTATATTATATAACATCAATACAGTAGCATTAACAATTAATGTCCACCAGAACAAATTACTCGCCACGTTTCAATCCAATTAATTAACATTACACAGCAAACCAATTTATCAAAATTATATTTTCCACATGCCACGACAAAATTGAATACCCACAATTGTTATTAACCACAAGGGTTTGCAAACTGCAATTAACTACCCAAAAGATCCTCAAATTCCCATGATTTCGTAGGAAAATGATCGAGCCGCCGGAATCGAAGAATTATCCACCGTGTTTCCGTTCGTTTCATCCGGCAGCTCTCTGCGCGTTGGTTCCGCGGCAGGTCCCGTCAAACATCCCCCGAAAAAGAAAAAAAAGAAAACACGACGTCAGTACTTAACCCGTCGGCCTTATAATTCAGGCTCGACCGCCGCGCCGCGGCCGGCCCGATTAAGCCGAGCAACAGGAAATATATCGCGTTCTCTGTCAGATTAATCCTGATCCGGGGTTCGCGGGCTCCGCGGAAGCAGAAAAAGGAAGCGGGCGCGGCGAGCTTTAATTCGCAGACGGGACGCTGGCTAAGATAAAGTCCAGATTAAGAAAACTCGCCGGATATTGCCAGGCTAATATACGAGTGGCTCTCGTCTCGGAATTATTTCCATTTTTTCCGCCGGTTCCGCTGTCCCTATTTTCGTCGTCCGTTCGTCCCTCTTTCTCCACCTCCTCCTTTTCTTCCTCCTCCTCCTTTTTCTCTCTCGCCATCGCCTCCTCGTATTTTCTTTCTTTTTTCATTGTTGGCTCGTTGTTTTTCGGCGCAGCTGCGTTTTCCCGGGGGGGTTTCGCGCGCCGATGGTCCGAGCATAGGCGCAGCAACGTTTTCGAGCCGACGGTTACGCTATTTCTTGATTACGCTGTTCCAAAGGTGGTCTGGCGACCGCCACACGTTAAGTGGCTCACGGGAACGACGCTGTTCAGAGGTATCCGTTTAAGCGGCACGTGAAAAATGCGCGCGGAAAAAGGGAAATCATATTACGCCGCGGATGAAAGCCGCGGCCGGGGAACCTCTCTCTCTCTCCCTCTTTCTCTCTGTCTCTCTGTCCGACCATTTTCCGTACGACGGACCTTCGCTCTTTGAGAAAGGAGCCGGCTGGTCCGACCGGGCCCTTCTCGCGAATAAAATGGCGCCGCGCGTTATTTCGACATTTTGAGGGGATGTAATTTCGAAATGATTTACTTAGGAATAATAATAATAATGATTATTAATACTATAGTGTTAATATTACTCTATCAATACTGTTATGTTAATATTATTGTATCAATATCGCCGTATTAATATTATTGCACTAATAATATTGTATCAACATTATTACATTAATATCACTGTGTAACTATAATTGTGTTAATATTATTGCATTAATATCACCGTATTAATATTATTGCACTAATACTATTGTGTTAATATTATCGATATCAATATTGCCATATTAATATCATTGTATATTATATAACATCAATACAGTAGCATTAATAATAATAATAATGATGATGATAATAATAATGATTATTATTAGTATTATTATATAAGATTTATGTTATTGTTAGAAGAGTGGTTCGAAAGGGAAATGTAGCGAAATGAATCAAATTTTCTATGATAAGTATGCTGCGGATATATCGGGTGTTCTTGAAATAGGTGATTAAATTCTGGTATCATATTCTGCAACGTTTAAGAAATTTTAAATATGAAAATGATATATTTTATGGTTTTGATAATTAATTGGCTGTGTTTGACGATCACACAATTTGTGGAGAAGTGGTAGGGTTTTGTGTCCGGTAGTATACTCGTCATGAGTAAAAAGTAGCAATTGTTGACCATTTAAAGTGTAATTCTAGCAAAAATGGAAGGAGATAAGTATCTTCGATTTTCCTATGATTTTTAAGCTTTGTGAAATTTTTATAGTGAGAATCAATTAGGGGAGGTTAACCTAGAGATTTCAGACTTCCGAACAAGCTAAGCCACATTGTTGTACGATTTTTTTTAAGGAAACTGCGTTAAATCGAATTTACAGAATTTGCAACATTGTTGAAAGGGGGTAAGGACCGTCGCAATTCTTAAAATTTTTCACCTAATCGAATTTTCATAGCAAGAATTAAGTAGGCCAAATCGAAGCAGAAATTTCACTCTTTAAATCATGCTAACCTACGTTATGTTACAATTTTTTCTAACAAAATTGCAATGTATTGATATTATATTATCGACGCTTTTCTTACCAGGCTGCTGATTATTATACCACTTTCTTATGATAATAAAAAAATATAAATATATTAATAAATTTTAACAAGTAATATTATATGTTAATAAATTTTAAAATTAATATTATAAATTAAAAAACAATCGCAAGATTGACGTTTTATGATACCACGGAAAAAAATTGAACAGAAATAAATTATAAACGAGTCCGTTGGTAAGAGTGAAAGCATAATCAAGCGCTGGTATTTACCGATCATGTATCTCTCTCTTGCTCATTATGGCGCGGAGGAGACGACTATCGAACACGGTTTATCGAAGTTGAACGAACCGACGGAGTTGCGACGGTTTGAATGTTTCAAATGCCCGACGCAAGGCGCGGCGAACTTTAAACGCGTTTTTCTCGAAACTAAGTTTCCCGACAGTGTTCCACGGTTTTCCCGGCGAACTAGTCGACCGATTGCTCTTCCTTTTATAATGCACATTCGGAACATCTGTCGCTATCGTACCCGCCGGCATCGAATCGATATTTTCCGAAGTTCGATATTTTTTCTTTTTTCTATTTCTCGTCGTAGCTCGCAGAAAACCGCGGACGAAGAGCGCGTTTCTGACTTCGACTGGAAAAAGATTTTTTAATTTATGACAGCTACGCGTGAGTCGCTGTCGCCGGAATTCCAAAATTGCTCCGAAACGGTATAAAAGAGAAACGAAACGAGGAAATAGCGTGGATAAACGAGAAGGAATAATGCTGTGCGAAAATCCAGTAACGGAGCGACGAATGAAGATAGGGACAATTAACGCGATGTGTGAAGAAGAACGAGTAAAAATATCGTAAAAGATGTTGAAACGTAATTGAAGTATAATGGAGGATGATAAAGCGAGAGCGAGGTGGAAGAATGTCGAATGAAAATGGGAGAAATTAGTGCTGTGAGAAAGTGGGGGGAAAAAATGATGTTTAGAAATGAGGTAGAAGGGTAGAGCACAAAAACAATAATACGGTAATAATAATAATAATGCGTAAAATAAGTGTAAGAAGTATGCTTTTGGGAGTTCTTACTTTTTAACAAGAATATTTGTGATATATGTAAGAATGTAGGATATAGAATATATGTATAGAATATAAGATATAGAATCTAGAATATGAAATATAGAATCTAGAGTATACAAAATAGAATATAAAATATAGAATATAGAGTATACAATATAGAATATAAAATATAGAATATAGTGCATACAATATAGAATATAAAATATAGAATCTAGAGTATAGAAAATAGAACATAAGATATACAATATAGAGTAGACAATATAGAATATAAAATATAGAATCTAGAGTATAGAAAATAGAATATAAAATATAGAATCTAGAGTATAGAAAATAGAATATAAAATATAGATTATAGAGCATACAATATAGAATATAAAATATACAATGTAAAATATAGAATATAGAGTATACAATGTAGAATATAAAATATGGGATATAGAATATAGAATATAGAATATAGAATATAGAATATAGAATATAGAATATAGAATACAGAATACAGAGCATAATATATCGTGTAATATGAACGCGCTTCGAGAATAAAAATACTGAATAGTCTAGGATAAAATTGAAGAAGCTCGAATAAAATGTGCTCACGTTTCATTCTACGGCGTGAGATACTTAATTTCAGTGACTTTATTTCACAGCGAAATCACTGTTCCGGGCAAAGAGCACAAAGGCTCGGGAGCGGGGTACGTCGGATAGACACCGTTCCCCCGACCGAGAAATCGAAAGTGTGCGCGGAGCAAAAGTGCATTTATGCAATCAGCGAGACGACAGCTACGCCGTCAAATTGTCAGCCTTGTTACGGTGCGAAACGGTCTATGGAAACGGCCATTCGCGTCTCTGCCTCCTCCTCCCCCCATTATACCGCTCGCGCGAACACATTTGCCGCACACAGGGAGAAACTTGCGCGTTTCCCTCGGTCTCGTTTTATTTATTTTTTTTTCCTTCTCCGCGCCCCTTTTTGTTACGCACCCGCGCATCGATATGTTGCCGCGAGGCCGGTCGGCATAATTTTCTGCGAAACTTCTCAATAATTCATGGCTCGTCTCTCAGGCCCGTGGCGCTAGATTTCCATGGCCCGCGGAGTCTATGAACGCGAGAATGCGCTTGTAGCGTCCGTTGCTGGAAAGATGGCAGAGAGGAGAATGTGGGACCGATTATCGCGAAGTGAACTATGTTGAAATACTCGCATCAGGCTCCTTATTTTCAGGGAACAGGGGATTCGAGACTGGCCGATCGTAAAGAAACAATGTCTCCGACTCCCATCACTGTCTCGCTGCCCCATGGTCTCTTCTTAGTCTCTTTTATTTCATTTTCATTCTAGACTTCTCATTATTATTAAGTAAATTACACGCCGAACAAGAGGTTAACCCCTTGTCGTACCATTCTCTTTGCAATAACTATGATTAGAATTTTTCCGGTCGCGCTAATTTATTAGAAAAAAAAAGATTTTTATAATTATTGTGTACTTGCATCTACTGGAATGTTTAAATATTGGTGACAAGAGAATAAAATTTGATTCGTATTTAAAGGAATATCTCAATCACGAATTTGACTCGTCAAAGTACAGAAAGGGGTGAATCCCTTATAATAACGAATCAGACTTGTTGTGAAGATTTTATGAACGATCTACTAAATATGACTATTATTAATTCCTTCTACATCGAAGTAAAAATAAATTCTTCTGTCTTCAAAGTGTAGAGACGAAGGTAAATAAAGACAGTTCAGAAAACAAAAATTGTCTGGTCCTAATAGGAAAATTATTAAGTACGAATAAATGTTAATCGTCGTAGCATGAAAGGTGTGACAGTGCAAAGGGTTAAGTAAAGCAGCGACTTGCTCTTCTCGTCGATTAATATATCCGTATTTACCAAAAGAAATGATTTTCAAGAGGTCATAAACAAGTAGAGGCTACTAATTTGCATATCAGGCATAACAAACATTGTCCAGTCAATAAACAACTAATAATTAATTAATATGTACATTCGATTAATACGTCCTACTTCACCATCCACTTTAACCCTTTGCACTCGAATGGTGATTCTGGCGCACCATCAAGCTTATTCTATTACGTGACAAAATAATTTTTGTAACAATAAAGTTTAAATTTAAATAATTGTTGAGTAGCAAAACCATTGCTACGAGTGCCAAGAATCAATTTAGCGCGCGTAAAACTGCACTTTGTCGCATAGAATGAAAGTACTCTAAGCCAGAAATTTTATTCTCAAGTTAAAATAATTTCGAGTGCAAAGGGTTAATAACTAAAACTAAGCGCGCGACACGTGCGGTCCTTGTTTCTCGGCCGAAATCGCGCCATCCTTTCAGCAACGGACGTAAGGCGGTACCCGTTGATGGTTCACGGTTTAATAATAATTTGTAGTGAGAGCAAGTTCGGCCGAAGGGAATCGGAGCGAAGTTTCGGGGCCGCGAAGGATCCCAGAAGAGGGAACTAATGATCCGAGAAGAAGGAATTTCGACCCCGCGTCTGCTGAATTCTATTATCACTTTAGAATTATTGCCGCGGGGCGGCAGGGAGGATTTAAGGGCTCTACAAACGGCTGGAACAAGCGGAGCATATCTTCATATTTAACCCTGACGCGATTTAATCTTGCCGGCCGGCTACCAAGACGGCGTAAATTATTTTTAACTTCCGTCCGCTTTGCGAACGGTTTCGAAATTCGTTAGGCGGAGCCGCGAGAAAATTCATTTGGCGACGGAACGTTGTTTTAGTGCTAAATAAACACTTGTAGAAGGTCTTTGCAATGTTTTAATATAGTTTATTGCACTTTGATACTTTTTTAATGGCTGCGAAATGATTCTCCGGAAAAGGAAATTGTTTTTCGAATAATGCAATAGGAGGTTCAATACATATTTATTGTTTACTGGAACGTAGTATATATTTTTCAGAAAGTTTTAAACATTATCTGTTCTATGGAGAGTAAAATTAGAATTAAAATTGATTATGAATAAATATTACTTAACAAATAATCAGAATATCTTTTAATTTAAACGCAGAATTTCTTCAGAAATATTTCAAACTTCCGAATGTTTTACTCTCGGAAAATAAGTACATACCTGTAATTATTTAATCTAGATAATTAACAGTAAAACTGATTGGAATAAAATCAACAGAGAATCGTTCTTTTATTCTACCTAGTTCGATGCGACAAATGTTTAAACATTCGCAGTCCAGGAACGAAATACGCGACGCGAATTTGGCGTTACCGATCAAAGGATCCCCAACGATAAAACCAAAATAAAAATATTATCGATATCCATCGATGCTCGGCGGCGTTTTAAAAATGAACAAGAAGAGAGAGGAAGCGAGGCAGAACTGAAATCGATGCGGTATAAATACCGCGAGGGTACGGAATAGGTGGAAACGCGAGCGGCCGAAATCTCGCGATGAAAGAAAACGGGGGTGTTCGAGGGCGGCGGCAATCCGGAGCGGCGATAGGGCACTTAACGGGCCGTGGAAGGAGCGCCAAACCAAATCGTACGGAATCTCGAGAATTAATTTAACAGAAGGGAAAGTGAGCACGTGGGGCGGCGCCGAGGGTGAACCGAAGGAAAATTGAATCACGTATCGAAAGACTGCGGGCGCGCTCGATCAAAATTCGAGCGGAAACGAGAGGCTGGACGAATTAAAGTAACGCGGCCGATAATTTGAGCAAATATCTCGCGGTACGAGTGGGAAGATACGCGAGAGAAATATCGAGGCCTCCGGAGGAAGAAGCGAGAGAGGGGGAGGAGTGGGAGGGGGAGAGAGAGGAGCAAAGGAGGGCTTGATACTGTTTAAACATAATATCGATCGACCATACGTACGAAATTATAGTCCGCGGCGCGCCGCGCCGGTTCTGCTTTGCCAGATAAGACCGGGGCAAATAACGGTGTAGATAGTATCGCTGCTGCCTTTCTTTTATCAACCGGCATATCAAATCAGTCTATAACTAACCGACCGGACCGTCGGCGATGCCTCGAACATGCTCGGACTTATGGTTCACGAAACATTTTCGTGGCATTAATTCTGGTACACGAGCACACGGTTCCATCTCGAACCAACGAGGTGTTCACCTTGTTTCAATCGTACCGTCGTTTTTGCAAGAGATTTTAACAAAATAACAATCCCTTAGGTCGATTTATAACTTGTATATTTATGCACAGAAATTGTTAATTTATGACTGAAACCGAAACGTGATAATTTATGTCTTGGGACAGTTAGAGATATATTAGGGGAAAATAAACGATGGATGGTTAAAATAGAGGTTTCCAGCTTGAGAATGTATCTTGGATTATTGTTTTATGATAATCTGACTTTGTTGAAGGAATTTATAATTTATTAATAATTGAAAAGGTTAATTTATGGTGAATATTTTTTCGGTGGTGATGTATTTGGTGTGGGTGACATTTAATGTGCGAATTGGGCAATGTAAAAGTCTAATAAAATACAATATAAAATTATAATAAAATATAATACAGAACTGTAATAAAATATAATACAGAATTGTAATAAAATATATTACAGAATTGTAATAAAATATATTACAGAATTGTAATAAAATGTAATACAGAATTGTAGTAAAATATAACACAGAATTGTAGTAAAATATAATACAGAACTATAATAAAATATAATTCAGAATGATAATAAAATGTAATACGGAATCGTAGTAAAATATAACACAAGACAGTAGTAAAATGTAACAGAAGATTGTAGTAAAATCGTAGAGGAGCAAAGGATTTTCGACGGGAGCGTCGGGAAATCGCGAGAATGTTGAACAAGCGACTAGTTGCGATTATTAATTCGAATCGAACTGATCCGCCTGCAAACCCGGGCCCGAGAGTAATCTATAAAAAGGCGCACGAACTCGCATCTCGCCCCAGCGTACCCTCTATTTCTTAATACAATTGGTGCTCCCAGCCAAAACAATCCAGCGAGAATATACGCTGGAGCTAACCGGGAAGATGCACGAAAGGGTGGTAGTAAACGAATTCCCTCCCTCGGTCTGCTTGGAATGAAAGAGCCGGTCTGGGCCAGGGGAGGGGGGTGGAGGAGCAGGGGCGAGCAAAGGGATAAAGCACAGAGAAAACCGGAGAGAGCGAGAGACAGAGACAGAGAGAGAGAGAGAGAGAGAGAGAGAGCTGGAGAGATGGATAGATGGATAGATGGATAAATGGATAGATGGATAAATGGATAGATGGATAAATGGATAGATGGATAAATGGATAAATGGATAGATGGATAAATGGATAGATGGATAGATGGATAGATGAATAGATGGATAGATGGATAGATGGATAGACGAATAGATGGATAGATGAATAGATGAATAGATGAATAGATGAATAGATGAATAGATGAATAGATGGATAGATAGATAGAGAGATAGAAAGAGAGAGAGAGGGGGCAGAGCGAGGGGTGTCAAAGATAAAGAAAGAGAACGAAAGATACAGAGAGACAGAGTGATAGATGGAGAAAAAGGGGGATGAAAAGGGAGAAGGAGTAATAGATAAAGAGGAAGATGGAAAGCGGGGCGGACAGAGCGAGACGGAACAAAAAGGTGAAGGAAGAGCGAAGCGGAACGGGGAGGGTGTCCAAACGAGTGGTCAAATGTAATTTAAAGAAGGAAGCCTTTCCCGCCGCCCTTCAACCCCACTTGAACCTATCCTCGGGCAACGACCAGAAAAGAAGGCAGAAAGTTCAGACTGGTTTACAATTCAGCCCGCATAAGGCAACTCTTCCGCACCCTTTCTGACAAACCCTCTATCACCTTCCGGAGCTCCCCACAGCCCCTCCTCCGGCAACCCCTACTATTTGACTTGGTGAACTTAGGCGTGGTACGCGTTCCAGCAACCCTCGAACACACGCACACCCCCGCGGCAGGCTTTACAACGGCCGCCAACGAGCCATCGATCCGCGAATATTACACCCTCCACCCATCGGCTCTCTCTTTCACACACACACACACACACTCTCTCTCTCTCTCTCTTTCTTTCGCTCCTCTTTTTTTTCTACTACACCCCGTACGTCTACGGACGAGGACTTCCTTCTTTGCGGCCGCATGATCGATTATCGGGGGCCTGGCGACGTTCGGCTCTTTTGATTCAGAGAGCTTCTTGCTCTCGGACCCCGCCGGGACCCTCGATTCAACCCCTTTGGAGTGCGCGAAGGGCGCCACCGAGAGTGTACACACTCGAGGGTGCACCCTTTGCACGATAAACAAGAGCAGCCCAATTTTTAGTTAGTCGGGGGCGCGGGATTTTGAAGGGAGTCGAGGTTCTTGTCGTCGCTCGGTGGTCGCAAATCGCGTGGCTAATAAAATATATGTATGTATAAAATGTTATTTTAATGTAATATAATTATGTATACATAAAATACTATTTTAGTATAATATATAAATATAAAATTGATAAATTACATCTTTCAAAGATCAAGCACATGATAAGTTATAATTTCACCCCTTTTCGACTCTTTTCGAACATTTAAATTTTACATCGAGAATCTATGCAGTAACAATTTCCTTCAAAAATTATTTCAAGCATATTGTAATAGTATTTTGTAAATAATATTTTTCGATTGCGTTTAATATTAACTTTAAGAACTAAATTCGCATACTTGATTTGACGAAACGATAAGCTGATTGCAATGTAACGAGCAATGTCAATCGAATAAACGTATTAAATAAACGCGGATGATTTATCCGAGGGGTCGATTGTTAACGATCGCCGGAGAGAATGAAAAGTAAACGAGAACGGCATTTCCAAGGTGGTTTTAAAAAGGCGGCGGGCGCAGCTTGGCGCGGCTCGTACTTAACATAATCGCACTGGCGCATTACATCTTGCCGCGGAATACAATTTCCTCCGGCTCAGAGCATACTCTCCGCGCGTACGCCATGAATTAAACGATATTCATTACGCGAATAATCGTACCAGCCAACTATTCCGACCAAGTCCCGCAGTTGCGACGCTAAAAGTTAGCCGAATTGCTTCCGGCACCGCGTTATTTCCCCACCGACGCGCCGTGCCACCCTGCCTAGCCGCACCTTTGCCCTAAAGTCTTCGGATCAAACCGGTATTCGAAGCTTCTCGAGGGGGTTATCTTGTTTTATTTCATCCAATTAGTCAAACTTCCACGGAATCCTGAGAACGAGTCGGAATAGTAGAAGTATTTATCGACTCGTTTTTATTGTTAAAAGAAATAACCGTGCAGGAGTGTAGATCAAGGGATGAAATTTTCTGTTGCACACTGCAGAAGGAATTTAGAGTTTTGACATTATTAGAAGATCATTTTGTGAGAATTATTCCCTTAAAATTCTCCTTTTCTATGTAGAATTGTTTTTAGTTCTTAAAGTTAATTTTCTGAAACAACGCATCTGATTAATTACGATCTAAATTTGACGAGGGTTTATATGTCATTATAGAGTCTGAAATCGCATTTGATATAATATTACACAAAATAATACGGTATACAATGTATTATATGTATATAAGATGTATTATTATATAAAACATGTTTAATTTTTATTTAATTTTTTCAATTTTCTAAAACAACGCAGCTGATTTATTACGATTTAAATTTGACGAGCATTCGTATGTTATTATAAAACCTGAAATCTCATTCGATATAACATTGTATAATATATACTATATTATATTATTCCCACATATAATATAATATGATATACAATATATTATACATAGTATTAAATATAATATTATATGCAATATTATGTATAATACTATATAATATTATATAAAATATTAAATATAATACTATATAATATAACATACAATATTAAGTATAACATAATACAATACAAAACAAAATAAATATCCAGCGCCCCACAAATAAATAAACAGACTAACCCGACATAACCTCCCCGACCTCTTTGACCTCGCGCTAAAAAGATCATCGAGTCGCGAAGATAATCGATCAAATATTTAACCAAAGTATACCGAAAGCTTTTGCACGATTTATTCGTACATGGCGTTATCGAGGGCAACGAAATGTCCTGAGCCGGCGATCAGAAAATTTCACCGGGGTCACGGGAGACCCTGGGGTGCCATCTCCGTCTTAATCTCCATCGGTGCAGCAGTTATCCGAGGATTGATCGCCTCCGCATCGTCTCGCTTTCGGAATCCTCATCTTCGGTGGCGCCGGTATAAACATTTCACCGGAACCGGCGCCGTTCAAGCGAGGAAACCGGGTAGAAGAGGGCCGGCGGGGGTGTGAGAATCTAAGGGAACAAGGGCGGCCGGGGTATGAAAGGTCTTGGGCTGGGTTTACTCCGCGTCATCAGCGTAATTGTATGCGAGGGAATAAACAAAACTATAAAGCTCGCGGTTCGGATTACTTTTCCGCAAGTTTCCGCCCCCGTCCCTTGACCAACCCTCCGGCGCCGCGTATCCGCGCCCCCATAGACCACCTCTCGCAGCCATAACTCCCCCCTCCGGGCTGTCTTAGCTATCCGCTGCTCTCCCGCTTCGAAAGCTCTTCCTCTTTTCTTAAGCCGCGTCCTCACGCAGCATTGCCGCCAATTTCGGCCTTTTATTCATAAAAATCGACGCAACATTTTCAACTTGAAACAGATTATGTTGAACTAAATTATATTATATTTAAATTAAATAATGTCAAGGAGATCCTAAATAACATTTATAAATACTTATTAGTGTATTTAGCAATTTTTTATTCTGTGAATTTTTATGTGAAATCATAGTGAATAATGGTATTAATGAAAACATTTTAGCTAGCTTTTGATGTCAAATGCTTCATTGCGAGACGCCAATGGGTCAAGAATTTTTGAAAGTCGGGCTACTTGCCAAAGACGATGCAATGGGAACGCGCCTTTAGATTTGGAACGCTCAACCCCGTCGTTCGGACTTGTTCTTCCTCCTCGGGCAAGGGGTGCAAGTTTATGTCGGTATCTCGTTGTGCGTGTGCTCCCGGGTACACACAGTTTGCTCCCCTTAATGTGACATCCTTTATGTGGGGACACACACAGCCGAATCTCGACCGCCACTCGGCGGTTGCTTTTTATTTACTCCATTTCTTCCTTTGTTTACTCGAGCACCCTCCCGTCCCCCTTCTCCTCATCCTCCTCCGCGAATGTTTCCTTCGGTTTTCCAAGACCAGACAGTACCGCCGCATCGAATCACCCGGACACCATACGCAAGCACAAGGATCACCCTCTGCCCGCCAGCGAGATTAGGGGATGATCGGATCTAGGGGAAAATTTCGGGGATCCTACGACGTTATCTAGGGATGACAGGGAGAGACAACGATTTGTCCCGGCTGACCTGAATTTTGTTTCGTTTTCTACGGGGTGACTGTGCCTAAGGTATTTATGGTAATGGGTATATGGAATTATAGAGTTTTGTGTTATTTATGGATTTATATTATTTATAAAGTTATTATATGGTAAGTTTCGTTCTAATATTGATTTTAGTAGATTAAAGACGAGATCTAAATATGACATGATAAATTTTCATTATTAACCCCTTGCCGTGTATTGACGAGTCTGACTCGTCATACAGATTTCTATTAATATCTCGTTAAGTATAAATGTTACTCCGTTTCTTTTAAGCCGGAATAAAATTCTACCCTAATAAATATTTTTCTTGTTCATTCTAAAAAATTATTCAAATAGAAAAAATACTGATATATCCGGCGCTCGTCCAGAGCGGTCGTCGCGTGGACGCCGGATATATCCGGCACTCGTACCGAAAGGGTTAAATAAAAAAAAAAAATCGTCCATCGATTTCGCATCAGAAGAAAGGAAGAAACTTACGGGACATCCTAACATAATTAGTATCCGAATTCTGGGAAAAAGCGCGGAACGAATCAGGGGAAGTGCGCCGAGGAAATCCACAGCGGAGATAGACAAACCTGCGGCCGGTTGGTCGAGGAAATCCTGAATGTTTGAACGATCACCGGTAATCGTTGCCAAACACTATTCCATGCGGCAAACTATTTCTAGAATAGTTGGCCGTGATACCTCGTTCCCCGGGAGCGGCGCGCCGTTACCAGAGAATCAGATCTGTTGTTTATTATGCTCCGGTTCCGTTCACGTTAGGTATCGAGGTTGATAGTTGAAACAAGGACTGGATTCGAATCCCCGCCGGATCACAATGCGCAAAGTTTGAGAGGTCAAACCGCAGTCACAAGTGGCCTTGTCCAAATGTGCTCGCCGGGGTGCACAGCCGCTATCGTGTTCACACGCGAAATTCACGATTATGTTTGTCTTGCCCCAACGAGAACATATTATACGCGTCTACGTACCGCTCGAAGGACGTTCCATTTATTCCACGGTGTTTCGTTTCAACCGGATGCCCAGAAAGTGGCTAACAGCATTGAAATGAGAAAGTTTCTCAGGTAATTTCGAGCAACTTTTTCCTTTGCAACAATTTTCTTCGAAGCACCGTTAAGGAGATATTAACGAAATACCGTGGCCAATGAGAGGCGAGTATCGTCGACGCGAGGCGGCTGTGTCAGCACAGCTCGCCCGTCATTGATCAAAACGTTTCTCGTTGATAACTTGTTAACGAAACCTCGGGGAAAATTTTCGTAAAGGAAAAAGTTGCTTCGAACAATCTCAGCTTTTCACCCATTTCATTTCCGGGACATCCTGCACGCCGCTGTCGTCATCGACGCCCGCGGGGCTCCAAAATGAATTCGCCGGAGTGAATTGCGGCGAACGAATTCCCCGAGCTCGTTCGCGAGTGCCACCACCTTTTTCCCATAATTATTTCGTAGGTTTAATCCCACCGGCCCGGTAATTAGGGGCTCAAAGAAGCCGGCGGCAGATATTATTAACGGCGGGGCGCGATGCATCGCGACGCGTTTCTGAATTTTAATTACGTAATGCGGGAGCGAGCCGTTCACGGATAGTTGCGTAGACGGCCGCGAAAAAGCTCGCCGCGGCCCGGAAACTTCAAAAACGCGGCCGCGAGAGATTCCTATACTTAGCGCAAGTTATACAAGGCACTAAACTTAGATGATTCATTTGCATGAAGTAGCGGATCTACATTTATGGCTGAGCGTAACTTTCCCGGCCAGCGAAACGTATGCATGAAAATTTCAGAATTCTACGAAACTCAAATAAAGTTTCCGACCGTCGAACCAGCTGAGCGACGTTCGACGCTTAACTATACGACTACAAACAGCCGAACAATAAAGATCGCGCGTCGGGCTGCTCGCCGAATTTCCTCGCCAGCTTGTGGTTCGTTTGATATTGTAAATAATTCGATGGCGATCTCACAGCATTCGGAAACAGTAATCGATGCTACATTCGTCCGAAGCGCGTTCTTATTCGTTTGAAAAAGATCCGTAATTCGATAGGCGTGCGCCTAGAGACCGCAAGAAACACCGCTGCAAGCGGATTGCCATACTTCGGGGATACCTTCGATCTTAAATACCTGAAAAACGAGAAGCAGAAATCGCACTTTTTCCATTCCACATTTTCGTTCCGTTTCGTCGCGGAGAGTCGCCTCTTAAATATACTCCCACCTGTTGCTTAACACTCTGCATAATTTGTTACATATGTTCTTAATTGAAAGTGGCATCTTTACGGATTTCCGATCAAATTATTAACTTTATATCAATAATTAAAACCAGATAGAATTTATTTTACACATCCCTTGACGCTTTGTTTTGTCGATTCAAGAATATAAATATTGTCAACGCGTGCGAACGTTCCTTAAAATAAACAACAATGGAACCTCTTTGTGCAGGAGATTTGCAATCAGCGCGACGAGAATAAAAGCAGGAAGACAACGTGACCGGTGGCGAGAGAAACGAAAGGCAATGTTATGTTAAGCAGCTATTTCGTCTCGTTATTTATTTATAGGATTGCAATGATGGGAAAGGTCCCATCGGCCGTCGCCGGGGCACGACGAAAGTTGCAATAAAATTTACATCGGCGCCGGTGTTTGTCGATACGAAGTTCCCCATGAAAAGCCAACTTTTCCATGTTCGGAGGTAGGGCGATCATGAAATTTTAATCGCGCCGCGCTTTCTTCGTCGGGGAAGCAATCACGTGGAGAATATCGGAGGGCGTTGTAAAATGTTTTCCGCCAATATACTGCGCTGCCGTGACAACGTTCTCGTGAGAGACGAGAGCGCTGTAAATAAATCTCGCTTCCGTTGTGAACGGAGTTTAATATTTATGCACGTTCGATTTTGTTCACGCTACCTGCGAGCGCTGGGCTCTTGCGAAAGTTTAAATAAAACGGCCACGCCGCCGTCAGATTTCAATCGTTACTGCGTCGCTGTTAATACGTAATACGTAATAATTAATACTGTGCCGCATTACAATATTTACACCGATCCAACGTCGCAGTAACGCAACGCAATTATAATATTCGAACGTTCAATTTTTAATCATGCCGATGCTGCAAGTTTTCCAGAAATGACAACAATGTGCTGTAATATTTTATTATATTTATTTATTTACATTTGTATATTTATAATTTTTATTACGGACATATATTTATTTATATTTGCATATTTACACTGTTCATTATAGATACATATTTATTTATATTTTTATATTTATACTTTCTACTGTAGATATATATTTATATATATTTCTATATTTATACTTTTCATTATAAATATATATTTATTTGTATTTGTATAGTAATACTTTTTATTCTATATACTCATTTATATTTCAATATTTATATCTATATAAACAATATACATTATTGTTGCTTCATTATTATTCACGAGCAAATATTTAACGTTATTTTTTCAATACTATCTCTCGTATATATTAATTCGGAACGTCGCGAACGAAAGAGGTATTTTGTTTCTGTTGCGATCAACGTTTTAATTTTCGGTGATGTTCATCGTTGAATTATGAAGTTTTTTTGTACGTAAAATTCGTCAGGTGCATCGCGAAGTTCCCGGGCGTTTCAAAACTTCCCGTGCTTTCGGTATTAATCTGGAAAATTTTGCAAGAAGAAGGCGCGCCGAGGTGTATTTATCGTTACGTCAATGGCTGCGAAGTGTTTCAGAAACTTCAAAATTAAAAAAATTCGCGAGCAGGAGAAGTATGAGACGAAATTGTCCTTCATATTATCAAGAAGTATTTACCCCATGATTAATCCGTTAATACACCTCATCTTTCGAGAATTTTTCCTGCAAACTATGACGACAGTGCCGCATGTTTTCTATTCCTTATAAAAATTGTTTGTTACATTTTTATATTTTATAGAAATGAATTATTAAAATTATTTGTTACATCTTCTATTTTTCAAAAAATATTTCTTATTGTATTTCGTATTGTTTACGAAACTTATTTGTTATATTTTCTATTCCTTATAAAAATTGTTTGCTACATTTTCGTACTGTATAAAAATTAATTATTAAAATTATTTATTACGTCTGCTATTTTTTACAAAAATGTCTTATTATATTATCTACTGCCCACAAAACATAATTGCTCCATTTCCTATTCCCTACAAAAATGATTCATTAAATTTCCTACACTCTGCAGAAGCTACTTGCTACATAACCTAATTTATTCGTAATTCTCGACGCGCTAATTTTCCAAAGTTCGTCGTCTGACCGTTGAAAAGACGAGCGGAGTAAAAGAGCTCGTCGAATCCTATCGTCGTCCGTTCGTCGGGACACGGGACAGCCGACGCGGCGTACAAATTCGATTAGCGCCGGGCTATTTACTTGCCGTTTTCTGCCATAAATAATCGACGGAACAGCGCAGAGAGGCCGAATCCCGGGGTCTCTCCCTCGTCATCGGATTAACGTAATTCCGAATGGACAGCTTTTTATGCAGATCCGTCGGGCTGATCTACGGGAGACATTTGGCGCGACGGCTGTGCGTCACGCTGCCCCGTCGGGAAATTAGAGCGATTTAAGTGCGGGGGAAAGCCTGCTGATAATATTCAACCGCGGTACAGGTAAACGGGTCAGTGGTCTCGGTGACACTAACATCGCTCGTTATTTATTGACCTCGGTCGGGGCGGTTTTGTTCGGTCACTTCATAAATCTCGCCGCGCTCGGCCGCGAACTTCCCTCCGAAAGAAACTGCGCACGCTCGCAGAGAAAAACTCTTGATTATTAATAACATATGCCGTCGCTTTGAAAAGACTGCGTTCGATTTGATAAAACTTCGACGATTCTGCTATTGTTTATCGTTGATATTCGTGCGGCGCTTTATTCGATTCTATTATAGAGTAGATTCCATTTTGTTATATATTTATTATTATTCGTTGTATATTCATGCATTGTACGTATTGTTTATTTAATTTATGTATTATTCGATTATTGTATGTACTATTTATTTAATTTATGTATTATTCGATTATTGTATGTATTATTCATTTAATTTATGTATTATTCGATTATTGTATGTATTATGTATTTATTTTATGTATTACTTAATTTTTGTATCTATCATTTATTTAGATTATGTATTATTTTATTATTGTACGTATTATGTATTTATTTTATGTAATATTTAATTATTGTATGTACTATTTAACTATCGTATGTATTATTTAATTATTGTACGTACTATTTAAGTATTGTATGTATTATTTATTTATTATATACATTATTTAATCATTATATTTATTACTTATTTATTACATACATTATTTACGTATTACATATACTACTCATTAGATTACATATATAATTCATTATTATATTACATACATCATTTACTATCGCCTAAATGTCATCCAACACGCACTATTACCTGCAAAAATGAAACAATAAACGTCCCTTCTACTAAATAATATAACCACGAGCAAACAAAGTCATCGAAGCGAACGCATCGCGTCCGAGCAGCGGATAAAAGCAAATTTTCGTTCAACTTCGGTCTGTTACACCGGGCAAACACAATCCCGGCAAAACGTCGTACTCGACGGGCACGCGGTGCGCGCGAAGTTGGCCGATTTGAAGGATCCCGTGGAACGGTCCCGCAACATTTAAGTCCGCCTAGCCTGATTACGGTGCTCTCAATCTTCCCGGGGTCCAAACAATCCCGCAAATTGATATTGGCTTTGCGTCGCGGACATCCCGAAAACCGAGCCAAGCCGCGGCGTTCGTCGAAACGAAATCATCGCCCGCGCGCGCGTGTGTGTGTATGTGTATATGTGTGTGTCTGGTCGGCGACCACGAGTTCATTATACAGCTGTAATTAGGGCGACGCCCAGAAAGCACTTGTCGTCGAGAGGGTGAGAGACACGCCGGGGACGCGATATTAGTTCATTTTCGTGTCCTAATGTCACCGCACCGGCACGTGTTTATGGGTGGGGGGCCATATTTACGAGTGTACGCTGCACGCCGCTCCGCCTGATCCTCGTTTTCTCCCAGCGTAAACCTAAACTCAGCGGCGTAGGACCCCGGGGGGCCGCTCGAATATCCCCCTCGCGCGATTCGATTCCACGGAGGACGATTTGAAAGAGTAATTCGACCCAGAAACGAGTTCGTTCCGATTATAGATCACGTTTGAATTTCGAAAACTCGATCCGAATTTTAGCGCGAGATTAATATTACCGCGATATTATTTAATTATCGAGTCAAAGTTGACGCGGTTCGCGTCTACGTGCAAATCGGATCGAATCGATACGTTGAATTTCTTAGTTTGTTCCTAATATTTTTGTTTTAGTATAATAATCTCGGAGCTAATGTTAGGTTAGGTCTGGATCTGTCCAGGCCAACTTTCGCTCAGGTTTGAATAATTTGCCGGTGATACATGTTTAAATTAGGTTCATTACAGCTGGTTCACTTTTAGTCCGTGCCCGTCCACCGGTAATATTTAAACGTTGAAGTAAAGGTAGTCGTATGATAAATGCAAATCTTCTGTCTGGAATTGATTAGTGGCAGAAAGAGAACGTAGCTGTGATATAAATCGTAGCGCAAAGAGTTAACGACGAGACTGAACTTACTAAAAGCTTCTGCAATTTTTATTACACAATAGGATATTTAATAAATCACTTCCTATGACAGAGTCATTGTATGGGATTCCAACAAACCCCGAACTATTTTTAACACTAGGTTTACGGAGTAATAAAAGCAGCCGTTTTATATTTGTTTATGAAAGTAACGATTTATTCTAATCGTTAATGTAATCGATAAATAAATAAATATAAATAATTATAGTAAATATAATCGATAAATAAGCAATAAATGTATCTTTAAAATCTGAATAATAGTACGTTAACAAATCAGTGACCCGTCATTCTGACGGATTCCGAAAATCTAGTGTTAAATTATCTACAAACGTGTAAATAAATACTGATACAGTAATTTTATCACGGTCTCCTTATCTAATGCCATATTTAATGTTTTATACTATTAAACGATATTCTATTGATAGAAATAAATAAAAATTAAGTAATAAATATTTTTATTATTAAAATTTTATTTCAAATTGATTGTAGTACACGGTGTCAAAAAATTCGGAAAGGGGTTGTTACGCGGGTTAATTATCGTTCGTAATTTGTTGCATGAACAGCAAGGGCTACGCCACTGTTCCGCTTCCCTCATCCACCAAAACCGAGGCAAACATATGGACGATTATTTTCGCGCGGCACACATCGCACTCGTAGGTCACCCCGAAATTATCCACAAAATAATACGCGGCCCGGCGTAATTCTAATGTCGTGTAATTTCGTCGCGGCCGCTCGCGCCGATTTATGGATTAAATGAAAACCGCGGGAAATCGTTGATAAACGGGTTTGATTCCGGTTGCTTGCCGGCAAAAATTATGGCTCGCCCGCGTGGGACGACCGGGATTTATAGAAAAAAACAATTATTTAAAGCTATTATCGCGCCGCCGCGCCGGAAATCTGATCGAACGATTCCGTCCATTGAAAAAAACACTCTGTTCTTTCCCGATACCATAAATCCACCACTTACTGAATAGCCGCGATACGTTTCGCAACGCGGCCGACGCGCGAACACGCAGACAGAAATTAATCGTGCGCCGTAGTTAAAAACGTGTTACACTCTGCTCAATGAAACGGACACACTAAATTACGCGATTCTATGAAAAAGCGATAAAAAAGGGCGTATTGTAAATTCGTTATTTAACCAATTATCTGTGGCGCCCTCATTTAAAAGTGCGCACAGGTTTGTGTCGCCAGAATCGAGCCACGACGAGTATATTCGTCAATCACGGCGTAAGTTGCGCTGCTAAGATATTGGGTGAAAAAGATGAGTTTATTTTATAAAAATAATATTTACGCACTTGAAATTCTTACGTCGCACTGTACTTATTTGACAAGAACCGCCGACACTTGGTAAGATATGCACTGACACACCTTTTTTGGGGTTTGATACAGCAAGATGAAGATCAAGATCACCGAAAATTCAAAGTTGCTGCACTGCTCACGAGTTAGCTTTCTAGTTTATAAATCCACTTTTTCACTTTTGCCTTTGTCCCTTTTAGGTTAACATCTAAAAAACGTTATCATCGCACATAAATAAATTCATTATGCGAACTGGTAAACTTTTTCAACCAGTGCATACGGGACGCATGACATCATCTCAAACTGTTCATATTTTCTATTTGTTTGTTTTATTCCGGCATAGCCGCAAAATATTCTAAACATCTTGAAATTTCAGAATATGTTTTGTTTTTCTCAAAAAGACGATTTTAAATAGCTGATAAATAGAAACGCAATTTAAATAGCCAATGGTCACTGATTTGTACGCATGACGAGTATACTCGTCAATACACAAAATTTTTCCACGTCTCCATGACGAGTATACTCGTCAATCACAGTTAACTGGTTAAATATTGAATAACAATACGTCGCGTCGTTGGCGTCGAGAACACATTGCTCGCCACGGATTAACAAATTCTTACGGCGGAATAAAAACAACGACATTAATCCTTTTACCAACATTTTAACAACAGAACTTTCTTCTTATTCGCCTCAAATTTTTAGGAATTTATTAAACACAGGGAATAATATAAAAATTGAAATAACAGTGCAATAAATCTCATCGATGTTCAGACTTACTCATTGATCGCAAACGATATTATTAATTTTTTCGTTTCGCGAATCTACATTAACAATCAACAAAACGTCGACTCTTTCAGCTCACTTAACCCTTTGCACTCGAATGGTGACACAGAGGCCCCACTAAAATTATTCTATTACGTTCGAAAGTAATTTTTATAACAGTAAAGTTTAGATTTAGAAAATTGTCGAGTAGCGAGACTGTCGCAACGAGTTGCAAGAATCAATTTCGGACGCATAAAAGTGCACACTTTATCGCATAGAATAGAAATACTATGTGCCAGGAAAATTGCTTCATATTTACAGCTTGAAACGGCTTCGAGTGCAAAGGGTTAAAAGTTTGCAGAAGAAAAAAAAGAATCGGCGACCGGAACGAACAGGTGGAAAACAGGTGGAGGCCGATTTAATTGGTAGTTCGAATGCGTTCGTCGGGGTCGCGGGAAGGAGCAGCTGCCGGCAATAATTCATGGTGTAACCATGACTTAATCAGAGACGGTTTCCACTTTGCATTAAGAAGCAAGTCTTAGACAAAGGAAATCACTCGCTGATTCCCTTCGTTATGTACCACTCGAAGTTTCTGTAACAAGTCCGGACACGGCGGGAACTTCACTGCCGCGGCGACAAACTACGCGCGGGCGTGCAACTGTTTGAAAACTAATATCGAGCGAAAATTACTGTATAGACAGGCCGAGTAATAATATTTGTCCGACGTTAATACACTGCGGGGGAATATTTTCCGCGAAATCGACGCCCGGCTCTTTGAGAATCCAATTAGCGTTCGACGAACCACACGCCCCCCCCCCCCCCCCCCCCCCCCTCCCCCCCTTAATATTCTGTCATTGCCGTGCTCGCAGTTTCTAAACGAAAATAAAATAAACGGCGACGCGAGCCTTTTTATTCAATGGCTTGTTTTGCATTAACTATTGATGCCGTTGCGTATACTGTCAATTCACGCCGAACACTTTGCTTCTCCTTAGCGGTAAGTGTAGATTTATGTATTTAATTTATTGTATTATATTACGTTGTATTATGTCATATTACGTTCTATTATGTCATATTACGTTGTATTATGTCATATTATCGTTGTATTATGTTATATTTAATTTATTGTATTATATTACGTTGTATTATGTCATATTATATTATAGTATATTGTATTTGTATTTTAATTGCAATTGCAATTGTATTGTATTATTAGTATATTTCTATTGATTACATCCTTATTCGTAGGTTGTAGATTTAAATATATAGTTTAGTGTATTATATTATATTATATATTATAGTATATTGTATTGTATTGTATTATTAGTATATTTCCATTCCATTATATCCTTATTGGTAAGTAGTAGATTTATATATATATAGTTCATTCTATTATATTACATTATATTATATGTATATTATAGAATATTGTATTGTAATTGTATTCTATTTTATTCTATCGATTCTACCCCCTTCATTACATCATTACATCATTATACTATTATTATTATTTTGTAATACTATTATTATACCATCATAACATTATATAAAAATATTATACAGTAATATTTTATGCAAAATAAAAATTCCCTATCTCTCTTCCAACGTGGAAAATTGCAATAAGAATTTCTCTCCACCAACATTTAAAAAAATGTTTAAATAAATTCTCATACTTGTGAAATTGATCCTCTGCGCAATATTTTACCATCCCTACCACTAAAATTGCATAAACAATAAAGGACGAGTGTAATGCGAGTGATTGGTAAGCTAAACGCACTAATTCCATTGCGTCGGTATTGTGTCAATTAGCGGTATTAGCAGCCGTCGAATCGAAACTTGAACAAGTCGAAGCCGACGCGCGCGTTCGCCCGGCGTCGGATACGCCTTGGGATCGATACCAATCAAGATATCCGTACGTAAAGGAATTCTGGTTTGCAGGGAGTTCGTGCCGCGGCAGAACGCCCGCCGAAGTTGTCGTTTAAACGACCGACGAAGTAATCTGTTTGCGGACCGTGCCATACCAGAAGTGAAGCCTTCAAACTGACAAACGGCCACGCTTGAAAACTTCGCGCCCACATCGCGGCGAACTTTATCGTCGCGCGATCCCACGGAACTGTTGTCGAATCCGATCAACAACGATCTCACGGAGGTTATCATTTTTCAACAGAATCGTTCCTTATCCCCTCGATCGATTCCTCTTATTTATAAATTTCGGGAACGCGGTGGAAAATGTTGCTAATATTCTTCTTTTGGAATCAAGAATTTTTTTCTATAGAATTTATATGAATTTTCTGTGAAATATTGTTTATATAAGGCAAGATTCACGAGATTCTATTGTCTTATATGTTCTTCGTTAATTTTTCTATTTATTAATAATTTAACCCCCTTAGCGCTGGCGAAAAATGCCTTATACTTAATACCTTTGTTATTTATGTAATTTCCAATGAATATAGAAAAATTGGCGTCACTGTTTCATTCTCAATTTCGTCCTTAACCCTTTCACTACGGCAGTGTCGTTCGCCGAAGTACTGTCGCCGAACGAAAGTTCACGTCAGAAATGCACAGTGCGTGTGATTTTCTGTATATACGTTTTTCTTAGTTTTAAATAACAACTGTGTTGAATAAAACAATCATTGCTCTAATGTATCAAGTATATTTACATTTTTAATATGAAAGAACCTACACAAATATTAACCCTTTAAATTCGAGTGGTGACTCTGAGGCACCACTAAAATTATTCTGTTACGTTGCAAAATAATTTTTGTAACAATAAGGTTTTGATTGAAAAAATGATCAAGTAGTAAAACTGTTGGCAGGAAGTCACAACAATAAATTTTGTATGCATAAAAGTTGATTTTGTTAAATAGAATAGAAATACCACGAACCAGAAAAATTACTTCAGATTTACAGTTAAAATGGCTCCGAGTTCAAAGGGTTAAAATACAAAATTATTTTTGTATTTTGCCTACGGATGGCAGTTGCATACACATCATTTGGATGCCGAATATATACGGCACCCGTACACACAGATCGTCCCGTGAATGCCGAATATATACAGTAGCGGTCAAAAATTTAAGACGACGAATTTAATTTCAATTATACACGTGTAATGTGAGTACATACTATCTTTCCAATCAGTTTCTTATTTGGGGATAATGAAGACAAATGCTTGACCTTCTAATTCTCGAAGGCTCGTGTGTTAAATGTAAACATTATTGAGTCAACAATATTGACAATATTTCTGTAATATTTACTGTAATATTACAGTAGAGAAATGTGAAAAATTAATAGATTCAATGCCAAAAAGATGTGCTGAGGTTATAAAAAATAATGGATGTTGGACGAAATACGAAATATTTGTATTGAAAACCATTTTTTTTCTGTTTATTTTCTCCTATTATTTTGTAGTCTTAAACTTTTGTCAATGGAAATGTAAAATAGATTTACTTTTTTGTTATATATTCTAACTAATAAGTTCAAAACCGAACATAAATGTTTTTGTAACTGTTTAAATAAATGAGTAGACGATTATAATTAAAGATAAAACATGATAGCTTATGTTATTTATAAAATATTAATAATTCCTTTCTTTTTTCCTTCTCGTCTTAAATTTTTGTCCGCTACTGTACGTCACTCGTAACGAAACGGTTAATACACAGCTTTTTGAATTACGTAAATATTGCTTTTCGTTTGGTTTGTATGAACCTATTTCCAAACCCTAGTAAAACCGTGAAATTTGGCTTTCTCGCTCGGCGCTAAGAGGGGTTCAAACGCAATCGTTTAGAACAACGCTACTATAATTTATAATTCGCTTCGCATAAACAGCGTTTTCCAGCTCGGCGGACAAAAATTGAAGCGCTAATGAACGCGCTCGCGCTCTTTGAGAGTCTTCCGAGAGAATTGAAATCTCCGCCGGCTCGGATAACGCGACGGCCGCGCTTGCGCTCTGTAAGCTAATCGAATCGTTCGAGGCCCGCGGTGAAAAATTTGCAACATCAGTAGAAAACGCTCGAGTATTTAAGCGAGCATTGGGAGGCCGCGGTTTTGTTCCAAGATCGCGGCATTGTTTCGCCGTTGAATGCACAATCGCGTTAGCGCCCGTTCCACAAGCGAAATATTCGAGTTTCAATTGTGTTTCGTCCGCGGCGCGGCGACGACGGAACGTCGCTCGCTAATTTCGATGGGGTGGGGGGCAGAGAGGGAAGAGAGGGGATCGCGGAGGCCGAAGAATAAACGTTGCAGTAACTGCACCGACCGGAATTGCGCAGCTTTCGTCAAACCGAAACGTAACTGAGGATCGAGTGGCGCGACTAACATAAGCTGCTTAGAATTTACGAGTTAGGCAGGCGAGCGTCTCTCTCTCTCCCTCTCTCTCTCTAGCGCGCGCGCGCTCTCTCTACGTTTTCCGGGGCCACCCCTCTCTACGGGCGGCCCGAACTTTACTTCGCGACCACGGACGCCCGTCTCATGAATTTCCATCCCATTAAGAATCACGCGGTAGATTATCATTTGAATAGTAATCGAAGAAAGGAGCCGCAATGAATATTAAGTGTAAAAAGTTTCGCGACGGAATTCCGTCCGAATGGGCTCCCGCGGGAACCCGGGGACCCGCGTTTAGAAAAATCTTGATCCGAGTCGGCTGTTACGGGTTTCGTGCCGCGTTCCGTGCCAACTTTCCGCGTCGATGCTATCTACGTTAACGTCCGAAATTTTCGACGGTATCCGTCGCAGACGTCTCGCGGCCCCGCGAAATTAATTTCGAGGCACGCGTTCGTGACGCGAATTAATTTCTAAGGTTATCGACCTGCGCGCGGTGATCGAATATTCTTGTAAAAAGTTGGCGAATGTGATGCCTTTCTTGTTTAACAATATATTTGTATACTTTGATAGTTCAGATATTTTTGTTTAGAATATTTTAATTTATGCTTGTTAAATATGTAAATAAATCGGATTAATTACGCGTTCACAGAATCGACGTAAATTGGTCCAAAAATTTCGATTGTAGTAGCTAGTTATCAATTTGATTAATTATTAAAATTCTATCAACATGATAGGAATTGCAATATATAACATTTATATGATATTGTATATAATAAGTACACGATAAATATAAAATTTCCTTTTTCATCTAAGAATTTAGCGCGATCGAAGAAATTCTAATCGTGCAACTTCTAAAGAAAATGGCACGGCAAGGGGTTAAATAACATTTTTTCTTTACTTTGTGGCATAGAATGCACTGACAAAGTTTGGACATTAAAATCTGGGACACCTTGTACATATATGAAATGAAATACTCGAGAACGCGGTTTATAAGACTGAATATTACAGAAATCATTTTGTATCCGAATAAAAATTAATATCATAACACTCGCGTTCTCGAACGCATTAAAAAAGTTAAAAGTACCTTAATTAATACGTTGAACAAATAACAAATATATTTAAAAAAAAAAATTCGTGGCCCTGTCGATGCCAAACGCGTGGCTCTCTACGGATTGCCATAACTCGGGGATAGCCTTATGACATCTATACCCAAATCTGATATAAAATTAGAATTTAAAAAAATATATTTCCAGCATTCATATTTTTTTCGACAGCTCGAACATCGGTCGCAGATAGACAGCTGGATTTCGAGTGCAAAGGGGTAAACATTTCCTATTCATATTACCGATTACAGTTGTTTCGGTTTCGGGGGCGCATCGGTCGGCCATAATCCCGATGTTCTCGATTCACGGCTGTAAAATACAATGTACTAGAGTGCCGTGATTGACGGGGACAAAGTGGATAACGTCGTTCGCGTTACCAACAATTCGATTTATCTGTAAGACCAACGATAAGGGTATCCGATACCGGTCGTGACATCAATGCGCAGTTCGTTGCTATACACGGCGTCCGTTGCGTTCGATTCCGTATCGATGATTGGTCGGGGGTCGCAGCTTTTAACTCTCTCTCTCTCTCTCTCTCTCTCTCTCTCTCTCTCTCTCTCTCTCTCGTTCGCTCGACGCAGATACCGTGCACGTGTGTACATTGTACGGCCGCTCTCTTAGCGATTGTTTGCCGCGGTACCAATGTTTTTAGGGATACTTCTGACGTAACTTTGTTTATGGAAAATCTGGCGTTCGGATGCCGCAGATTCGATCGCTCGCTGCAACGCGATACGCGCGCAGTTCAGTCTCTCGGCGGAGCTTTGTGCAATTTATACGATCCAAGGATAATCTTTCAACAGATTTCAAGATAGAAAATTAATGAGAGATTATAGTGTGGATGAAAGTGCTGTGCAAAACTGTCGCGAAGTGTGTGAATTGTTTAGGGGTAGACAGAAAGTTCATAAGAATTAATGCAGTTAATATACTGTTGTTTTATGTCGATTTTTGTTTAAATGGAGGAGCTCACACTATAAATAATTTTAGCTTAATATTGTATGATACTTAACCTAACAAAATCGATATCTACTCTATTTCTGTTAGCTGAATAATGTATTATATAGTATATTATAATATATATGGTATATAATTAGTCTGGTATATATATAGTAAAGTCTGCCGACTTTTATGCAAAATAAAAATTGTTCAAATCAATTATAAGAAATATAAGCCGAATAAAAATGTTTCTCCTTTTAATTAATTAATATAGCAAGGTATACATAACACTAAAAATCAAGAAATTCTCCTTATATTTTTCACCGACTCATTTTTAAAGAAAATATATAAAATCCACAATATAATTAATTACAAATACCATAACATTCGTTATTACAAGAAACATAAATCGAATAAAAATGTTTTCCCTCTTAAATAATTAATTTAGCAAGGTATACATAAAAATCTCGAATTCTCCTTATATTTTTCACCGAGTCATTTTTTAAGAAAATGCATAAAATCTGCAATCTAGTTATTAATAGTATTATCACTAGATTCACGGAATCCGTCAAAATGACTGATTCCGAATCTGAATCACTGATTTGTTAACGTACTATTATTCAGATTTTAAAGATAAATTTATTGCTTATTTATCGATTATATTTACTATAATTATTTATATTTATTTATTTATCGATTACATTAACGATTAGAATAAATCGTTACTATCATAAACAAATATAAAACGGCTGCTTTTATTACTCCGTAAACCTAGTGTTATACACTTCGCCATCCTCGTTTCACATTAAATACATTCAATCGCGACCCCGACAGGTCCATTCACAATCCCTCGACGAACAAAGGGGGCCGGAAGAACCGTCTCCAGTCGCCGTAGAAAAACAGTGTCCGCGAAGACTCGCTACAAAATCGAATGTATCATCGTCGACGCGAACGACGGAGCGGTCCATTATCTGCTTGAAACATTGCCCGTAGAAAGGGAGGACAAATTCGTCGCAATTATTCTCATCGGCGTGGATTAAGTGCGAATTGTTCGAGGACGCGGCGCTGCTGCCCGCCCCCCGGTTGATCCGCCGTTACAAATGAACACGGCTCGCGCAGGTGGTTCTTTCAAGCCTACGCCCGCGGAACGGCGAGCCGGCTAAAATGGATTACATATTGCTGTCCCGGCTTGCAACGGACGGCCGCGCACTTGACCCCAGAGAACCACCGGCCCGGCCGTCCGAATAAATCGAATCGCCCCCTAACCCAAACGGAATCATACTCTCGAATCCGGTGATCTACGAAAATTAAAGAAGACTTTATCCGAGACCGGCCTCCGAGCTACCACGAGAATTTCATTCCTCTCGTCCGCGGTCGAACGGAAGGGGAACCCGCTCCACGAAGTCTCGAGGAAATGTTATCGGTCTCCTCTCTTTCTCCGCAAGCACACGGCCAGCCTGTATAGTATCATTGCGTACTGCACCGTCTTTCGGAAAATTCTACGATTTTTTGAGAATTTTTTGGGGGACGATGTTCGTGGAATGGTCGAGTAATTTTCGCTTAGCGAATGGGAATACGTGATGGAATGTACGGTGTGCTTAGTGAAGTATAAAGTATATATGATATACAGTTGAGAATAGTATATAAATATAATAATATTAATATAAAATAATATAGTAAAATAATTCCTTACTAAAATAATAGGAAGAAAAACAAAATTGATTGATTCTGTTTTAAAATTCAAATATTAACATATCTAATATAAAAATTAAGAAACAGTGTTAAAAATAAAGATAGTAAAATAGATGAATAAATAACTTTGTTAGCTGAGAGTGAATAAACGACTTTAAAAGGTTAAATATTTTCTAGACAGAGATAAGTACCTATTAAGGAACTAATATGTATCATTAATTTTATTGTAACTGAAAAGCGTTTATTATTGAATATCAATACTACTGTTGGACAGATTGAAGTATCTAAATACCATAAGGACCACTAACATATAAATAATGAACTTATGATAAAAAACAATATAATTAAAATAGTAAAGCACGAGCAAGTACCTATTATGGAACAGACACCCTTTCATCTTTTACAAAAATAGTTTTAATAAACATTTAACCTTCTCCTTCATTATACAACACTATCTACATAAAATCGACATTACACATTTCGTTTAAACTATAAAATTATATAATCAATACTAACGATTATCCAAGAAGTAAAGGCAGAAATTACACTGACAATGAACAGTGTACAATTACTATGTACAATTATATAAACAAAATAATTATAAAAATAAACAACGAATGCAGAGATTAATTGAATAAAAACGGAGAAATATCCCAGCAACGATAAGTAAGAAAATTATACGAAACATTCAAGACGCGCCGCAGGAAGCAATGGAATAAAACGTCCGCTATCACAGCGTCACCGAAATAGAATCGCGTCCCCCGATAAGATCTCGCAACAGTCGCGCTTATAATTATTTTGGTACAGCGCGTGTCGCGTTGTTCGAACGTTTCCTCACGCTTCACGCGTCTGGTTAGCCGCGTTCTTATCGCGCGGGGCCAAAAATTCGGACGCGGGGCGCGCGCTCCGCGCCTAGCTAATGCGGCCGAGCCATTGAAAATTTCAATCACGTGCTCGTCTTATGCGCTCCAGGAACTACGTACTCGCAGCTACGGCCACGGCAATACCAATTGCCAGTAATGCCGGCCGTCTGAAATCCGAACAACGCCGAGATTCGAACAGAATTCAGCTTCTAAACACTACGGCGGGGGCCGCGCGAGGCAGCGCGAGGCAGCGCGAGGAACGTTCGCGTTCTCTTTTCCCTCGCCGGAATTGGCTTCTTAACGATCCCCGTTGATTTGCCGCGCTTTCGTTGTTGCCCGCGAGCCGCTCCGCCGGTTTCTTTATTCAAGGAGATTGCGTCACGATAACGGCGCCATTTTTCGTTACCTCGGAATCACTGCTGCTGCACGGCGCAGTTCTGAACGCGTTTCTTCGATTTGGTTCTTGGAATGGTGTTAATATCAGGCACAATCCTAGCTCGTGTTAGTGTCACAGTTTATGGTATGTTTCATGTGCTTTCGTTTCAAGAATTTTGATAATATTGAAATATATTATAGTCTATATGTAATTAGGGGGAGTTTAAGTCACCACTTTTCTAATTTTAAAATTGTTTAAGAGTTACGGGTTTTAAAACGGGTTTGGTTTTTGGAATGGTGTTAATATCAGGCTCAATCCTACCTCGTGTTAGTGTCACAGTTTATGGTATGTTTCGTGTGCTTTCGTTTCAAGGATTTTGATAATATTGAAATATGTTGTAGTCTATGCGTAATTAGGGGGTGTTTAAGTCATCACTTTTCTATTTTCAAAATTGTTTAACAGTTACGGGTTTTAAAACGGGTTTGATCTTTGGAATGCTGTTAATATCAGGCTCAATTTTAGCTCGTGTTAGTGACACAGTTTATGGTATATTTCGTGTCAAGGATTTTGATGATATTGAAATATATTATAGTCTGTATGTAATTAGGGGGAGTTTAAGTCATCACTTTTTTAATTTCAAAATTGTTTAAAAGTTACGGGTTTCAAAAGTTTGTAGTTTAAAAGTCTGAGTTTTACGAAATCGGTCTGCAGATATGAATTTGTATCTCTGAAATTATTAAAGATACAAAGTTGCAACTTTTTTGTGGTGATCTCGAAGGATGCATTATATTATTTATATTTTAAAAATGCAATTTTTCCACCTGGACAAAAATAGGAATATTTCTGTAAATGTATCGTGACTGTCACGACATAAAAGAAACGATCCTTTTTCATAGATCCTTTTCTTAGCAACATTTTACTATTTATATTCCAGCTCGTCCCGAAAGAAATTCACGAAATTGATTGTTCACTCTTCCATCTTATTAATTTTTTACTATCACATTAAATCGATAATAAACAACAGATATTATATATTCATGCTCTAGAAATGAGCGACGCATAAGAATTAACAATTAAGTAACAATTAAGAAGAAGATTTAACAATTAATTATACTACCTCCCTATACCCTCTACATGCAATTCATTACTTAAAAAACAATAACAAATTAACTAAAATCAGAATTTACATAAACAACGACAATACGACAATATAGACATATTCTAATAATCGACGAGGTACGTGTAACCCGTGTAACACTCGTGTTCAACAACTGCAGTCAGGGACCTAAACGAACAATAATAGTCGACGGTAACCATTTCCAAGATAGCCATCAAAAGTGTAGCAGTTTCCTGGTCCCAGGAAAAGTACGCTTGGCCTCGCAGGAGATGGATTCGCGGATCCGTGGAGTCGTCGTTTCGCTCGCGAGAACGCGGCGGTGGATTTCTTGGCGCGGAGGGGAGGGCGCGTGCGAGCTGCGTGCGGCCTCGCGGGCAGAGATTGCTGGAGAGGACGGGGCTAACTTCGTTCGGGTTGCCGGTGATTCGATTTACCTGGAAGGCTAGCCAGGGCCAAGTGTAGAACACGCGGCAAGCCGGGACAGCAATATGTAATCCACTTTAACTGCACACAGCGTGCCGGCCTCTCTCTCTCTCTCCCTCTCTCGCAAATCGCTATCTCTCTGTGGAACACGTGTACGTGTACATCACTGCCTGATCTGCACTTCCACTTTTCCCTCTGGCTCCCCTCTCTCTCTCTCTCTCTCTCTCTCTCTCTCTCTCTCTCTATCGTCTTCTCTCTCGATCCAACACGGCTTAAGCAGCGCACTACGTTCGCCGTATTACCGGCAAACCGGAAATCGATTTTCATGGGGCACCGATGGACCAAGGAATCGAGAAGGCACTCGACGACGACACCCGATGGCCACCCGGAATCCGGCGAACCGTGGCCCGGCGCGGTGACAGGCTCCGTGCGGCTTTGAGGATCCGTGAAACGCTGCGAACAGTTGGCTGACCGACCATTCTCCCGTGCACCCTCTGCCTCAGACTCCGTTACGTTTCTCGGATATTAACTCCTGCACATCCATTGTTCTTTCGATTTCCCTTCTGGCGCGGTATCGTTGACCTCTACACTGTGCTGGCGGATTTTTTTTTAGCAAGTCGGTGGCAAGAGGATGTGCTATAGATGTGCCGAATGTCGTATGAATATTCTAGGAACGTAATAGAAATATTCTGTGTTATGAATTCAGACGTTTTTTAAATGTTTTAAGATGTTCAATATGTATTAAAGATCAGATATTTTGAAGATGTTTCGTAATATGTTTTAAAGATCAGATGTTTTTAAAATGACATCCTAAATATCTTTATATATTGTAGTACATATATGTAAGATGTAAAGGATTAAATTAGCTTTTGCTAAATTAAATTTGCTACGAAATTAACGCCTTGCAATACCTTTCAAGCTGCGTTGATTAGCATTTATTTATCCTTAATATTTTCCTTAACAGGGTCAGACTATTTTTGTTTCTTTTATTATTTTTATCTACTTTCGTTTATAGACCTTGATAACAGAAGAATTTATTGTTATTTCGATATAGTGGAAATTAACCCTTTGCACTCGAATGGTGACTCTGAGGCACCACTAAAATTGTTACGGTACATTAGAAAATAATATTTATATTATGAAAAATTAAATTTCAAAGATTATTAAAAACACAACTGTTATTGCATGAATTACAAAATTCAATTTCATATGCATAAAAAACATTTTGTCATATAAAATGAAAATGCTGTATGTCAGAAAAATTATGATAGAATTACGGTAAAAATGGCTTCGAGTGCAAAGGGTTAATAATATTAATATTTGTTAAATCCTGCATGAAATCTGTATCACGAGCCTGACTCGTTATAGTGCAAGGGGTTAACCAGCATCGATTACCAACGTCTCCGAAATCGAGACAAATCAGAGGGTGCCGACTACCGCGCAACTAATTCTCGCGAAATGCTGTGCCTTCACCGTCAAAAGACGCTGCCGAAAAAAAAGGGTTGGCAGAAGCAAGTAGAATCGGTCGGTGTTCCGGCAAGTAGACCGGTCGGTTCTAACTCCGCGAATCCATATCTCGGCTGTTAACCTTTTCGCGGAGCCCGTGAAACGACACCCTTTCTCTCCCTTGGCCCGTTCGATTTTTATGACAGGGATACGATGCAACGTAGGTGGAACCGTTTACCTTCGATTCGAAACCGTGCAGTTTACCCGGGAACGCCGACACTGAAGAAATAGAGGCTGAAGTGTGTTTGTTGCCGGGTTCGGGGCTCCGGGGTTGTTACTCCGGGAAAACGGTGCTTGGATGAGGAATGGAAATCAGCGGATTTCTATTTTCATAGCTTATTCCGACGTGCGCCGGGATTGAACATGATCGACCGATCAACTGAAACAAATAATACTTCGAATCTCGGCTCGACGATCTCTTTGACTACGAGGCACCTTTTCGATATTCTTTCACTTCTTATTCGAATTCTTTTATTTTATCGTTTGAAGAGTTGTAATTGTTCATTTGTACAATTTTTTTCATTCTTTACTTATGAAATTTTTTCACTTCTTCTTTGTTAAATGGTTTTATTTCCTCGTTTAGAAAATTGCCGTACTCTTTAGTTTATAAAATTCTTTTACTTCTTCTTTGTTAAATTGTTTTACTTCGTCTTTGCTAAATTCTTTTACTTCTTCATTTTCAAAATTCTTTTACTTCTTCTCTGTTAAATTCTTTTACTTCTTCTTTGTTAAATGGTCTTATTTCCTCGTTTAGAAAATTGGTGTACTTTTTAATTTAAAAAATTCTTTTACTTCTTCACTTTCAAAATTCTTTTACTTTTTCTCTGTTAAATTCTTTTACTTCTTCTTTGTTAAATGGTTTTATTTCCTCGTTTAGAAAATTGGTGTACTTTTTAATTTTCAAAATTCTTTTACTTCTTCATTTTCAAAATTTTTTTACTTCTTCATTTTCAAAATTCTTTTACTTCTTCATTTTCAAAATTCTTTTACTTCTTCATTTTCAAAATTTTTTTACTTCTTCTTTGTTAAATCCTTTCACTTCTACCTTGTTAAATTGTTTTATTTCTTCGTTTACAAAATCTTTTTATTTCTTCATTTAGAAATCCCAATTTAATATTGGCTATCTATATTATTAAAACAAACAATTCTTCTGAAAGATTTCAGCAGCTGATTCGATCTCTAAATTGCTTCACAAATATAAATCTAATAAATCAGAATAAATAAATCCATAAACGACCAGGCGAAGTGCGTCGAAATAAATTATTCCATAAACATCGTCCCTAGCTCCAAAGTTATATTTTCATTTAACCCCTTGCTCTACGATTCCTTTCACGCTGCGTTGATCAGCGCTTACGTACCCTTAATATTTTTAATAAAAGGGCCATACAATTTTCGTTCCTTTTTTTTTATTTAATTTATTTTTATTTCGATGTAGAAGAAATGATCAATATTAATATTTATTAGATCTCGCATGGAATCTATATCACGAGTCAGACTCGTTATAATAGTGCGAGGGGTTAAGACTGATAACTAATTGACAGCGAACAACAAGAGGACACATAAAACACAAATAAAATAGAATTTCATTAAAATAAATTTAACTCTTGTTCCATTTAACAGAACTCATTACAAGTTCATTAAAAACATTTAACGGACGCCCTAACATTTCCTCACACCTTATAAATTAAGTCGACGTAGACACTTCGCTCGCCCTAAAATTAACCCCTTGCACTCGAAGCGATTTTAACTTTAATTCTAAAATAACTTTTCTGACATATAGCATTTCTATATTATATGATAAAAGTATATTTTATGCATATGAAAATGGATCTTGTCACTCGTGCAACAACAGTTATACTTTTAATAATTTCTTAAATCTAATTTTTCATAATATAAAAATTACTTTGGAACGTGCTGTAACAATTTTAGTTATTGCCTCGGAGTCACCACTCGAATGCAAAGGGTTGAAACGACATAAAGAAAATGCGCCACGGCGTTCGACGACGCGATCGCTCGAACAACGACGAACCAATCGCCAGCCTCCTTCGGCCAAGGAAATCCTCCGCCGCCGAAGGAAATTGTTTCGCCGGGGTGGTTTCGGCGCCGAGCGGATCGGACAATCGGGGAATCGAATTAAAAAACGTTCATCCGTTTCCCGATACTGTCGCGGACAGCCGTGTCCGAACTTTCTTAAAACGCGACAAAGTGGACTGCGCGCGAGGAAGGGGGGGTGGCGGCAGCGGCCCGCCCACTCTGTGGACAATGCCGGCGGGTGGGGTTGAAAAATGCCGAGCGTCGGAAATTTCTTCCGCGCGCGCGCGCGCGTAATGAATTTAAGAGGTACGATCCATTAATACGGGGGAACACGACGGTGAGTTCGAGCGAGCAACGATTCGCTAACTCTTCCACAGAAAAAAAAAGTGTCTCGCAGTCGTCGCGTGAAACGGACGCGGACCGGGTGCTCGCAATTACGTGGAAGGGAGGAAGGCCGCGCCGGACAGTGTAAAATCCGGAGCCCGGCGAATTTACTTTAAACAATTAAGATAAGGGAGCAATTGGGGGAGGGGAGGGGGTGGTGGGCACGTAAACGAGCCGAGTTAAGGGCACCATCTGTTCCCGTACGGGAACTGCCCGACCGTAAGAGAGCCTAATCGCCGGCGTCCAACCTACCGCCGCGCCCCCGGGGCCTGGTTAATTAACATTCGCGATGCGTCGATCCTTTCTACTCGCGGCCATGTTTATTAACGCGCTCGAGTTGTTCAGATCATCTCCAGTTCATGCTCCGCGCCGGGTCGCTAATGACCCTCTCGAATCACGTTCCTCCGCTGTTCTTATCTTTTGGAAAATTATTCGCCGACCCACTAACGACCGCGATCGGTCTTGGGTTTGTTGTTGGAATTATTTTTCATGAAAGTACGTCGCGTGTTTTCCTATTTATTACGCTTCGTGAAATTTTGTTAGAATAGAATTTTATTCTTATTGCGATTTGAGGAGTTTTTTTTGTTGAGGAATAGAATGGTTGTGTTTGATTCATGTATAATATAATATAATACAATATAATACCTTAATATAACATTATAATATAATAGCTTAACGATCAACGTGGTTGTTTTTATCCCGCCGTAAGAAACTGTTACTCCGTGGCGAGCAATGTGTTCTCGACGCCAACAACGCGACGTACTGTTATTCAATATTTAACCAGTTAACTGTGATTGACGAGTATACTCGTCATGGAGAAGTGGCAAAATTTGGTGTATTGTCAAGTATACTCGTCATGCGTATAAATCAGTGACCATTTAAATTGCAATTTTTGAGATAAACAAAACATATTCTGAAATTTCAAGATGTTTAGAATATTTTGAGGCTATGCCGGAATAAAACAAACAAATAGAAAATATGAACAGTTTGAGATGATGTCATGCGTCCCCGCAGGCACTGGTTGAAAAAGTTTACCAGTTTGCATAATGAATTTATTTATGTGCGATGATAACGTTTTTTAGATGTTAACCTAAAAGGGACAAAGGCAAAAGTGAAAAAGTGGATTTATAAACTAGAAAGCTAACTCGCGAGCAGTGCAGCAACTTTGAATTTTCGGTGATCTTGATCTTCATCTTGCTGTATCAAACCCCAAAAAGTGTGTGTCGGTGCATATCTTACCAAGTGTCGGCGGTTCTTATCAAATAAGTGCAGCGCGACGTAAGAATTTCAAGTGCGTAAATATTATTTTTATAAAATAAACCCATCTTTTTCATCCAATATCTTAGCAGCGCAACTTACTCCTTGATTGACGAATATACTCGTCGTGGCTCGATTCCGGCGACACAAAGCTGTGCGCACTTTTAAATGAGGGCGCCACAGTTAACTGGTTAAGAAGATCTAAATAATAGAAACCAGCAAGATCAAGAGACATATTAATAATCACCGGCGATTTTGGTTTCAATAGAATGGCCCGTTTAATTAGCATTCGCGTGAAGTTCGTCCTCGTCCGCGCGCCATGTTCACTCGACGCAACCGCTGGTCCACGGCCCGGCGACCATAGAATAAGTTGAAACGCAATGTTTGCCGATGCGCCCTGGTAATCGCGAACGCGATAATCCCTAAACACAAGGTCTGCCAGCGGCCGTTTTAGTCGTCGGGTTCTCGCGGGCTCGAAAGGCGGTAATTGGAAGGCTACCGAGTCTGCCATTCGGCGGTTTCGATGCACCGACATGCACACATTCTTCTGCACGGCGATTAACTGGGCTATCAAAGAGTATACCGGGTCTGTTCTAAAAAATAGAAAAAAAAGAAAACACTACCGCCGCTTCTCCGACACTTCTGGATTTGTTTTTACTCCCCTTTGTGATCGTTGATCACTGGATTTCTGGAATACAGTTTTAAAGAAACAGTTTTTAATTATGAGATTCTGATTAAAAATAGCTTTAATGTAAGTAGGTTTGCTTGGGATAATTTAATTGTTTATTTTGCAATTTTATTGTAGTATTGAGTATTTATTTAGACAGGTTGGTTAGGGAATAAATAATTAAGTATTTAAATAATAAAATGATTTTTTTTGTAACCTTTGTAGTAAAGGAAGAGGATTAATAATATCGTTGCAGGTTGCAATAATTTATATAATTTACAATTATTGAAATATTTCTATATATAATTACCCCAATATTTATATATAATTTACAATTATTGCACTACTGATCTGTCTAAAAAATGATATCAAATGCGTAGACTAATATATTCTCCAAATCTCTCGATGTCAAATTTTAATTTGCAAACCCTATGCTCATAACTATTTTAAAACAAACAACGCAGTTCTGCACAGTTTTAAAGTTTCTGAAATTATAAATAATCTTTCGCAGATGAATAAGAAAGCAACCTTGTCAACGGAAGCATAGACTGCAATAAGATCGACAAGAGTTTCGAACGTTCGCGTCGTTCTTCCAAAGCAACGCACAGGTTGCCTCTGCACAGCTCGTTAGGTTTAGCGTTAATACAGATAACAGCGAATTGTTTCGGGGACATTTAAAGTGCTGCCGATCGTATTCCCAGTTTATTATCTGGAAAAATGATCTCCGGCGTGTGTTCACGGTAAGCGACACGGGGGCGTTCCGTCAACGGTATCTCGAGCGATGGCTCGTCCTCCGCTTTATCGTTGTGTCTCTGAGTTATCATGGCAGCCGGGTGTCGACTATTTGCGGATGACAGGCCCCATTTCAACGCGGCGCGCTAATGTTTGTAGTATACGCGATCGGTTACTCGAGAGCATTAAATCCAATAATCCCAGAGCCAGGGCGACGATCATTCGCGCGGCGACGTGCATCTTAACGACAGAAGATATCCGGGCGCTTGCACGCGTCGCGCCGAAAACATGACGGAATAAATATCCGCTACGGTGTAAGTGATACATAGCTTGCTTTAGTCAGACTGACGAACGTGTGTTGACATGATAAAATTACTCGGCCACGAATACTTAGGTGTTATCGATGAAATTTCATGCGAAAATATTACCATGTGCTCGGTTGACGTTAATTTGTAATCAGATTACGAAATTCCAATATAAAATTTAACATGATTATTATTTTTAAACTGCGAAAGAAATATCCTATGGTAAAATTTTAATTTTTGATTCTGGTTTTATTGGTTATAGAGTAATATTCGATTAATGATGTTTGATAATATTAAGTAATAATATAATAGTAAATAATAATATTAAGTAATACGATATTAAAGAATAATATTAAGTAATATAATATATTAAAGAATAATATCAAGAAATATAATATTAAAGAATAATATCAACTAATATAATATTAAAGAATAATATCAACTAATATAATATCAAAGAATAACATTAACTAATACAATATTTAAAAATAATATCGAATAACATTGATCAAACAATACTGACAAAATCACGTCAATTAAACAATACTCATCTGTCCACTAACCACTCAACAATTGAAATCGGTACTAAAACAACAAACTATCAGTCCCAAATAAAGTTGCAATATCCAACAATTAAATCCGCGAATAAAAATCTACCATAACTTCCTACTTTATTTTAATCCTCCTCTTTGCAACACATTGTTATCAGAGTCTCACCCGAGCCCCTGAACAAAGTCCGTAGTTTGACAGTGCGGCGGAGCACCGACGTCGCTTGCATTTCATTACAAACAACGGCGCGGATCGCGCGTCGGTCGATAAACATAATTCCATGACGCGAAAGTCAGCGACAATCAGAATCCCCTTGATTATTTGCAGATAATAATCGACGCTGAACGTTTCGCACCCACTCGATCAGTTATGTGTATTTGATTCGATAACGCGCCGCGGCGCCATTCCCGTCGCTTGTGAAACGTCTGTTGCATCGCCGATTGCAACTTCATCGCGCATTTAAAGGCGACCTTACCAAAAGGATCGCGGAGAGAGTATTTTTTTCCCTAAAGGAATATTTAACCAGTTAGGTGTGTTTGACGACTATATCCGTTATGGAGATGTGTCAGAATTTTGTGTCATGACGATTATATCCCTAATGCGTAAAATCTTGTTACAATTTGATATTTAATCCTTTGCACTCGGCGCCATCATGGATGTCACCTACCAGCGTTTATAAACAATTATATTATTATATACAATAGTATACGATGTATATGTATATATGTATATGTACATATAATATTGTTATAATGAATAATATTGTTAAAATAATAATATTCGATTTATATGAATTTGTAGACATCGAGAAATAGTTGCAAATCGCTAATAAACTTTAATGTTTAGTCATATACTAGAATTACGACATCCCCTGAGAGGGGACAGCCGAGTGCAAAGGGTTAAATTGTAATTCTAGCGGAAACTAAATTATATTTGTAAAATATGTATTAGGTCCTTCAATAATTTCTCGCTGTTTCTCAAAAGAGAGTATTAGTAGTACTCCGTGCATGGAATTTCTAATGGTGACTCATCGGCAAGAAGGTACTATATGTTACCTTAAATTTCAGCGTGTGATTGTTCACTCTAGTGTCAACCACGTGTTTGTTTATTGGTTCTGAAGATGTCTACTTTCGTGCCGAATAAAATGGTTTTGCCGGGAATTTTATTGCACTACTTTATTCACAAGAAATCTGCATCTGAAGAACACAGAATTCTTATTGAGACTTACGGCGACAATGCTCGGTCGGATACGACATGCAGAGACTGGTTTCGGCGCTTCAAACATAATGATTTCGAACTTGAGGATAAGGAACGTTCTGGCGCACCGACAAAGTTTAAAGACGAAGAATTAGAGGAACTGCTTGATGAAGACCCATGTTAGACGCTAGCGAAGTTTGGAAAAATATTACAAGTAGATGCTTCAACAGTTTCAATACGTTTAAAAGGGTTAGGAATGGTGCAAAAGCAGGGACATTGGGTGCCGTATGAATTGAAGCCGAGAGACGTTCAACGGCGTTTTCTAATGTCTGAACTACTGCTTCGACGACAGAAAAGAACCGGTTTTGTGCACCGTATCGTCACTGGCGATGAAAAGTGGATTCATTACGATAATCCAAAGCGTAAGTAATCGTGGGTAAGCCCGGCCATGCTTCAACATCGTCTGCAAAACCAAATATCCATGGTTCGAAGCTTCTTCTCTGCATTCGTTGGGATCAGAAGGGTGTAATTTATTATGAGCTGCTCAAACCGAATGAAACTATTGCAGGAGATCGCTGTCGACTTCAATTGATGCGTTTGAGTCGAGCCCTAAAAGGAAAACGACCGCTACACGAGCAGAGACACGACAAAGTCATTTTGTTACACGACGACGCTCGTCCATATGTTGCAAAACCAGTGAAGACCTACCTGGAAACGCTTAAATGGGAAGTTCTACTCCACCCGCAGTATTTACCAGACATAGCTCCTTCCGATCATCACCTATTCCGATCGATGGCACATGGCCTGGCTGAGCAGTGCTTCCATTCTTACGAAGAAACTTAAAAATGGATCGATTCATGGATTGCCTCAAAAGACGAATTGTTTTAACGACGCGGAATTCTTTTACAGCCAGAAAGATGGGAGAAAGTGGTTTCTAATAATGGGCAATACTTTGAGTGAACTGATTTTGAACATTATATTTTAAATGAAGCTTTTATTTTGGGAAGAAAACAGCGAGAACTTATTCAAGGACCTAATAAAATGTTGAGAGGTCAAGACGAAATGAAAGAAACAAATGAAAATTATAAATATTTTCAGCTGGATTCATAACTTCCTTTCTGATCGCTTGATTATCGCGACACAAACTGGTGGGCGCTTAGCAAAGAGATCGCCACAGTTAACTGGTTAAGCAACCGGATTGTCGTATTAAATTCGAGCGCAAAAATGTTTCGTTCGCGAACAGCGATGTGTTTTGAAATTGACTCGTGCCTATACTTTCGGAGATAACGGGATGCGCTGTCTCTTTAGGTAGACTATGTACATAGAATTACTTCTTGGATACTAACCCCTAAGATAATATACCTGGGAACTGACCCCTGTACCTTTAGGGGCAAACACAACAATGGTCAAACATAAACCAACATTGTACTTAGTTGGAGCGGTGTGTATAATTAAAACTTCTCGTTCGTAATGAAACGCAAACAGACTCGCCCTGATCGAGGAAAAATCATATTTTCCAGTATGGAGATGGGGGAATAAATATATTATCCTGTAGAATAATGCATAATATAAAAACAGGTGCAGTTTGTTATAAATATTAAGAGAAGAAATGCGTTGCCATTAGACTTCCGTGTTTTGCAATTAATTTGCAATTTTTAAGTTCCACTCATAAAAATTTGTAATTTATTCGTGAATATTTTATTGGATACCTTTTGCAACGTAGTTACAGGGCTCCCACTTTACCAACAATTTATCAAGCTACGAACGAACAATGGTGTTGCACATTGGCGCAGAATTGACATCATTGGAATCAGACCGTGCTCACCTAGGTAACCAACTAAAGTAGATTGAACACCGAGGCCGGCCGACCCTAGTCCAGGATCAATTTCACCCACTCCGGCGGCCCCCACTTCACCGTCCTTCATCATCAAGCGCGAACTTCACCTATGCAAATCCCCTAACAACGGTACAAAGCCTAACCTCAGCTATTTTCGTGCTGCCTCCCGTATCGGCACGACAGGTATAAACAAAACAAAATTCGCCAATTCGACCAGCCAACGTTCTACGAAGCCCCCCGTCGCGCGGCGTCCTAACATTTAGACAGACTACCAATTACGCCGCGAATGTAAATTAAGGAGCGAGGCGAATCGGTTCCTATAATCACCGCTGAAATCATTTTGCATCTGTTGGTTCAAGGTAGAGTAATAGTTTACTAGGGCGAGGTTGTAAATGATAAGCAACGACGAGGTATTATTTGGATTAGATGTGGTTGCTTTTCGGAGTTATTATTTGTTATTTTCTTCTGATGAATTTGTTTAGGTAATGAGTTTTTAATAATTAGATTACGTAGATTCTTGATAATTGTAATAAATAGATTATTGGTGGTTGTGATGAATAAAGATTTGATAATTGTAATAAATAAATTTTTGATAGTTTTAATAAATAAAGTTTTGAAATTGTAATAAATAAATTTTTGATAGTTTTAATGAATAAAGTTTTGATTATTGTTACAAGTAATGATTTTGGTAATTATAGTGGCAATAATCAGATTGATTGTCGATCGTTCGAATTATTTTCTGTTGTTTGGTGAGTCCTTTGTTACTTTATTACTATGTTTTGAAAGATTATTTTCTGATAAATTACAGTGGAAAGTATTGAAAAATAATTGATGGCTATTTCTGTGTAAAATTCGTTTTTATTTGTCTATTAATGTTGATTGTTTCCTCATTGTGAACAGCGTTTGAATAATCTTCTATGACAAATTACAATGAAAATTATACGAAAATAATTGCCGGCTATTCGAAATATAAAATTTGTTATTACTTCTCTATCAATACCTTAAACATCAAGAACACCTTCTAGACAATCTCTTAAATAAATTAAAAATAATTGCATACTATTTCTCAATTTCTCACTTGATCGATCACAATAAAAGTCATCGTAAATTAATAACTATACACCCCTCCAATAATATTTTTCTTATTTCACAACTACCCTTCCTTATCATAAACATTTAAAACCACACTTCTCCGACGAACCACGCTAAAAATCCTAAGAAAACAATCGCCAAACATGACTCTATAAAATCATTCTCCCATCTCTCCGCCAATCATCTGTCTTCCTCTTGTTATAAACATTTCCGGACACTCGTCACCGGCGAATTACAACGACACTCGTCAGAAACCAGTTGCCGACGACTGCTCCTCGAAATCCATTTACATTTACCGGCAGCCGGAGCCGCAATCGCAATCGACGCTGCCGATCTTCACCGGGTCGCCACTCCATATTCCAACAATGTCGGTCCCGCGCGCGGCGGACTCGGGGAAAAAATGCGCTTCGATACGGCTAAGCGTCCGACGACCCGCTATGCCTCGCCGTTGATACAGAAATTCCGCAGGAAAATTGTTATTCGAACCTGTGTCGCCCTTGTTTGTGTTTTTCTGTTTTCCCTCTATGCCGCGCTCTGGGCAGCGAGCCCGTCGGGCAGAGGGGGAAAGGGAGAGATGGAGAGACAGGGAGAGGAATACGCGCAGAGACAAATAGAGAGAGAAATACCAGGATAAAAAATAGAGAGAGAGAGAGAGAGAGAGAGAGAAACAGAGAGACAGAAAATAGAGAAAGAAAGACGAAGAAATATAGGGAGAAAAAAATAGACAGAGAGAGAAAGGGTGAGAGAGAAATATAGGAAGATAAAATAAAGAGAGAGAGAGAGAGAGAAAAAAAATAGAGAGAGAGGGACAGAGAGAGAAATATAGCAAGAAAAAAAGTAGAAAGAGGGATAGAGATACAAAGCAAAAAAGGGAGAGAGAGAAATAGGGGGAGAAAAAATAGAGTGAGAAATGGGGGAGGGAGAGAGCGAGAGAGAGGAATGCATCGAGAAAAAAATAGAGAGAGATAGAAATACAAAGGGAAAAAATAGAGTGAGGGGGGCGAGAGAGAATGAGCGTATGCGGTATGGAGAAGCGTGGAAGGCCGGGCGGGTTCCGCGTCGCATTCACATGGAAACGCGGAGATTTTCTGTACGGTTTTGTAACGGGGCCCGTCCTGTCGAGAGGAGTATATAGAAAAACATAACGCATCGTATGAATAGTCACGGTTCGTGAGTGCACTGTTAAGCGCAGGTGAACGCGACTCGAATCGAAACGATTCGTGTTCACGATAAGGGAGCAAGAGGGTGGGCGCGCAGGTCGCCGGTAGAGAGGGGTGGTCGATGAAAAGAGAGGGTCTGGCGGGGGGGGGGGGGGGGCGGGGGGGGGGGGGGGTGCACGCATTGGTACGTGCGCCGGTACGCGGGCGTCGACAGGGGAATTGTTGGTCCCGTTAGTGTTATTGGGTACCGTACACTCGAATAAGCCATCAACGGGGACGCGCATCCGCTCGAAAATCGTATTCGTTACGGGACTAGTCACGCGTCTTTGTTATTACTGCTGCTCGGTGCCGGTAACGTATTCACTTTGTCCGTAGCGATGCGCTCGACGCATCGCGCGACCCGTTTCGCGCCGCGGCGCTCGTCTCGGATTCCATTACGGCCGATTCGTCCGCGAAATCGTGCCTTTGAGCGGCACGGACGCGTTGCGTCGTAAGAACGCGGTCGTTTCGTATTTCTGCGTGTAGTAGAGCGCGTCCGAAGATGTTTGAGAACTGTTTGAAGGGGTTTGGAAGCGTTTTATGAAGGTTGATACTGTTTGCGTATGTTGCGAGAGGTTCTAGATTAGGTTTCAAGGCGTTTCTATTTGTATGTGCGTGCACGAATGCGTTTGAGATTGGTTGGACATGTCTGAGAGGGTTTGAAACTGTTTGGATGGGTTTGAATGCGTTTGGAACTGTTTGGACACGTTTGGAAATATTTTATGACGTTTGATACCGTTTGTAAACGTTGGAGAAAGTTCTGAATTAGGTTTTGGCCTGTTTCAATCTGCCCAAACATGTGTAAATACATTTGAGATTGCTTGAACGTGTCTGAGAGGGTCTAAATGCGTTTCAAACTCATTTCATGCTGTTTGAAGTTATTCTTATGCATCGCGAAAGGACCTGGATTTGGTTTTTGGCCCATTTTCATCTGTCTACAAATGTCCAAATTCATTTGAGATTGCTTGGACATATCTTAGAGGGTCTAAATTCGTTTGAAACTGTTTCGACGCATCTTGAAACGTTTCATATCCTTTGAAATTGTTCATGCACGATGCGAAAGGTTCACGGTTAGGTTTTGCTCTGTTTCTAGATGTCCGTGCATTTTCAAATACATTTCAGATTGTTTAAACATGTTTGCGAAGGTTCTAACGTATTTATAACTTATCATATATGATCGGAAACGCGATCATAAAGACTACAACTTGTTTGATATTATTCGAACATGTCTACAAAAGTTTGAACACATTTGAAGGTACTTAAAAGCGACTGTATACGTTTGTAGGTGTTTGAAGATGTTATCGTACAAAAATAAGACATTTGAAAAATCTTTACAGTTTGATTCTACTATTCGACAGTCAGATATATTATCGTCATTATTATAACATGAAGAAAGAATTGCCATTTATTTAAGTGTGTTGAGACTTGAAGTAAGTGACTAGAGTTTAAAAATTTTTTGAAGACGTTTGATATTGTTATATCTGCTTCGTTATCATGGAAAAGCATTTGAAAAATCTCCCTTACGATTCAATTACACCGAACTCAAATATTATATATCATTATACATCGTTACATTAATTATTTAACACGTACTGTACAATACGAATTGTTTAATCGTGTCACGTGTCTCGCTCTAACAAATCGAGACGAAATAAAGCCGGCAAAAATACCGACAAGTCTTCACCGGCTGTGGATCAGTGGTAAAGAGGCGATGAAAAATGACCGCAGGATAAATGCGGCAAGTGGAACGAGTCGGTCCGTAGCCAGACGGGGCTACGGCTGATTCGAGTCAATGAAGGAGCGAGAATAGCGATCCGGTGTTAACCAGAATACGAGAGTGCTCGGATCGGACGGATCTATCCTTAGACTCGGAATCCGCTTCTCGCCGGAGGCAGTCGACGATGCAGTTCCGGCGTCGAGATGATTACGCGGGGGTAAACAGTTCCAACTTTGACGTATAAAAAAATCTGACGCGCGCGTATCGCATCGACAATTTCGAATATCCTGAGCGCGATGCAGAGGGAACCGGGTTATTCCCGAGAAAAATCGAACCGCCGTTATATAAACGTTTACGGAGCATGGAATCGGTAATTGAAGTTTTGCAAATCTTTCAACGTTCAAGTCGCAATCTTCTATATTTTTCTGCCGATACGACGAATTGTGAATTCGGGGGAAAAATTATTATACATGAATAGAATACGTTATATTGTTATCGATATAAGGATTTTTTGGACAAAATATGAGGAATACTTAGGGTCACTTGATGCAAGACATTTTTAGTAATAAGAAATCGAAGCTGACGGGAATTTTGAATTGTTTAATTTTTTTAGGAAAGAGATACTTCTCAATTGTTGATTAAAATTATTAACTGAATTCTGGTTGATAATTCGTTTAAATAATAATTAAAGTAATAATTCAATGATACCAGTAATTCAATACTAGGAATTCAAATGATAATGCAACAATAGCAATCCAAAAAAATTAACTAAAATCAAATACGTCATATCTACAATAACAATAAATAGTAAAATTCTCTAATAAAATATCAAAATCAATTCTGATTACTATTTATATCAATAAAAAAGAGATCCAAGTTCGATACAGTAGAAACGAATGCATTGAAAACATCCCTTGTTTCACAGCGTTTCTAACAATTACAAATACAAATTGTAAACATGAATAAATAAGTAGATTGTTATCGACCTCACAGGGAGAAAATATTAATTAAAGATTGATATTTAACCCCTTGCACTATAATAACGAGTCAGACTCGTGATGCAGATTTCATGCAAGATCTACTAAATATGAACATTATTAATTTCTTTTACAACGAAATAAAGATAAAATCTTCTCTTGTGAAAATCTAGAAACAAAAGTACAGAGATATAATGAAAGAAACAAAAATTGTCTGATAGTATTATTAAAAATATAAAGGACAAATAAGTGCTAATCGTCACAGCATGAAAGGAGCGACGATACAAGGGGTTAAGAAACAGAAAATTATGAAAGAAAGAGTCGCAGTTTGCGTGGGCGGATGCGTCCCCGAAAAATCGAGGGTGGATCGCGTGACCGCCAGCAACAATTGAACTTCTACGTAGACGTACGCCGGCATTAGGCGGCCGCATTTAATCCAATAATGCCAACTGGACCAGCGGCAATTCACTCGTTTGCACGCGTGCACGCGGCCGCGCGGGCGCACGCGCCGCCCTCCCCGCTTGGGACGCGCGCAGCTGTTTGGGATAAGTTTACGTATTCAACGCGTGTTTATGTACACGTGCACCCGGGCCGCCTGCATGCATGCGTGCAGATCCGAGCCTCGAGGATCCGGACCCGATGTCGTAGGGTTCGTTCACAGCGCGGGCTCGATTGTCGCCAGGAAATGAGACGCGAACGGCGTCTCCTTTTGCAACTGTTTCGTCTCCTGTCTTTTCGCACACACTGCAACGTTTTAACGTTTTAACGTTTTCGTGTGTATTATTTTTCGATGAATTATTCTACCTTGGCTCGCCGAGTACCTTCCTCGTTTCATTAAGAATTAACAATCTCGTTAGGACGAAATAGTTGTAACTTGTTCTTGGAGCAAGATTAAATAACTGCATCAAGGATTATGAAATAAAATGTTTAATTTACAAGAAGTAATTTGCTTATATATTTAATAATTTGTAAGAGCAACGTGGAACGATTTAAGGTTAATCTATCTTCGATTCAAAATCATTGGAAAGGTAAATAGTATTTTATTTGATTTTTAATGTTCCTGATCCAGTTATTGTTTCAAACACCAATTAACGGTGTGATTTTAAAATCGTCGGATGCTGCAACATCGACGAGAAGCGCGGTAAATAGGACGACCGGAAAAGGGGGTCGCTCGCACGAGACCGGGGAAAAACAGGGTAGAAAATTCGCTGAATTAAGATGGGGAGAGAGAGGGCTGCGTGCATCAGAGAATTCGTGCGTTTCGTATTTTTACTGTGGCCGGGAAAATTACGAAATTCTGTTGGATGAATTCTAAACAGAGAGAGCGCTCCCGGTCCGGGGCGGGGCGGGCGGGGGCGACGGCGGAGGAAAGGCAGCCGGTTGGCAGGTCCCGGTTAAACGTAATGTGTGAATCAAGCTTAATGCTGTAGTCAGTATGTCTGGCTTATACGTCCGCATACTACTTAATCAGCGATGTACGTATTGCAGTTGGCGAGGCTGGAAGTTGCATACGCGTGCGTCGAGTGAATGAGGTTATTAACTTAGGGCTTTTGACTTCCTCATCTTTGAAGTCTCGCGCTCGTGCGCGCGCGCGCGGGCGCGCCCCGCGGAATTCGTCTTTCGGTATAACGTCGTTCCGCGTTACACGAACCATGAGAATCCACGATACTTCGCGGAATTGTGCGAACGGTTTTTGTTCACCGTGTAACGAGAAGTAAGGAAATCACCGGAATTATTTAGGACGCCGTCGGTTTAGCGCATCTCGCGCCGGTTGCCCCTTTAACGTTTCAACCATAACGTGCCAAAGGCCGCGCCGCTGCAGCTGGCACTGTCGGAATTGTAATTGCTCGGACTGATGCCGCTTGTTCGCTTCACTGACAACAGAACCTCCCCTTGCATTGCAATACCTGTATTTTTAAACGTCGCGATATTTCACGAATATTTTTTATTTATCCGCGCGCTCGGTTATATTCGGTGTCTGACCAATGGCGGATTGGATCTACTTAATCCACCGGTTATCGGGGACTTTAATTTCCCCGTCGTGATTGCGAATAGAGATTTGAGTTGATAAAGAATTGTGTTGATAAAGAGTCGAGATGATGAATGGGTTGATTTTTAAAGTTATTTTTTGATATTGTTATTCAAAGTTTGCGAATATAGTTAATTTTATTTAATTGTCTCTCAGATGTGAATAAATCTGGATAATTGATAGAGAGGAAATACGATGAGTCGAACCTTACGGCTCTTTTTTATCGTAAGTGAATGTAAATAATTGTAATAATTGTATCATTTCTTTTTTAAATGTTAATTTTTGTTTACAATTTGAGAGACAGTCAAAGTATTTACTATTCTAATAGTGTATCATTTGAAAATTGTAATAGCATAAAGAAAATAATGATTTTTCTTTTAAATGCTTAAAGATCATTTGTTCATTCAAAATTAATGACTGAAGCACAAAGCACTAGAGGTACCAGAAAAATTAACAGCTCTTTAGAATTGTTGAAAGACAAAGTTCGTCTTTATTTTGCTTTTGTTTCTTACAATTAAGACAATTTTTATTTTGCATAAGGAATCACAGGAATAATAAAAACAGCTGATTAGGCGCAAGCAGGGGAAGCAATATTTAAATAAAACACTGACTTGTACCTATCTCTTGGTAAAAACCTCTGAAAAGATATAACAAAGATGAAGAGAAGCTTCATTTCGTTACTTTTCTTACGATTAATAATTTCTTATTTCGCACAAAAGAATCACAGTGTATTAACAATAAAAACAACGTCCGATCAATGATCTACCAAATCTACTTGCTGATTAGACATAGATAATAGAAGCAACATTCAAAAATATCACTGGAATCTTCCTAAGCTCTTAGTAAAAAAGCTCTGCAAAAATATAACAAAGATAAAGAATAGCTTTCATTTCTTACGATTAATACAATTCTTATCTCGCACAAGGGAATCACATTCTAGCAACAATAAAAACAAAAACCTAACAAATTTTCTCGTTGATAAGACGCAAGTAATGAAAGCAGTATTAAAAAACAAATCGCCGAAATCGCCGAATCTCCAATCAAAGAAACTCCATGAAAATATAAGAAAGATAAATAAGAGCTTTCCGCAGCGAAGAAAAAGATCCGCTCCAGCTGATCCCGACGAATCCGGGTGAAAATCGAACCGGGACGATCGGAGATGTTGCGTCGAGAGCGACCGTTGTCTAAACGTTGTTTAAAGCCGTGTGGGGGGAGGCTGACATGCCAGTCAATTGGCGTTGAACGGGCGACGGTGTATCCGCTGTGTACAATACCGAAGGACAGGATTTTATCGTTCGCTTTGAGCCGCGGGCTAAATTACAACAACCGGACCGAAAATCATTATTGCTCATCGGGCCAATTACGAATGACAAGCGCGGTTTCGTTGCGGCCAGTCGTTTGTCTCCGCGTTCGGATACTCGAGTGTATTTAATCCAATAATGCCAACGGGACCGGCGACAATACCCTCGTTGACGGCGTACGTTTGCATATGCCTCTATTTCCGTTTCCCCTTCGCCGGTGTGCGGAGCTTACGAGTGCGTACGAGCGGTTCCGTCTGGCACGAGTATGCGCGTTCCGACCGCCTCCCTTCTCCCTCTATCTCTCACCCCGCCCCCCCCCCCTTAACCACCGCACCCGGGACCGAACCCCCGGTTTACATGTGTACGGTCTCACCTATTAGCGATCCTCTGTACACGGTGTCCCAATTTCCATACATTCCCCGGCTGCCTTTTCGCGTCCCCGGGCCACTTTCCATAAACTAATTAAAAACTTTCACGCATTGAATCGTATTAGGAAGAAATTAAGGGGACCGCGTTCTTTTGCATTTAAACGGGACATTCGCGGACACCGCGGCCCCGCCGCGCCGACGACATTTTACAAAAATAAAGGGAGACCGTTTCGTAGGCGGCGAATGGGATCGAATGCAGCTTAGCGAATGTGGCGAGTCGTGGTTTTTGGTGAAATTAAAGTAATTATTCCTTTAAGGCAGTTTAATCTCTGAGATGAGATGCCTCAAGGATGACTATTTGTAGAATGGAAGAAGTTCTGGCTTGATGTAGGTATAAAGTGGACGTGAAATGGACGTAAGATGGACGACTTTGAGACGTACAATGCTTAGGTGAAGTTTTAGAGGTTTCTCGACGCGTTCTTTTACTTGTGGGGTTGAGATTTTTTAGAGAAGTAGATAATGGAGTAATTTGCGGAATAGTCAATAATACAATAGGAATAGTAAAATGCGGAATAGTAAAACTACAACAGCTAAAGCAACTATCGAACAACCAAACCACACACCACATTAGTCATGAACAAAGATTAACCCTTTGGTTACGGCAGACTTTGGCATGCACCGGCCTACGGTACGACACGAATTAAATCGCGACGTCCACTGGGTACGGTAAAGTTTCTCGTATTTCTAAAGAAGTATAGTAAAATATTCGAAATATTGAATTCTATTACATTGAAACAATATTACTTGAAGTGGACATTAATTTTAAGTTTTTCCTACAATATTTAATAATCAAATTTAATAATAAACGGGCAAAACAGGCGAAATTTCATCTGGTCGCCTGTTGGCGTTTACAGTACTGGGAAGACAACATGTTTCGGACGCCAATAGGCGTCAACATTGGTCAAAGGTGTTGAAAGGTTTTGAATTCAAACTTTAATACACTTTATTTTTAATTCGATTTAATACTTCAGAACATTCGCGTATCCAGTAGAATAAGTGATGTATAATAGAACTACATATACAGAGAAAAATATATGTATACAGTGGTAGTGGTAATCTGAGGTGGCAACCTAGCGGTCCGGTTTCTGCTTTTGAACTGAAAAATCCGTGGGCCTTCGTCGCCAACGGCTCACCCTCATAAAGGGCCATAAAACAGTTCGCTGGGTCTGCTTTCCATCGGTAGTCATCGTTGAAATTCCAACAAAAGGGTTAACAAACCAATCTCGTCTTCCTTTAAAAACAAACGACTCACGTATCTCTAACACACCCATCATTTGTCTTTTAATTGAAGGCTTGTATGAAGGGGTTGATGAAATATAGACTGTCTTTATTTTAAAAAAATAATTTATATTTTAAGTAAAAATGCTTAAATTAAATTAGGGGACGAGAAGACCCCATAAAGTTTAATAAAATTATTAATGTTTTTTATTGTTAAGAATGATAATATTAATGGGATTATTTTATTGGGGGGATATTTAAATTTAAATAACTTTAAAATTTTTTTATCATAAATTAATGTATATAATAAGATATTTTTTTAAGAATAATTAGGAAAATTACTTTAGAGATAACAGCATAATATTTTTTGAGAGAACTTATTGAAAAAAATGTTTATAACCTCGATGTTGAATTAAGATAAAATTTAGGTGCAGAAGTTTAAGTTTGAAGTCTGTTCGACTTTTAAAATCTTACACGATTTGAGTTCAGATCGGTGTGAGCCAGATCAGTTTCCATCTTTAATAACATATAATTGGTTTTGTACGAAAGGACTGACTAAAGATATAATAATACAAATTCAATTTATATCCCTAACCTGGATGCCAGTCCAAGTTCCCAAATCTACCCCGGAAAAGTCCAACAACGATCCAGCCGGCGAACAACCGTAGAGACCGCGTCCCACACCGAGCGTCCTCCCCATAAAGCCCAACTGGTCAGCAATGAAACCGCGGTACAATGAAATCCTATTCGATGATGCAGACGCGACGGAGCAACTAACGACCGATCGGCCAGTAAACGGCGGCATTAACCGGCTAGAAATCTCCGAACACACCCAGTAGATCAGACTGCAGCAGCCGGGGCATTGTCTCCCCTCGCGCGTGGCGCCCGTGTACGTGCAGGTGTCCGTGTCCTCCGCGAGCGCGTTCCCACCACCCCTGCGTTTCGAATCGCAGCGAAATGCACACGGCGTTCCGATACCATTCCGCGGCGGTTCGCCTGTATGCAACAACTCTCTCGGCCGCACTCCCGTAGCGTCTGTCCTCGCGGACTGGGACGCCGGCAAGAGGAGGAGAGAAGGGGGGAAGAGAGAAGGGAGAAGAGAGAAGGGAGAGAGAGAGAAGGGAGGCCGGAGAGGGTGGCTGCGTGTATCCATAACCCTTGCAGGATGTTTCGGGTCCGGATTTCTACGGAATGCTAGCGAGCGACAGCCGCGGCTGCGAGAGGGCTGGTAATCCGGCCGGGAGTATGGAAGGAGTTGAATTTGGGTCGCGCGATAAGGGTAATCCAAGGGTTTCGAAATGCCGGATAATTTCTGGCAGGACCTTGTCCCGCCTCTTGCGCGTAAACGGGGCGCCCCGGGGCCGCGTGCCCGGCCGGCGATCAGTCCCCAGAAATGCCGGCAATCCCGTATCGCGGGAACCGTTCCGCGCGGATGAAACGGTCCAGGGACCACGGATACGTTTCCCGGCTACGCGACGGATAATTATTATCGCGCCAATGAAACGCGGGCTGGTGCCGTCGCTCGTCGGGATTACGTACGATCGCGCGGGATCGCTCCTCGAACGCGTTAACTGAAAATTTACGCGCGATACGGACCGGCCATCTGCTCGGGTCGGTCGTTAAGCTGTTCGAGAGGGTTACCCCGTCGATTCGACGATTGTTTCGGCGACAATGTTTTTCGCGGTGCGATTAACACTAGAAAGACGGGAACTTGAAGATGGAAAAATGACTGCTTTTCGGCAATATTGGTATAACACACATATAAATACCGGAAATGAAGGAGGGGGGGGGGGGGGCAACAACAATGATTGATAAACGAATTTATATGTTGTAGAAAAAGTCACAAAATTATAAGAAGCTGTGTCATTATTTACATAATTATTTTTCTAATTGAAATTGAAAAGCAGTCAAAATGACTTGCTTAGGCAATCTAGTGTTAAAGGGGTATGGTGTTTTGTGGACACTGTGTGTAGAGCGATATGGTAAAATCAGGGTTACGCTGTTATCGATGTTATCGTCGAGATGAGTTTGGTATTGCAGGGTTTTTTCCCAGGTATGAAAGGTAGACTGGTTGTGCATCGGAAAATGATAATGAATGGGACAAGTGGCGACAGAGTGTTCGAACGACTTCGAGTGGCCCGAATCGATCGATTGGTTCCTCGAAGTCATGTGTGGCCGAAATATAGAGTGTGAGGGAGCGAGAGCGAAATAAAGAAAGAGAGAGAATGAGGAAGAACGAGATAGCTTTACGAGATATAACTTTGACATAATCTTGACATAACCTCCAAGTTGACAATTGTGTAACTGACAGTGTTTTCAGCGACGCGATTGTAGCAACAGTACATTTCATAAACAATATATAACAGCACCCTGAAATCAGAGAGAAATGGATACTTCGACTCAATCATCTACAAATGTTATTATCAACAAAACCTTGACATAACTCTGCCATAACCTTAACATAACTCATTGAAAATGCCTTAGAAACCATCTCTATAAAGAAGAAAACTATTTCCGATATCCTAAATCACTTTTGGTCCACTCGCTTGTGCCACTTAACAATCCATACCAAACAGCACTATTTGTTTAATTGAAAATCTTCTAGATATCTACCCAATCTGGAAGAATTATTCAGATGAAAATGATTCGAAAAAATAAGAAAATTCGACAACTAAGAAAACTATACGACAATCGTGAGAAATAATATTTCGTTTCCATCTTAAAAAAAGAAATAGTTCGCTATAGTAATGTTCAGAGCGGGGGGAATCGCAGCGCGGCGGGAGGGAACAATAAATTTCGATAGGGAACTAAAATAACTTTCGTCGCGATTTAATGGCGCCTAATTAAATCGTACGTCGATTGCACGGTGTAAAAGAGTTCGCGAACGGACAAGCGTTTCCTTTGAATCTCATTCGCGTTTCATTAATGCTCCATTCGATTATCAGTTACATTTCACGTGCGATCCAATTCCATGCACTTCGCGGTTTAAATTAATTTCTGCCGCTATTCGCAGTCCATTGTTAACCGGGAACGTTGTTTAATGCCGGCAGGCCGAATATCATAGCTCGCCCGTTAAATTACGCTTGCTTAAAAAAAAA
>NC_135780.1:9200384-9252257 GCF_028453695.1 Augochlora pura
TTATACATCATATACCCAAAGATGAATACAAAATCCAATAGAAATAACCGAGGAATTAGAATTGAACGCATTGGCGGCAATAGATTCGATAATTCTTCATTAGATTCTGAGTATTTCCCCGACGACGGATTTTCATTGATAGCGACGACGAATTCAGTATTCAAGTTTTGATGGGTGAATTCATTAAAATTTAGTTTATTGAGTAAATTTGGTTAAATAATTTTGTTTAAATTATTTAGGTTTACTTGATTTTAAATTGAGAGTTTTATTTAAATTTGATTTTTGATTGAATTTTATAGTTGAATTTTGTTATTGAAATTAAATTGTTCAGAAGTTGGGGGTAATTACAATTTAGTTTTGATGGGTGAATTCATTAAAATTTATTTTAATGAATTCACTGCATGCCTCGTCAGACGAGGAAGATGCAGGACCAGAAAAAATTGTTTGCCAACCACTATCACAGAAGAATAATAATTGTTGCTATCGCCCATGGAAAGGAGATTACCCTAACGACCCCAAAGCAGTTTTATTTAATTCCACGCATGAGTTATTATACACAGAAGTGCAAACTTTATAGGCCGGTGTGACTTGAAAGTCACATAGTGAATGTATCGCAATAAAATTGTTTAACACTGTTGGTGCCGAGCGAAAAAGCCAAATTTCACGGTGTTACTAGGGTTTGGAAAAAAGCTCGTAAAAACCGAACGGAAAGCAATATTTACATAACTCAAAAAGCAGTGTATTAAAGACGAAATTGAGAATGAAACACCGACGCCAATTTTTCTTTATTCATTGGAAATTACATAAATAACAAAAGTATAAGTATAAGGCATTTTTTGCCAGTGCAGCGCGAGCCGATATATCGGCCTTCCGGCACTAAGAGGGTTAAATACAACAATTTGTTTTCATTTGCATATGTAGGTTTATAATTTCTGATTTTTCGTTCTCACAATTCTTTTTGGAGTTAAAACAAAAATTCGGCTCATAGAGGGTTAATACGCCCCATTAAATGAAAAAACAAACCACATTACCGTAACGTTTACAAGACCGATCGCCGTGGATCGTCTGTTTTTCGACGGTAGTCCGGGCGATATAGGTAATGTGGTCGTATGATTAACTGGTTAAGCAGACCGATCAATTAGTCAATTGATCGGCTCGACGCGATCAACTAATTACAGGACGGCAAGCGCCGATATTATAAGGGCAAATCGGTCGGCCATTAGTATTACTCGATCGATTTATTCGGATAACTATTAACCCGACGCGGCTAATCAGTTTCATCGATTACACGACACGGATCGATCCCGGCCTGTGCATAACGCGTGAACTAAGTTGACGAGTTAGTCGGTTACAGTTTAACCGTCTGAATAATTGAGCCGTATTGGGTTTCGCGGAGTTGGAGGGGGTAGAAGCACCGGGACAGGACCTATGATAAGTTAATCGATTTATAATGGTTCACGGTGCCGCCGCGGCAAAACAACAGTTTGGAATTCCTCTTGTGTAACCGGCCCCGCTAAAACGCCCCCGCCGCCGCTGTCACTAAGAAATTCGCCCCGGCTCTGTGTTAATTGCGCGCGGGCCACTGGTCGGCTTACGCCGTTCCTTTCATTAACAACGGAATTCCCATTAATCGCGGGCAATTTATCCGTTAACCGTGCACGCCTCGATGCGCCGAAGATCCCGTCGCGTCCGCGCGCGCGATTGTCGATCGTTATCAGAAATACCCTGCATCGGCGGTCGAATCTGGACGCATTGTTAAAAAATTGACATAATTCGCTGAGTCTGGAATGTGATTGGGATTTCTGGGGAGGACCTGTTAACCCTTTTCTTATGGCAGTTCGCCCTGAAGGAGTGGCGATATGGAATGGATCATTTATAGTCCTCTATTTTACTATATTATGTTATATAGCGTTGTATTGTATTTTATTTTATTGTACTGTATCGTACTGTATTGCATTATATTATGTATATTATATCTATAAAACATTGTATAGTAATTATAGTATTGTATTGTATTCTATTTCATTATATTATGTATATTATGTGTATATATAGTATTATATACCCATTATAGAATTGAATTATATTATACTTACTGAACTGTATTATATTGTACTGCATTATATTATGTATGTTATATTTACACAGTATTATATACTGATTATAGTATTGTATTGCACTGTATTCAACTGTATTGTATTGTACAATATTGCATTATATTATGTGCATTTTAGTTTCATAGTATTATGTACCGATTACAGTATTCTATCAAATTATATTCTATTATGTTATGTATATTATATTAACATAGTATTGTATTGTACTGCACTGTACTGTGTTGTATTTCGTTGTATTGTATTAGATTATGTATATTATTTTATATAGTATTATATGTTGACTATAGTCGGCACCCATAACGAAAAGGTTAAGCAGGAATATCATTCCTTTGTTCTAAGTCGAAACATGACATAACCTCCCAGTGACCAAACTATATCTAAAACAATCTCTACAATTTCCTTCCAATCTTTTGCTATGAAACTGAGTAAAAATGACCCAGATCTTGTCTCTTAAAATAGTAAAAATTAATAATTAATTCAATATATTCGAAAGCAAAATATCGAGCTGTAATAAATAAAACATCGTTCAACAATGTTCAAATTACATTCTGAAATTTTTACGTCCCCGTAGCGTCGCTAATTTTCTAGTACAATAACACTAAATGAAGATAAAAAAAGTAAAGTGTTATAGTCATCGCAACGTGGTATTACAGTCCAGTTTTTAAATGGTTTCGAGGGTGTCCGCGTGTACTTGGCGCCGAATGGTGATACCCTTAGCTTGCGCAAGTATCGCAGACTCGCGAAAAAGGTGTAATTTCCGTTTGGGACCGGGTTTTTCCGCGGCGCAACCGTTTCGGTCCCTTGGCGAACGGCACATTTCCGGTTCTGTTCGGCGAGACGTAAAAAGGGCCCGCGGAAGGAGCACGCAATGCGGCTCCGTCGTCGTTTCCGCGTCGGTTTACCAGCAGCACGTACGACGTCGTTCCAGGGCCGCGCCGTAAAATACTCGGAGCAAAATTGTTGGCGAAACTATTCGCGGCCGGTCTCCGGCAACTATGTCGCATCAACGTGTCTGCGCGCGGCGGGACGGCTGAACTGATGCCATATCGGGTTATTCCGGCGATGACGCCGCATTCTGGCGTCCCTCATGCCATCTTGACTCGGCTACGTGTGCGTCCGCGACGCGACGGCTGGTTGCACCTTTCCGGCAGACGATCCGCGACAAAAAGGATCACGAGGACTCGAGGCGGTCCGAAGCGTTCTCGAGCGCTCCTCGCGGGTGAAACGCCGGCTCGAACCGCATCCTCCATCCTAACAATTGAATTTTTCCCGCGGCCCTTGCAAATGAGGGAAAACCCTCGCGTGGGCTGTGCTTTCGCTGCTTAAACCTCAGTCGACGCATTTTGCTATAGTCTCCATAGCTTTACCGTGGGAAAAGCGGTATTGCCGTGGCGCGAAAACGAGACGAAGTTGATAATTAATCGTACACAGTTTTCGGGTGGTGGTTGTTTAAAGATTGAATTCAATCGGAGTGTTTCTATGTGAGACACAGTCGGTGTAGAAAGTATTTGCAGGCTATTTGGGAAAGAATAAATTATTTGTAATTGAACCAGATGATTTAAAATTGTCGATGCTTGGTTATTGGTTAAAGCATTGTTTGGAAAAATTGTCATTTGTTCGCATGTTAAAGAAGCGATAGAATTATGTTTCTTGGAACATACATAAAAATTGTTTAAACTGCGATTTCAGTGAAAACTAAAATTTATTTGTAGATTTTTAGATGTTTTGATATTTAGAGTATGTATAATTGGTATATAAATAGTAATTAAAAAAATAACTTAAAACATAAATAATTAAATATAAATAATTACTAAAAAAACAATGATAACAAGAGAAAACAATTACTGTGTACAATGACTACATTAAATTCAAGAATACTCTCACAATATTTTCAACCTACTACAATTGTCAAAAGAGAACACATTTCCCTCCAATTTACATTTCTCCAAATCCATTTTATTTTGCATAAAAATACACAGTCTAATAAAAAAATCAACACACATAGTTCAATATACGTCGTGTTTGGGCTCGTTTGAATCGAAAAGATCTCAACCAACCATTTTTGCAGCAATAATAAAATTCGAACAAGAATTAGGCTACTCGCGATTTTCAATAAACAAACATACGTTTGTCTCTTCTCTCTCTTCACCATAACAATTCTCCGTCCTTGTCCAATGAGATGAGTAGCCGGCACGGTAATAGCCTGCGAACCCTTCCCGCGGCCCCGGTTTTTTATCGCGTCGCGCACCGTGAATATGAATTTTTATATATTTATTCTGCTACCGGTAATTCACGCAACTGAACACGTTGCAAATAAAAAAGAATTGTTGTTGGACAAACGGCGCTATGTTAAAGCGCCGTCGCCGGGATTTTTATCGCGCCCGGCGGATTGTTATTTTCTGTATCGCGCGCCATAGATCTGGTAGTATAATTGAGGAAGAGGATATCGAGGAACGAAGAAGAATGTTTTTCGAATATGCAATACTTTCCGGAGAAATCCGCTTCGAAAGCACCCGGCGTTGTTTAAACATTTTTATCTCCGGCCGCGAATTTATTAGGCGAACGCGAACGACGGAGTTCAACGACCGCGCTTCTACTTTATAATTGCCGGAAAACATACATCGACCACCGTGAAACGATTCGTAAAAATTGAAGCTTGCACAACGATTACAGTCAGTCCCGTAAGTTTTTGTACCCGCATTGATTATAAGAGAAATTTGTTGAAATCATGTGAGATTTTGTAATCAACTTTTTATTATGAACGAACACACGTACAAAGTTTATTTATGCCAAATTATAACAAAATTGATTAACTAATAACAAAAATATATTGATTTTACTCCTCGTAGTACGTAATAACAGTCCACAAAAGTATTCGTACCAGTGTAGATTTTGTCAAAAAATCACATATTAATTTTCTAGTATTTAGAGGGTCCACCTTTATGCGTTATTATATCGTTTAATCGATTTGGCATACTTTCTACCAGTCTTAATGTGATATTTGGTTCAATACTATTTCAAACTTCCAATTTTGTTTTTTAGCATTTGCTTATTGAAAATTTCATGCTCGTGTAGTCTTTTATCTATTTCCGCCCATCAATTTTCTATAGGATTTGTATCTGGACTCTGAGGAAGTGTATGCAAAAAATGGGGAACGTGGTAAAGTATCCACTCGCGAACAACCTGAGCAGTATGCTTCGGGTCGTTGTCGTGTTGAAAATAGTAGTCATCTTCCGGACCAAGATTAATCGCACTTGAGTGCAGATTTTCTTCGAGTATATTTTTATACTTTATCTTATCAAAAATTCCATCGATAAAGACAAGTTTGCCCACTCCGGATGTCGCCATACAGCCCCACACCATCACGGAGCCTCCGCCTTGCTTTACAGTTGGTTCTACATTTTTTAATTCTAGTTCTGTATTAGGCTTCCTCCAAACTTTTCCTCTTTCGTCACATCCAAAAATATTAAATAAGATAATAAAAAGTTTATTGCAAAATTTTACATGCATCCCTTGATTTGAGAGTACGAATACTTATGGGACTGACTGTATCTCGACAATTATTTACTCGATAAACGGTAATCGTGTTTTAAAGAATTATTCCTACACGTAATTGGATTTGTCTAATTCCGTGAAAATGGCGACAGTTTCGTGTTTTCGAATTTTTTTATGAGAAATTATCGGGAGAGTTGCGCGGCTTTAATAATGCCCGAATGTGGAACTTTGATTATGGATTTTAATAATACCAGCTACGAAAATGGATTGGTAAATATTTCACGAAACATCGAACCGGTTCAAGCATTATGAACACTTATGGCCGCGCATTTGGGAATTAAGGGATTTCCTCGATGCAATTTTAACATCGACGCGCATCGCAGGGGGTGGTTATGAAAGAACAATTCCATACCATTGAAAATAACTTTCGCGTTACTATGGTTTTCTCATTGCTAATTTAAGAGCAGTTTACATAAACTAAATGCGAACTAGCTATGTAAAATTGTCCGATGAGATTTTTAACTTCGAAACATTCCTTTAAATTTTGTTCCTTTAAATTCCATACCATTGAAAATAACCTTCGCGTTACTATGGTTTTCTCATTGCTAATTTAAGAGCAGTTTACATAAACTAGATGCGAACTAGCTATGTAAAATTGTCCCGATGAGATTTTTAACTTCGAAACATTCCTTTAAATTTTGTTACGTTTGTGAGAGATTTTTCTGCGTTTTCGAGGTTCAGGTGCATTTTAATGTTGCACTTCAGTCTTTGATTGTTGCTGTTAATATAATTTGTACACTTAAGGCAGAATTAATGTGACTATAAAATAAAGTAAATAATGCAGCATAGGTTTATATATAATACATAATATATTATAGATATATATATATTATTAATATAATATATTATATATACAATAGTATATACATTTAATTTTAGCTGAGTCTCATATTAAAATTCGAATAAAAAAGTAAAGAACAAATATGCCATAAACTCTGTACAAAATATTACAATATTTTATTATAACACAGAATTCTCAGCACACATTAACACCACCAACTTCAACCCCAATCGGGACACCGAAGCGCGCCATAACCTCGAAAACGTGCCCGCAATTGAAACGTTTCAGAAATTAAATCGGCGCTGCGGAATTAAAAATCGCACGGTAATAATTCCCGCCACCGTGGTCCCCGCGAGCAAGCGTGGCTACGGTTTTCACGGGGGGGAAACAAATTCGCCATTTGCGGGAAACTTTCTGGACAGAGGTCGCGCGGCAAAGGGGGGGCTAAAAGTCGGTAGTTTTCGGAAACGAATGAAAAAAAATAGGGAACGAGGAAGGTGGTGGTCGGTTCGAGACCGTCGAGCAGTTTTGGACAGTTAGTGCCATGGGAAGAGCGGGGATTGGAAACCGGCATGGTGGGAGAAAGAGAGATGCAACAGAGAGAGAGATAGAGAGAGAGAGAGGGAGGGAGAGAGAGAGAGAGATGGAGGGAGAGAGAGAGGGAGAGGCGAGGGTGAGAGAAGGTTCAGCCCCCGAGCTATCGACTGATGGTATGTAGTAGGATAGGATTAGTCGACCGCAGACTAAATTGGGTTTCTGTACAGTCGCCTGCAAATACTTCCTCGACGGACACCCTCTGCACGGCTGGCAGCCGCGCGGAGGGAACGGGAGGGTGGGAACGGGACGGGGGGACGGGTAGTACGAGACCGGATAGAGGACCGAGGCGCGCGGAAACCGAAAAGAGAAATTATCCCTCGGCCCCTTTTTTCCAATTAAAGCCCCGGTATCCTTCGCGCACGGTTACCAGGCCCGCGCTCCGCTTCCTAGCTCATTGAACAAGAACGTTTAGCCCCGCGGAACTTCCGGCGAACAGCCACCGGCCCTCTTTACGGTGTTAACTATCCGGGTGCCAATTGCATCCAGCACGGTTCAATTTAATTTTCCGAGGGGTTTCGAATCCGGCATTTTGATTAGCCCCCGCACTCTACGCCGGCGAACGCGTATACCAGCCCGGCACCCGCGTTTAGGGCGCGGACTTCCTTTATTTGATTGTTGTGAGACAGTCGATGTTGTAATTAATGAACTCGACGCGCCTGCGCTAATTCCTGATCGGCTGCGCCGGAGAAATTAACCCGAACCTGACACACGAAGCTGTTTTAACCCGTTGCAATACGATTACTTTCACGATGCGTTGATTGTCGTTTATTTGTTCTTAATATTTTCTCTAATAGGATCGAACGATTTTTGTTTCTTTTATTGTTTTTTATTTCATTTAATTGATGTATAGATTTATGAGTTATGTGATATTGAAAATTGTAAAAGTGCGTCGCAGTGAGCATTGGATGTCTTAGAGACGTTCATTTTATGTCTATTTTAGGTATGAATGTTTATTCACTGAAATGGGCGTTTTTGAAACGTTTTAGTTTGAAAGGACGTCCATTTTGGAACGTCTTAGAGACGAATGTCCCATACCAGACGGCTTTCAGACGACTTAGAGACGTCTTTATGCTATCTAGGATTGTACTTATGAATCCAGTAATTAGATACTAATTAATATACACTGGACATTGGCGTAATTTTCTAGAATTGTTTACAAACATTTTTGACAATCTTCTCGTTGTGCTAGGTGATTTTTTTTATTTTTATAGTATCGATTTATTGGTGAAAATATTTTCACGTACTTGTCAAAGTTATATCAAGATTTGTCACGGTTATGTCAAGGTTTCTATTTTCACAGTATCGATTTATTGGTGAAAATATTTTTTCGTACCACTCAAGGTTATGTCAAGATCATGTCAACTTTATATGAAAGTTATGTCAAGATTATGTCAAGGTTTCTATTTTTACAGTATCGATTTATTCGTGAAAGTATTTTCTCATACTTATCACAGTCAGAAAAATCATCAAATAATATTATTTCTTTTTACTTAATTTTGTCTCTTTTTTTACAAATTACTATCTACGTGTAGCTCAAAAACGAATGTATTAATTTTCACTTGTAAAAATTTCAGCAATAAAATATTATTACTGTATCACAGATCGGTATAGAAAGGAAAGAATTGTCAATCCCAATTGATCTCTTAACCCTCTTAGTACTAAACAACGATACATCGTTGTTGGCTATTATCGACAAGATAGTTTTCTTAATATTTTTATTAAACAACAATTTCATTTCTTCTCCCTTTTTGAACTTGATATTTATCAAGCTTTTCAAAATTCTTGCAATTTCTTTCCGAAACTTCATCAAACTTCGTCAAACGAGTTTTAAACATTTGGCTCAGATACAGACTTGTTTCGCCGGTAGTGAGAGGGTTAAACTCAACTAATAACGTAAAAGAGAACTCAACCAATAATGATAAAGAAAATTCAACGAACCAATATTAAAAAATCTATATAGACATTGTCTAATAAACCACCCCATCGAACACTTCGAAAAAGTTCAAATGATTCGCAGGGATTTGCGAATGGTTACTTTGCGAAGGTGTTCGAAAGCTCTCGTCGGCGAGCGCACGCGGCCGCAGTTTAAAATAGTTGACGCGACAAAGGGTACCCGGTAAAGAAGAGAAAGAGCAATATGAAATTTTCGAAGAGACGTGGAACCGATGTTAAAGAAAAGTCTCTGCGTCTTGGCGACGTTGCAAGGGCGTAGGCAGAATTTCAATAAAGGCGGTGTCTCGGTGGCCGCGCGAATGTGAAACGGACGGCGATAGAAATTGCGAAATTAACCGGTTCCGACGAACGCATCGATTCCCGCCACGCTTTTGTTTTCGCACGAACGTTTTCGGAATCCCGGCTCCGCAAACAGACGGTCAAATATTTGGGGACGTATCGAGCGGATCGGCAGAGGCGCCGCTACGCGCCGTGGGGTTTGTTGCTTATCAATCGATATACGCGGGGGGAAGGGGGGGGCCCGGTGGTCGCCTGCCTAACCCGTTCGTCCGATTTGAAGGTTAATTTCGAAAATAGGTATTTCGGGCAGCTGTAAATTCACCGACAATGCAAACTAAATCACTGCCGGCGCAGAGAGACGCTGAACTGCAATTCTATACAAACATAAATCCTCCGCCGTGTCTGATATAGTCGGCTTTATACGGCCCGCGCGCGTGTGCGCGCGCGCGCCACGGATATCGTTTCCTCCTTCGCAATTGCGAATCCGACGCTCACATGCAAACGCGACCTGCCCCCCCCCCGCGAATCTCGCGAAAACTAGCGTCGCGATAAGGACTGATTAATTCGATATTGCCCGATACAATTCCCTGGGACTGCAAACCGGAGACGCATTAATAGGCGAACCCTTAATCTTCCGTTCGACTGTGCTCCGCGTTCACATCGTTCGCCGTTCGTTCAACTTTATTTCCATATTTTCAAATATTTTATTTCGTCTCCGCAATTCTCTGTACTTTATTTCTGTTTTTAAACACGTCATGTTTCATTTCTATGTTTTTTAAACGTTCCGCTTCTGCATTACATTTCTGTATTTTTTAATATTTCATTTCTACGTTTTATATCAATACCTTTTAATATTTTGTCGCTTTCTACACTTTAAACAGTTTTATTGCCGAGTTCTATTTACATGTTGTCAATATCTTATTTCTATGGCCTATTTTAATATGATATCTTTATATATTACATAAAAGTTTCTTTTATATATTTATGCAAAGAATAAAGTGTCACATTATATTATAAAATATTATTTTACCTAGAGCATTTGTTAAACGGGCGAACAATGTCTCAACTTTAATTGTTCACATTTTCACGGATAAATTGAACAAGATATTTGTCTTATTCAGAAAATGTTATTTCCCACGTTGATGCTCCGAATTCAATTGTTTCAAGAATAATAGGCAAACATCCGCGACATAGAACAAACAATACTGTTTCATTGCGTTACGTTCGCGGAATGTCTCCGGCTATAATGATTCAAATTTGGACCGCGTATGAAACGAAATTAACCATTCGCGTAAAACGACCGCGGCACGACAGTGGTCGGACAACAGTGTTTGGCAACGGAATGGAAGTCTGAATCACCACTGGTTGCCGAGAAATTCCGGCGGAATAAGTGTTAACGAGAAATTACTCAGCCACTAATTATGCTAATGACGTGCCAAACGGCGGCCCGCACAGATTAGCTCGAACGTTAAAGAACGGCGACGGGGGAGGGACGGCGAAAACGACCAGAGGGAGAAATTACACCTTTCACGGCGACGAAATTTAATATTGCGCGGCATTCGTCGACTTCTTCGAGACGGGGACCCTATTCCTGTTAACCCTTTCCACTGTAATAACTAGTCAGACTAGTGACGAACGTTTCGTGCACGATTCGATAAATACGGCTGAAAAATAATTTCTATTAAATCGAAACAAAATTTGAATCACCTTTTATCGAAAGGGAAAGTAAACGAGGGCAATCGGAACGCAAAAATCATCTCATGAGATCAAGGAAATAATTAACTCCTTGCCGTACTTTAACGAGTAATGGCAAATTAACGCGATGGAAATTACTCTAGTAATAAATAATTAAGTATGGATGTTATCCTGTTCTTTAAAATTGAAATAAAATTCTAATCCCTCGTTATTAATATTTAAGTATAAGCACGGAATAAACATTAATGTTCTGTCCGTTCTAAGAAATTATGTCAATTGAAAAAATCCTAATCGCAGTGACAGTGAAGAAAATGGTACCCTAAGGGGTTTAGGATGAAATAGTCGTAATCGACGTAGCTATGAAAGACGTAATAGCGCAAAGGGTTAAGGTCGCTTTGTAAATCTTCCTAAGAAACGTTTAACACGTTCGTCGCCGACAATTAGACACTAAAATCCCCGCATAATTAAAGCAATTTAATGAATTAAAATAAAACTAAAAAGTTCACATTTATCATAGGGGATGACATTGGAACTCTTTCGCATGCGAAAAATCATAGTCGAATTCATTTTGCTCGAATATATTGCGATAAAAATAAATGTTCAAAATTCGTCAGAAATTAATGTCGCCCATATATGGGTGACGCGGCGACGAACGTTTGCCTCTGTAAATTTATTAGCTAAATTTCGGCAATTTTGTTTGGCGACGCCGGGGGTTCCATCGTTTTCCAAAGTTCACGTGTAAACAGTAGAAATTTCGAATAATATATTAGCAGCATATTTCAGGGAACTTCACACTCGCAGCGGTACGCATCCAGGACATAAACCAGCATCCCAGAGACCCAAGTTTCACACAAAGGTACACTATCAGCGCGAAGTTCGGGGTGCAAGTTGCGCGATTCGCGAAAGAATAAAACATTATTTCGCGACAATTTAGTAAAACCCGCGGGACTCGTACGGCTAATAAACTATTTGTGTACGCGTAGACGGTACATTGTCTGCTGGAGAAGGGAGAAAGAAAGTCTGAGATTGTGTAGCGTTCTCGTAATAATAATAATAATAATAATAATAATAATAGGGAAAGTTATGTAGTATTGTCGTAATAATGATAATAATAGTAAAAGTGGATAATGTATTAGTGATTACAGGATTAACTGTGCAGACGAAATTATGTAGCATCTTTATAATAATAATGATGATAATTTAAATTGTGTAGTACAATAATAATAAAACTGTGTAGCACCTGGTAATGATAATAGTAATAATAATAAAGCTAGATAATACGTAATTAATTGTGTAGACCAACTGTGCAGGCAAAATTACGTAGTATCCTCGTAATAATAATAATAGTTATAATAATAATAATAATAATAATAATAATAATAATAATAAAAGTGTATTACATGTAATTAATTATGTAAACCAACTGTGCTGTTAAAGTTATGTGCCATCCTCGTAATAATGATAATAATAAAAGTAGATAATATGTAGCCCAACTATGCAGTCAAAATTATGTAGCACCCTCGTAATAATAATAATAATAGTAGCAATAGTAACAGTAATGATAAAAGCAATAATAATAATAATAAAAATAGATAACATACAATTAACAATAACTATCAACATAACATCTATTAATAATAATGAAAGTAATCTAATTAATGCAACAGCTGTATACCTACACATAGAAGTCTGTAACAATAATTACAAACATGTAACTATAAATATGAACAGCGACAATAAAAATTTACGAAAGGAACCACGAACGATATATTTGTTTAAATTAAGAAGCACAAATCGGATCTATTTTGTCCGAGTTTTCGCTCTCAGATTTTCCTGACCAGATTTTCCCAGCACGATGAAATAGGAGAGAAAAAGCAGGCGTTAAGACAGAAAAGAGAGAAAGTGAGCACTCTCGGCGGATTGTTGCGTTGAGCACGAACCATTCCGCTCATTATAAATCATCAAAACATGAGGCCGCGCGGATCTTCGAGGAGCAACATTTCACGCAAGCTCTGTCGTTAATTTCCGCGGGATTTCTCGTCGCGCGAGTGACGGAGCTAAAACAAATAGACGAGATTGAGAGAACGAGAGGGGGACTGAGAGTGATACTTGGAGAATGATAAAAAGAGAGAGAAAGATCAAGAGAGGGAGGAAGAAAGATAAATGTATAATAAAGAGATATATAGAGAGATATTTAGAGATGCATAGAGATGTACACGTATATCATGTATATGTATATCTCTTAGAGACATACATTATCAGGTATAAATTATACAGGTGTAATTATTGCTACACAATTCCTAAAAGGGAAGGGTTTATTATCAAAATCGAATAATAAAAATTGCTACTGTCGCTATTGTAGTAGTGACTTATGAACTAATACAAAAATTAAGAATTTATATAAAACACTAAAGGAAGTGTAAAAAATATTAGTTATTAATAGATAGCTAAAACGATAATAGTTATTGATTGGGTATTGCACAGTGATTTAGAGGTTATGTGACTGTGGTTGATCTTTCTATTAAGATAATCATAAAAATACTTTAGAATTGCTGACATAACTTTGCCATAAAATATAGTTAACTTATCAGTGACAATTTTTATCTACAGTGTATAATAAAATGTTTGAACCTGACAGTATTTGTAGTTAACACGTTGAGCGCCACGTCAGCCAAATATGGCTGACGCTAATTTCTGACCAATTTTGAAAATTCATTTTATTGCATTATATTTGAACAAACTGAATTTGACTAGAATGTTTCGGTTGCGAAAGAGTGCTAATACCATCCCCTATGATAAATATTAACTTTCTAGTTTTGCTTTAATTAATTAATAACGACGTGGATATTTTACTAGCTGATTGTGGGCGCCCAACGTGTTAACAATAATGTTGATTTAGCAACCCGGTGTAAAACAGAAGCGTTATATGTAGATATATAGATAGTTAAATAATTCGTGAGAGAGATAAATAGAGATAAATAAAGAAATAAATATTGAAAGAGAGAGAGAGGAGGGGGTGGACATCTGGAAATATATATAATTCAATAAAGGGATGATACCTAGGGAAATAGATACCTAGAGAGAGAGAGACAGACGTAGCAAAACGGACACCTAAAGAAATGAATATTAAAAAAGATCGAACACGAGAGAAACATTTACAGAAATAAGTACCCAGATAGAAACAAGGAGACAAAGAGGAATACCCACAAAGACGAAGACAGATATCGCTCTCTCTCTCCCTCTCTCCACATGCAGAGACCGGCAGAGCCAGGCTGAAGATAAAGAGCTAGACAAAGAGCAAGACAAACAGAGAAAGAGCAAAGCCGGCACGCGTTTCCCAGGCTCGCACGCGTGCGATCCCGCGGCGCCCGGTGTCTCGCACCCGCGGGGCGGCGCGCGGCTTCGTTTCAGCGAGCTTGGAAATAAATTACACGGGAGTGGGGGGGGGGGGGGGGGCAGCGTAGGGGGACCGAACAAAAAGAGACAACCCCGGGACCCACAAGTGTTTTCGCTCGCCGGCGTCGGATTTAAGCGGGGACGCTTTAAGCCCCGCGCCCGGGACCCCTTTAAGCCGGTCCACCGGCAAACAAAAACACCGGGGAGAAGATAAAACAGTCGGAAAAGGGCGGGCCGACTAGATCGATCCCGTTACCCCGTGCGCGCCACACACCGGGAGCCCCGACGAAAAGGTGAATCGGGAAAAGAAAAAGTGCGGCCACCGCGACGATGAAAGGGTCCTCGAGACAAGGGAGGAAAGTGGGTAATGACGGTGACCGGCTATCATTACGATGCCGGCGGGAAGGGGTGCAATCTGAGGTGGCACTCTCGTCGTAGAATTTGTTGGAAAGATTGTCCAGGATTTTTAATTCACAGACGGTTCTTTTTGTTGTAACCCTTTGCGGTCTTATTTCTTCTCAAAGCTACCAAAGCTGTGTATTAACTTCTTTTTTTATTTTTATATAAAATTGAAACATATTATTGTTTCTCGTGCATTTAAATATTAAAGAAAGATTGATAGTTTTTGTTTTTCCTACTTAATATTGTATATTACACAGGCAAGATTATTTAATTGAATTAATTCTGTTAATACGATCGCAAAGTGTTAAAGCAAGTTTTTCAGGCCTCTTTTTGATAAAATAAAGAGAAACAGAGTATTATAGTTATTTAAATTAGCATTTTATCTTCGATGTTTCTTCATATTGCAGAAACGTTTATCAGAGTATAATAATTGAAAAATGTTATTTCTCAAAATCACATGGGTGGAATTGTCACGGGGACTGCTATTAATATTTCAATCTAGTTAGAGCCTAATATTTCTATTTAATTAGAGCCTAAAATTTTGATTCAATTAAAGTTTAATATATTAATCTAGTCACAGTATAATATTTTATTCGAAATCGCGGGCATTTCGAGTGTGTTATTTTCTAAGAACGACGACACGTGACCACAGGCAGAGGCACCCCAAGCCGAGGACCATTTTTTCGCATGATCGCGAGCAGCCGACACCTCGGAACCGACGTTCCAATTCGGGACAGTCTCTCTCTCTCTCTCTCTCTCCCCGAGCCACCCCCGTCTCCCCAATCATCCCCTTCGCTCGTTGATTACGATCCTACAGATTCGTTCGGCTCGGTCTACAGAGAAGTTGTCAATCGTCCGGCGAAACGTTCTCGCGCCGGAACGCGCGCCGCTGTGAATCCTGATCCCCCTCGGAGCGCGGACAACAGACAGAGAAACGGGCGGCAGTGTCGCGGAATGATCATGCGATTATTCTCTTTACTACAGGACGTGTATCGATTGCCGCAGATTGCCGGTCGAGTGTCACCGGCATCGATAAATCAACCGAATTGTCGTCGCGGCCCGAAGAAACGCTCGATTGGACGAGTCTCCGGGCAACGTGACCCCCGAATCTCCCACGATCCGGCAATTTCGGGGCAACCCTTTCCGCTGCTATGAAAATTATTTTCGCGATCGGGACGCGCAAGGGAATTTGTTAATGTTAATAATATTCTAGCTTGCTAAATCGAGTTTTCTGGAATAATAGAATATGTAAAATTGGAAGAAAAAGTTATAGGATCAGAAGAGAAAGGTTTATCTTTAAATTAATTGAGAACATGTACGTTTTGAAATAACTGTTAAAGTTTGATTTTATTACTTTAAAACTGTTAAATTGGGAGAACCGGTTATGTAAGTAATTTTAACCCTGTAAGTTATTTTATTTGTAAATGTAGGAGATCATTTTTCGGGCGTATGTTATTTCTGTTTAATGTATTTTAACACTATTCCTACCGACACTTCACGTATACCTATTCCTACCGCGGCCGGTCAAATGACCGGTCGTTCACAATTTATATTTTTCAATGTTGTATGCAGACCAATAGCCAGTTTACCAGTATAAGAATATATTTTCTTTTGTTCAAGAGTACATAATCTACATTTTATTCTTTTTCGTCGCATTTTTTATATATGCGTTTCTCAACTGTACATTTTCCGCATACGTACTTTTTACATTTTAGACAGATTTTGTTCGTCTTATTATCTTTACAATACCTTATCTGGCATGTTTTCCGTTCACTGGAACCTGTATTTGTACTTGCGATGGGTATTGTTTGATTTTCTTTGCCCAGCTCTTGTTGGTATTCGATGGGAAGTTCTTCTGCCAATTGGAATAGAAATTCCTGTCTTGTAATTTCTCCTCCCGTAGTTTCTTTATATAACACCCATACATTTATCCCGGCTAAATCCAAGATATTAAAAAATACTTGCAAAGGCCATCTCCGAGATTTAGATTTCACCGAATAATTTCTGGCCATTTGATCGGTCACATCTACGCCAAATTTGGTGCTATTGTACAATTGAATTGTCTCCGGTGTTCGGGTGTCATTTTCTTCAACTTGTACGGAGTTGTGCATTGAATTGAGAATTAGAACTTTCTTTCATGGTTTGGCTTTGTAAATTTTCAACATACAATTATTTGAGCGATAGAGTTTGGTTGAGAAAAGTGCCATGTCGTCGTTTTTCAGTTTTGCCAGTACTGGTAGCTCTTTTCTATTTGCTCTAATTGTCCCAACAATCATAGTTTTTTTTGCTAAAAGTTTTGTTGCCATAGGTAGGCTTGTAAAAAAGTTGTCTGTGGTTATATTTCTTCCACATACGGTTCTGGTAATTTCATAGTGACAAACTCTCCAAGAGGAACTGATGGTTCTCTACTTTCATTTTTTCCCAAATATGAAAAACCGTTTATTATATATTTGCTACGTACATCGTACAAAATTGCACTTATAACACGTAATACAATATAAAATATTACAAAATAATAATAAAAGACTGCCAAGTATGCTCTTTGTGACTTTCACGTTTCGATGCACTCTGTTCGTGTCGCAAGACTATACTGATTTGAATTCGTGGGAAGACCTCTATACATTTTCTTCAGTTATAAGTTTATTTATTTTGCGTCATAGTAGATAAGATGGCGTAAGAACATTCGAGGATCTGGACTGTGTTGGATATCAATCAAGCAAATAAACAACGCTAACCCTATAGTCGAGCGAGAACTGTAAACACTTGGAAGTGCAGTAAACCATTTTCTGGAAGGTACTTCTCGGATAAAATCGTGCCACAACTACATTACCTTTTGTTTGTAACGACTTTATAGTTTTGGAATTGAATCTTAGAGAGAAACTATTATAAAAATGTATTAATCGTACTACCGGTCAAATGACCGGTCGTGGTAGGTAAGACAGACTACAAATATTTCTCAGAAAATAAACAATAAAAAAATAAGCGAATATTGAAAAATGTATCATACATATATATGAGGAAAAGTCGTAAAGTTTAAAGGCGATTCACTTACGTTGAATGTAGGAAATTCCAATTGAAAATTTAGAAACGGTCATTTGACCGGTCCCGGTAGGAATAGTGTTAAAATGCATTTTATGTATATTCAATTGATTTATACCAACAGTTATACTTCTAACTAGTTTTTGAATCTAGACTTTGTTAATATAAAAATTATTTTGTAACGTATAGAACAAATTTAATAGTGCTTCAGAGTCATCGTTCCAATGAGAAGGGTTAAAGCCGCAGTTTGAAAGATTCTTCTTATGGATGTGTTAATAATAATACTTCATCGATTTAATAAATACAAAATTAAATCTAAAATACACAATTTCATGTTAAAGATACTACTACTTTAAAAAATTGCAAGAATTATTATAGAAATTTACGTTGCAGTAAATGGAGAAGGTACCTCCGTTCAGAATAATATTTTTATACGATATTTTTACCATGATATTGTAGGATTATTTTAAAAGAGTTATATTCTACGGGTCTCCGTGGAAATAATAATTCAACAACACTGAGCACCTTCTTTTAACAACAACAAAATAACGGTTTATTCACGATTTTTCACAATTCACAACCACGACAAGAACTTCTATACGTCACGATTCCTCTTCGAATACTCTGATTCTCTCCGCTCGTTCGTCCACTCTCTTGTCGCTCATTCCTACACTCTTTTGTCGCTCGTTCCTTCACTCTTACTCACTTTTGTCCAAATTATCCTATTCTCTCTCTCTCTCTCTCTCTCTCTCACTCTCACACACACACACACATTCATACTCTTTCGCTCTGCCTCACTCGATCCCACTATCACATAACCCAAACGCTCTTATATAACACCCCACAATATTTTTAAACGGACATGAAAAATGTTTCACAGAACCTTGATAACAATAACAGGATTAAAATAACTAATTTATTCAGCTACGTCCATTGCGAATTCATTTCTATTTATTTTCTTTGTAATTTATTTCCTAATCTACTATTTTCTTCTGCTATTTCTTACTTTTAATCTACTATTTTATTTTGCTATTTTGATTTTCTAATTTGCTATTTATCACCAATTTACGGATTAATTAAACTGATAAACAGACTATTTTTCAAGACCGAACGCCAGTAATCGGCAGATTCGCATCCGGCCGCGCATTTAGGCGAACAGTTTCGCATAAAACCCGCGGCGGCTTATTTTCAGGGATATCGTTGCCGTTCCGAATTGTAAATTCCGGTTAAATAATTTCAATCTATTTTTCAGCGGGCGCCGCGCGCGCATCGACCGGTTTAATCAAGTTTTAATAATTCGCGCGATCGATCCCCGTCACGGCCGATTCCACGGCCGATTATTACTCTTCACGTAGACGACCGGGATTCAAACAGCGGCCCCACCGGAACACACACACACACAGACACAGAGACACACGGTGTGTGGCTATTCCGACGGCCGGGGCCGATCGGTTCCCCACGAGCAATTATCGATATTCCTTGCCGTGTGCGGCGCATTTTTCCGCGTCCGGGGCGGTATCTTCCTCTATCGACATATCGCCGGGAAATTTCACGTGCGTGGCGATCCCCGACCCGTGAAATTGAACCGTGTGATTTCGTTCCGAGCGACGGACAGCCGCGGTTATGCGAATAAGTGCACCGCGCGCGCTTGTAACCCCCCGGCATCTTACGTATGAGAGATCGCGGGGATCCCTCCGCCCTCGATGCGATCCGTCTGCGAGCTCTTTTCGAGCTCTCCGCCTCGCGTATACGTGTATATATATCGACGAATAAGAAATGCGAACCGGCTGACAATAGTTAAGCTGGATCTGTCGAAGCATGTTCCCTGGACTTTGCCGCGGTCGGCTTTTGCAATTGGTAAAATGCGAGATCGGTATGCTGCGGTATTTATTAGAAACGAAATGGAAAAGCGATTGGTGAGATACGAGATCAGTGATCAATTTATGTGAAACCGAATAAGAAACATATTTAGAAGAGCGAAAATAGAATTTCATTTGTAGAGAACAAAATGAGAAAGGAATTGGTTAAAAATGAGATAAGAAACGAATTTGTGGGGAACTAAATATGAAATAAATTGATGAGTATAAGAAAATGAGAAATAAATTGATGAGTGTAAGAAAATGAGAAATGAATTGATATAGGAAATAAATTTATGATTACACAAAATAAGAAACAGATTGATAACTGTAAAAAGTAAGAAACTAATTGATGACAATATAAAATAAGAAATTAATTGGTAACTATACAGAATAAGAAATAAAATTATAATAATACAAAATAAGACACAGATTGATGACTATGGAAAATAGGAAACAATTTCACAACTATACAGAATAAGAAATAAAATTATAATTATACAAAATAAGACACAGATTGATGAATATAGAAAATAAGAAACAATTTAACGACTATACAAAATAAGAAATAAATTAATGACTACACAAAATATCAAATAAATTGCTAACTATAAAAAATATCAAATAAATTTAGATGACTACACGAATTACGCTAACTACTACAAAGACTGCGTCGAATAAAATTACACTGTCCTCACAGAATGATTAATTAACAGCATCAAATATTTTAAAAATTCGCGACGATCCTAACCAGCCTATAAAATAGACGATTAATTTCTAAAAAAATACAACGATTAATTTAACCGTCGAAAAATATGTTCGCAGAATACAGAAAATCATTGCGGGGGTAATTAAAATGGAAAATTCCGTAGCGCGATAGCTCTGCGGGTCTGATGACCAAAATCATTGGCCTCCCATGGTCGTCGCGCAAAACACGGCTCTATAAATTATCAATTGTTCGACGACGGTCCGCGACAAACAATGTCGCCGCAGCCACGACGTGTTACGCTGCGGACGAAACACAAAGTCACCGCGCGAATAATTTATTATGACGTTGCAACGCCGGGAATAAATGCCGTGGCACCGTTACGAGCACACGTCACTCTTAAAATCGTCGATCGAGATCGACGAACGATCTGGACCGTGGATCGAAGCCGTGCAAGCGATTAGCAACGACGTTCGTTGACTTGATAATGGTAATTACCTTTTTACGTTTGCGCAGCGCGGAGCAATTAACAAATTATGTACTTGGTCTATCTCTAACGCGTTTCCGTGTTAACCCTTTGCGCTCGAAGCTGTTTTGACTTTAAATTTAAAACTACTTTCGTACGATTTACAGTGTTTATATTTTTGTGTGATTTATTAGTGCAATTTTTGTATGTGGAATTAAGTTTATAGGACAGTTGTATTTTTAACAGTTTTTTTTAGAAATACACAAATTTTATTGGAACATTGTTTAACAATCTTGAGTGGAGGCTTAGAATAATTATTCGAGTGTAAATGGTTAATTAGTGTTCTGCGATCTTTATGAGAAAGTAAATTGAAATATGAATGGTAAATATTAGAGGATAATTGTTAATTGTTTGGATAATGTAACAGAATACTCAAATCCATCATTCTCCACCGTTCTACATCTGTTTTAACAAAGTTTGTCGTAAATACATAAAATCAGTAGTCTATCAATTATACTTCAATTACTTTAATATTCTTCCTTAATAATAATAATAATGTTAATAATAATAGTTAACATAAAATATAACGGAGTTTTATTAAAATGAGACCTCGAGAAAACTGAACATAATTCGTAGAGAATAAATGAAAAAATAAACGTCACAATCATTGTTGCAATGACTGTAATTAATTTCGTGTATAAACTTATATTACCTCTCACGTGACAGCATACTTTAAATCCAAATAATATACATCGTTCAATAAATATTGATTTAACTTGTTCGTTTACTACGATCGCTTCCATGTATTTTCGGACATAATTAACTTTCCATTTGCTTAATAAATCGTATTAAATATTCAAAAATGGTATAATAATAACTAAATAAATACAATACAAATGTATCATACGAGTAACAATATCAACAATATCTGAACAATTTCTGTTGTCGCATTTTTGAGGATCAGTTATCACAATCACCGAATTCTCCTTAATTCTCTAATCCCTCTGCATACACTGCGGGATCATTTCCGCGACAGAAGACGGGTCAAAGGTCAAAACTGACCCGGCCAGCGACCGTTGGCCATAAAAGAGAGCCGTCCCCCCGGCCGGTCCGCGAACAGCGGGAGCGGCAGTCTACGCAATCGAGTGACAATAATCGCGTCAGGGGTGTCGAAAAAAAGGCTGGGAAAAAAAGCCCGGTAACGCGACGCAAAGAGACATTTCACGGATCCGATCGAATTTATTTGGCCGTGCAACGGTGCCTTACCGTTCCCAAATGACTCGCCGGAAATGCATTCATGCAGATTCTCCTATTTGCACCGGAGAGCCAATCCCCCGGCGGCGCCGACCTCGAATTCCCCGCGTCGCTTTCTTTCCAAAGGACTATAAAGCCATTCGGTTTTATCGCGTTACACGGTTTAGAACCGTGAATTACAGCCTGCCTGATCGCATCTCTTGGAACCTCTTAGGTTAGGAGTCTCCCAGGAGAGAGAGTGAGAGAGAGAGAGAGAGAGGGAGAGAGAGAGTGAGAGAGAGGGAGGGAAGGGGGGAAGGCAACGGCCGAGTTCGTTAGCCTGCGAATTTATATTCAAATTCGCGTGGGAGGGCTCGAAGTCGCGTGCGCCGCTTCCAGACACTGCTGATTCGCGTCATAAGCAATAATTATGTCTGGTTTCTGTTCGAAATGAATTCTGCCGCTCCTAGACACCGAGCCGATCGCTATCCTGCCAATTAAACCGCGATTCATGGATCGCTGCCACTGCCGGGATCACGGTTACCGCGTGTTCGACGTGATCGCGCGTAGTCTTTGCTTCTTCCGCGGTCTCGATCGCAGAGCATGCTAACCCTTAAGGGTGTCTGATGGAATAGGCCTTTCAAAATTGGGCGCATTTCAAATTCGGCTATCTAGAGAACCCTTTTGTCCTCCTTAAATCAACTCAATTGCATCTTTTATAATATTTTCAATAGTAAATTGTGTCTTTAGTAATATCTTTAGTAATATTTTTAGTAATATTTTTAGTAATATCTTTATCTTTAATAATATCTCTAATAATATCTGTAATAGTAAATTATATCTTTACATTATATCTTCAATAACAACCCTTTCGGTGCGAGCGCTCTATTCGCCCGCTGTACGAGGCAAAATATTTTTCTAAGTGTTAAATAAAAACTGTGCTTGATAAAACAATATTTTCCTGCAAAAAGAATTGCTTCTAGCTTCAATATTAAAAGATATTTATGTAAAGATTCTATTAATTACATCGATCATCGCATGTATGCCAGATATATCCAGCGCTCGTAGCAAAAGGGTTAAACATTAAATAAAAAACAATGCATCAAAACCCCAATTAAGTTCCTCTCATCCAAATCCATCTACAATTAGATCAAGCCACGGATCTAACAGAGCAAGACCACTGACGTTCCGCTATCCGAACTCTGTTCGTGAATCAGTTCGTATAAGAGAGTCGAGCGCGGAGTACAATAACGCAACACGCCTAAATCAAAGCTCGCTCTCTCCGCACAGGGAATCCCATATTTCGGTGGCGTTTCGACGAGGCATAACCTTGAAAATTGCTTGGTTAGCTCAGCGCGCGCGGGAAAAGCCGGTGGAAAACGGAAGAGGCTCTTTTTTTTTTTGCCCGGGCGTGTTTGGACGAGCTAACGGCAGGATGAAAGGGTGGAACGGCGGGGCCGGTCGAGAGGGGGGGGGGGCGGGCAGGGTGGTTGGATGTATAATGGCATCGTCGAATGTTCTTTGTGCGGGACGGACGAAAAAGGATGGGCGCGGTCTGGTAAAGGGCCTGCAAAAGGCTCTCGTCCTTTCTGGCGTATAGCCAGTCCACGTATTTGAATGCAAATTCAATCGAGCTCCGGTGAATTTTGCAACGTGATCCCTCCCCCTCTTCTCCCCCTCTCTCTCTCTCTTTATCTCTTTGCCACTTGCTCTATCTTTTGCTCCGTTGCTCTCTTTCTCTTTCTGTTTCTCTTTATCTCTCTTTCTTTCTATCTGCCTCTTTCTGTTTCTCTTCTCCTCTTTCTTTTTCTTTCTGGCACTCACTGTCTCTCTTTCTCTTTCTCTGTCTCTAGCTTTTCTTTTTTCTGTCTTTTCCTCTCTGTCTCCCACTCCTCCCCTCACTGTCTTTCTTTATCTTTGTCGTTACCTCCATGTCACTCTCTCTGTCTCTCGTGGTTTCTCTCTTTATGACTCTCTTTATCTCCCTTTTACTCACTTCTTCTCTTCCTGTCTCCCTTTATTTCTCTGTGTATTTGTATACCTTCTCTGTTTCCTTTTCTCTCTCTATCTTTCTCTGTCTCCCTACACCTTTCTTTTTCTCACTTTTTCTACCTGTTTGTCTGTCAACATTTCTGTGTCTCTATCCGACTATATGTATGTCTATATCTCTGTGTCTCTATCTATCTATATCTCTGTCTGTTTATATTTCTGTCTGTTTACATCTCTGTCTGTTTACATCTCTGTCTGTTTACATCTCTGTCTGTTTATATCTCTGTCTGTTTATATCTCTGTTTGTTTATATCTCTGCCTGTCTATCTCTCTGTCTATATCTTTGTGTCTCTATCTGTCTATCTATATCTCTGTTTGTTTATATCTCGGCCTGTCTATATGTCTGTCTATATCTTTGTATCTCTATCTGTCTATCTATATCTCTGTCTATCTATATCTCTGTCTGTCTATATCTCTGTCTGTCTATATCTCTGTCTGTTTACATCTCTGTCAGTTTATATCTCTACCTGTCTATATCTTTGTGTCTCTGTCTGTCTATATCTCTATCTGTCTATATCTCTGTCTGTTTATATCTCTGCCTGTCTATATCTCTGTCTGTTTACATCTCTGTCAGTTTATATCTCTGCCTGTCTATATCTTTGTGTCTCTGTCTGTCTATATCTCTGCCTGTCGATCTGTCTGTCTATATCTTTGTCTATCATTCCTGGATTACTCTCTTTGTCTCTCTATGTTACTCTCTGTTACTTTCTGTCTCTCTCTCTTTCTCTGTTACTCTCTGTCTCTTTCTATTACTCTCTGTCACTCTTTATCTCTCTCTCTCTCTCCCTCTCTCACCCTCCGGAGACTAGAGGGCTCGCGCGGAAGCGGCGGCGTCATTAATTCAGAAAGGATGCGCGGGGCAAAATGCGCGCCGGCGAAATCTTTAGAGAAAAATTAATTTCTCGGGCGGGCCCCGTGTCCCGGAAGCCGACCGGACAAAGTGTCGTCGAACGTATGCACACAGGGGGATGTGGCCCTCGGAAGAGAACGGCGAAATTGCATTCGGAAGTTGATGCCGCGCCTCTGTCGCACGGTTTTGTTTGACGCGCTACCTCTCTCCGCTATATTGTACAGGTCGACGTTACCGACGCGGCTTTTCATTTTCCGGCAGCCAGCACGTCGACGGTGCCCCCACCCCCCGCGCCCTCCGAGCCCGGACAAAAGAATCGGGGATCACCGGCAGTCTGGATTTTAAATGGCGATTAGGGGGCGTCGGGGATTTCGGATGATCGATTTAGATCGACTGCAATCTCATTTATGGCGGACGTTCTATGAACTGAAAGTTGCCATTGCGCGTTCGACGACGTTTATGTAACAATTTAACGAGTTTATGTTTGTTTATTCTGAAAATGATAGGAGATAAAAATTTCGTATGAATTTATCAGCGGTCCTGTTAATTTATTAACCATTTTTACTCGAAGCCATTTGAACTATGATACTAAGATAACTTTTTTGATATTTAGCATTTCCATTTTGTACAACGAAATGTATTTTATACAGGTTATATTTTATGCATGTGAAATTGAATCTTGTAACTCATGCAACAACAGTTGTGCTTTTAATGATTTTTAAAATCTAATTTTTTCGTGATACAAAGATTACTTTGGTACATGTTTAACAATTTTAGTGGCGCCTCTGAGTCATCACTCGAGTGCAAAGGATTAATTTAAGGCTAATTTTAATAGCCTAGTATATATTTACAAGCTGTAAATTAACCAATTACAAATAAAAACTTTACACTAAATTCAGCAGAAATTATCTCGTTTCTTTTATAAAAGCAGACATTTCTCTATCAAAGCAATCTTTCCACTCGTTAATCTCGTTGAAATGAATTCTGGTAAATTTCTTGTTAAAAGCGGGCGTTGAAAAAATGTGCGCAACCGTTGGAACGCGATGCAAATAGAAAGCGCGGAGGAAAATAAATAAATACCGTCGAGATTCGCCGGAAAGGTCTGATTAAGTCCGTTAAACATAAGCAGCGTATTTGCAAATTCGTCTTACCGGCTTCCATGGCGGGGGGTTTCGCGATTGAATAAGTGATTTATGCGAACGGTCGGTCGCCGGCACGGCACGGCGAATGATAATTCAGCCGGAGGCAGAAGTGAATCAAATTTACCGTACACCGTAAAACCCGCAACAGATGCATTTTAATAAAGGCCGACCGCGTAATGGATGCGCAACATTGTTTACGCACTGTACAGCCTGGCCCTCCCCCCCTCCTACCCCGGCCGGGTGGAGCGCACGCGGAACAACAATTTCGATAATGCGTGCGCTAGTGAGCCGACGAATCCGCGTAACCCACCGCGGCAAAATATTTTTCTTATACATACATACTGCATAACCGAAAAACGACGCGGACGGTTTGCCCGGTCGACTGTTACGCTGCGAAAATATTCGAAATCGCGGCCCGGCCCGTGTAATGCCGGCTGCGCGACCCCGCGCGATTCGCATGCTTCACGGAATCGTTTCGTTGCGAATGATACGCCATTATCATTTACCGGGGAAACATGCAAAAGCGCAATAATGTACGCGTTACGAATTTGTAAACAAAGTGTAAACAAGGCTGTAATAAACGTGACTGGAGCAAACGCGAACTAAAGAAACAGCGGAGGGCATTTTAACCCTTTCGCCGAGCTTACTGAAGGCATAAAAAATATGGCAACGATATTTATATTTTAAAGAAACATTTTATTATATCGAGAAGACAATTGCGATGAACGTGACTATTTTGTTCACTGTGGAAACTTTTAAAGTTATATATTAATAATATTACTTATTAATAATAACACTATTCGGAAATTATATAATATTGCATTAATGATATTGTATTTCAATTGCATTGTATACCACTTCAATTATATTTCAAACACTGTATTCACCTTACATTATACTTCAAGCATTGTATTTCAATAATTCAAACCCATTATATATTTTTTATTTATTACATTCTCATTGCTACAAGTGCGTTGTATTTTAATTACAATCTGCTTACGTCGCATTTCAATTATACTGTATTTGAGTTACGCTCGTGATTAAAATATTTCGCAAATGTATCAACTCGAAGATTTGGATTCTGTAATTTAATTACAACACAGTCGAAGTACTAATTAATTGAAATAAAATGTAATTGAATCGCGAAATTGAATTGGCGCTACTCTGCCGTAAAGCTAGTGTTGACCCTTTGCACTCTCGTGATGATCCTGAGGCACCACTGAAATTGTTATACCAGGTATACAAATAATTTGTATACGTATTATCAAAGTTTAGATTTATAAAATTGTTATTAAATTTGTAACTCGAACATTGTTATAGAAGATAGCTAAAACACTAAAATTATTCCATTTCATCCCAAAATAATTTTTGCAACAATAAGGTTCAGATTTAAAAAATTGTCAAGTAGTAAAACTGTTGGTAGGAGTCACAAGAATAAATTTTGTATGCATTAAAAATTTATTTTGTTAAATAGAATGGAAATACCATGAACCCGAAAAATGATTTCGAATTTACAGTTAAAATGGCTCCGAGTGCAAAGGGTTAAAAAACGGTTTTAGACGCAAAGGGTTTATAGAAAATATTTATGTAATCTGGATATTATAATATTCAGAATGCAATGGAGTATTAAGAATATTGTGAATATTGTATTCTTCATAGTATATTCTATTCTTAATATTATACTACAGTATAATAGTACTACAGTTAATATTATACTACAGTATAATAGTACTACAGTTAATATTATACTACAGTATAATAGTACTACAGTTAATATTATACTTCAGTATAGTAGTACTACAGTTAATATTATACTATAGTATAATAGTACTACAGTTAATAATTATACTACAGTATAATATTAAGAATAGAATATAGTATTAAGAATACAATATAATAATGAAAATAGAATATAGTATTAAGAATACAATATAATAATGAAAATAAAATATAATATTAAGAATTTAATATAATAATAAGAATAAAATATAACGTTAAGAATGCAACATAATAATGAAACTAAAATATAATAGTAAGAATGCAATATAACATGAAAAATACAATATAATATTAAAGATTATTCACTGAAATATATCACTGAAATTGAAAATAACTTTTCCATTTTCCAGAAATTAAATAAGTACTCGTAGATCGTCGAATCGTCACGCTGTGTCTCGATTGCGACTCTAAACCTCAATGAAAAAGAAGAAGATTTATATCCGGGATTTATTTGCGATATATTGTTGCGATGTTCCGATTAAACTTGATAAGAGCGTTCGCAGGGACGGGAACGAAAGTAGAGAAACCGAAGAACTGTCGAGGAATCCGAATAAAAGGAGTTCCCGTACCAAAGTGCTCGAAAAACTCTCCTGAAAGTTTTACTTAAATGCGTTTTTAGCATTCCCCGCTGCGTGCCTCGCCCTGCCACCGGCCGTGCTTCAACCGGAAGGTCCTAAATTTTTAAGCGAGTCCATTTCCACCGGATCTAACCGGAAAAATGGTTTTGTAAAGGTTACACGGTCCCGCTTCCCGCTCGAACCGTGCTATCCGTGGCCCTCGGATCTCGAATACCGCAGCTACTTTACCTTATAACCCGATATTTTAATCGGCGATGCAGTTTTCGAGCTGATTCCATTCGATTCAAATATTACGCTGCCATTTCGAGCCGATGATTAAACGATCGTGATCGTTATAATAATAATCGAAATAATAATAATCATTGTAGTAATAGATCTTTATAATAATTTAAATTGTACTAGAATTTTGTATAAGTCAGAATTGTCGATTTTTATTTAAATCGTTCCTGTAACAGATTATTGTATAAATTTAAGTTGTCATAGATTTCTATATAAATTTAAATTGTAATATAAATTTCAATACAAATCGTCACAGATTTAAACTGTAATATAAATTTCAATGTAAATCGTCGCAGATTTTTATACGAATTTGAACTATAACATAAATCCCAATTGAAATCCTCATAGACCGTTATATAAATCTAAATTGCCATAAATTTTACATAAACCGTAAATATAACGAATATTATTATAACCGTACATATAATTTACACGAACAAAGTATCGATATTATTGTCAGCTAAAATACGACGTACGATTAAACAATCCTCCCTAACTACTAACCACGTACCTTTAAAAAAAATAGCTCGCGACTAACATTCTATTCAACCCTAACATTTCTAACCTGTAAAAATACCCCGCGCAAGCGTCGCCGCCGCCGAAAACAGTGCCAATGCATATTTCAAGACCGAACTCGGCGTGATTCAAGAGCGAAAGAGAATTCCAGCCGCGGCTAGCCCGGCTAAAAAATAAATTTATCGTCGTTCGAAAATCGAAACCAACGGTTCGGACCGATAAAAATGGCGCGGCGAAATCACTGGATATTAAGATCTATTACCGGGCGTCCGCACGGCGAACGATTCGCGCCGGGGGATAAAAGCGAGCCGCCGCCGCCGCGCGTTCGTTTCCGGGAATGAAATTGCATCGTCGGTTGCATTATTCGCGGCCCATTACGCGACGCAGCCCACGGTGAACTTCGTCGCCGGAAAAAAACTTTCCGTTCAGCGTTTTCAGTTAATTAATTAAGGGAACACCGTCCAAGATTCCGGCGGGCACACTGATGTAGCGCCGGTGACAAATGAAAATCGATGCGGACCGAAAAAAAGAACGGCGGGGAAAGTTTCGCGAAAACCGTCGCCCGATTACGCGCGGCGCGAATTTCGCGAAATTTTCCTCGGCAACTCGCGACCCCCACCCTCGCCGTCACCCCTCCGCGGCTCGCCAACGAAATCCCCCGAACACCCCGCCCCGAAATCCCACCGTCACCGGGAACATTCAAATACATATCCCATCGATCATGCTCGCGCCAATCACTCTCGTGTATCGCGATCGATCAATATTTGCGTCTGCAAATATCGGCCCCCGCGACCGTGTTTACAATATAAAGCGATCCGCGCCGACTACTAGCCGGGTAACACGACAAAACACGCCTCCAATTAGTATTTTACGCTTCTTAATCGCTTCGGCTCGCCGCGATTATGGCGCGCGGTAATTGATAACTATTGGGGTCTCCCGTAAAGTTTTATTTCCTTTTTTCGATTCGATTTTTAAGCGTGATTTATTGCGTTATGTATAAACCGTTCTGCTCTATTACCTTTTTCAAGTTAGTACAATCGATGCACATGAGATTGAGTCTTATTAACCCCTGGACTATGACAGACTTTGATACGCACCGGCATTAACATAAGGCAGGAATTTAACCCTTTGGGGACGGAGCCGCTCGACGAGCGAGCGTCGCTGTGGACCGACAGGTATTGGAGCGCGCAGTAAGGAAAATATTCACGTCGCACGTTTGCGTTATAACAACTAAAGCTTTATTCATATAACTTTTTATATCAAGAAACTAAATTTTACTACATTAAAACAATATTATTTCTTTCTTCGTATTTGGAACCGGATTGCTACTGTAAACAGTGAACATTGAATATTTTTGACACAGTAGTCAAGGGGTTAAATAGAAGGGTCTACGATAATGTGAAAATTATTTGGAAATGATAGAACAATTTTCATTGGCTTCTCAGAGGCGCCACTCGAGTATAGTATTAATCCGTTGGCAAATGTATCGTTATTCGATTCTAAAATTTTATAGTTTTTTGAATGTCTGTCATATGAGCGCGATATTTTAATAGCAGATTTGCAAGTGGATTTTGTTCGATGTTGTAATTCAGGATTGGTTTAATGAAGGTTTTATTGAATAACTTTGATAATTAATTATTATTGAATATTGCAATATTTACTGTAAATTTTGATGTGTAATGATAATTTTTATATAATGTAATGTATCATAATTCCATAGGAATTTTATATGGACATTGATTTACTTCAGTATCAAGCACTGATTTAATTCAATATTGCAATTGAGCATTGTAGAAATGATTTAATGAAGATTTTACTGAACAGCTGACTTTATCGCAATTTTTACTGAAATTTTTAACATATGATAAAATATCACATTTCAGCACTGATTTAATTTAATACTGTAATTGAGTATATCAGAATTAATTTAATAAAGATTCTGTGAAAACACCGATTTTATTGCAATCTCTACTGTACATATATTCAACGGGATAATCACGTAGCAATTTAAAATGAACATTTAATCGCTTGAATAATCATATTCAAGAACTAATCTAATTTACTACCATAATCAAATATTACAAAACTAATTTATTAAATCTTTATTTAAACAACAAATTCTATTCCAATTTTCGCCATACATTTATTTTACGCCATACACAGCACATTACTCTATATCAACAACCACTTAAAATTCCGACAAAATCATCCAACAAATGTACAATAAATCACAGTATATTCACTCCCTTTTAACATAACCCTATTTAACACTAGATTTACGGAATCCGTCAAAATGACGGGTTATGATTATATTAATGATTTATTAAGGTTATGTCAAGATACTTAAGGTGTTGTTAATGTACTATTATTCAAATTTTAAAGATACAATTATGGCTTATTTATTCAACCTATATATATAAGCCATAATTATATCTTTAAAATATATATATATATATATATATATATATACAGTAGCGGTCAAAAATTTAAAACGACGAATTTAATTTCAATTATACACGTGTAATGCAAGTACTATCTTTCCAATCAGTTTCTTATTTTGGGATAATGAAGACAAATGCTTGACCTTCTAATTCTCGAAGGCTCGTGTGTTAAATGTAAACATTATTGAGTCAACAATATTGACAATATTTCTCTACTGTAATATTTACTGTAATATTACAGTAGAGAAATGTGAAAAATTAATAGATTCAATGCCAAAAAGATGTGCTGAGGTTATAAAAAATAATGGATTTTGGACGAAATACTAAATATTTGTATTCAAAACCATTTTTTTTCTGTTTATTTTCTCCTATTATTTTGTAGTCTTAAACTTTTGTCAATGGAAATGTAACATAGATTTACTTATTTGTTATATATTCTAACTGATAAGTTCAAAACCGAACATAAATGTTTTTGTAACAGTTTAAATAAATGAGTAGACGATTATAATTAAAGATAGAACATGATAGCTTATGTTATTTATAAAATATTAATAATTCCTTTCTTTTTTCCTTCTCGACTTAAATTTTTGTCCGCTACTGTATATTACTTCCGGCAAATAATAAAACAACGCTCTTCCAAAATCAGAATAAATCGTTAATAATAATATCAGAATAATCTCCTTTTAATACTCCGTAAATCTAGTGTTAAAACGTGCACCGTAAATATCAAACTTGCAGCAATGCGACCGCATCTTCCGAATCGCAGCCCCCCATTACAACCGATCGCATAAAAGGCGTGCCCTTTAATTGCTGACGCCCCTATAATCTGCATTAATTCAGAAAATTACGGACGCAACAATTTGCCGTGGTCCAAGAAGCGGCGCAACTTTATTGGCCCGGTATTCAGCGCGGTCGTCGTTCCCGGTTAGAAACAACCGGATAATAAGCCGGGAAACGCGGGCGGCCGGGAACAATTCGAGCGGCGCGGCGGCCGCGTAAATTCGCGGGCTCGCAAATAAGCTTCGGTTTTTCGCGGTGCGCGGTCGGTGACACGCGCTTAATGAGAGAGTGAGCGAAAGAGAGAGAGAGAGAGAGAGAGGGGGGGGGGGGGAGCAGCGGTACGGCGGTGCACGCACTAATTAACGCGACCGGACGAAATCCGCGGAATTATGAAAGCGAGGCCGCCGCCTTCCGCCGCGATTCAATCCGGGAACCGCGCCGCTTAAGAACGGATAATCAATCGGCCAGCGGCCAGATCGAGTTGCCGGCGGTTAATTAACCGGGCGCGAGAAAGGAAAGGCCGCGTGAAAAGAGCGCGCGCTCGGGGAAGAGAGAGAGAGAGAGAGAGAGAGAGAGCCCGGAAAATCGACGGGAACGAATGAATTTTTCCTTGAAATCGGAAGCTTTAACTCGCGGCGAATAAATCGCTCGATTCCGGACGCGGCCCTTCTGTCACGTGCCACCGTCGTCGCATACGTCGCACGGTTACGGTATTATTGTTCCTACGGTGGTAATTAATGGGGATTTCGTCGGCCGCGATTCCTCGAAATTTATTCGGGCCCTGCGCGGGCGTGGACGGTGGTCCGGCGCAGTGGGCGGGGATTTTATTAAAATTTTCCGGCCGCGGGATACGCGGGGTATCGGGTTCGTCACAACCTAGCCTCCTCCGGTGCTTTTATTAATTTTTACTCGAAATGCTCGACATGGAGTCGGGTAACTCTGTAATTGAATCGCGTGCAACACGATCGCGTGTAATCTGCAGCTGCAGGGCGCTTGTTATATTCTATTTAATGGACACCCCCCCCCCCTTTTTTACGTTTCGCCGTGCCGTTTTCCACGTGCTCGCAACGAGTATTTTATTTGAATATTTAAATATTGATGACGGAAGCCCCGGAATTTCATTTCCATTCGAAACGCCGCTCCTAGGTCGCTGAAAGCGTGGCGGCGGGGTTAACGCTTCGCCGTGACGTCATCGATAAGGCTTCACGCCTTTCTTTTGTAACAACGAGACTTTGTCAATGGTTTGTTGTTTTTATTCGAAGCTATGGCGGAATTGGGAAATTTGTTTTAGCGTTTTCTGTAGAAGAGTCTTTGGAACGGTGATGATAGTTTAGAGAATAGTTTAGTAAGTTTAAATTACTAGTCGTTGATTAACAATTCCTGAAAAGCTTCATAAAATTTTACATAGAATATTTATTCTACATAAAATATATATACCTTTATTTATTTATTTATGCATCGAACACTTCCAAAAAGTATAGCCCGAAGCATTAACCCCTAAAACAGCTTCAACTCGCCAAAAAATATCGTTCAAAAATAAAATTCAGGGAAAATCTTAATTACAGCCTTATAAATGCAATAACACGTGCGCAGACAGCGCATCGATCAATTTTCCACGTGAAGAACAACAACGTAATTATAATTTCAGGCTGAATTCCTTCCCACGGGAAGTTCGATTAATTGTTTCGGATTAGCGTATGGTGTTCCCGTTGGCTGGTTTGTTTGACGAAGAAATTCGCTGTTGATACACGCGATTATGCCTGTCTTGTTTCGCTGATAATAAGCTTATGGCGCTTGTCTAAGGGTTAACTAAGTATCGCGAGCGCAAACATCGCAAGCCGGCGATTGGAAGTTCCCGGGGAGTGAACGTTTACTTTGAGTGAGCATCCGAAAATAAATAATTTCGGCAGCGAGCTGCTCGCGCTGCAGTTTCCTTACGCAAACAATGCACCGTATCCCGGCAAATCGTCGCGAGAAATATCACTTCATTCTTTTAGCGCAGGCAGCGAAGGAAACTGTCCGTGTCTAATTTTCTTAGGAAATTGCAGATCTCTTGGACGGGGTTTAGGTAAAGAAAGTTAATGAGAGTACTGAATTGTTGTTTACGCTTCTCTTCGATTTTTCTTGACTTGATCGATTAAAATTTTGCACTGTGGTAATTAATCTTCTATAGCGGATAGTTATTTTATCTGTATACGTGTATAAATTATTATTATTACTATTAGCATTCTTTTTATTCTTATCATTATTATTATTATTATTGTAACCATGTATCTATATTTACAGTAGTATATAATTAGTATAATAATAATAATACGATAATATAGTAGTATATAATTAGTATTACAATTATATAATAATACAGTATTATATAATTAGTATTGTAATAATACGATATAAGAGGAACAAATAATATACAAAATAGAAATAAATAAAACTAAAATAGGACATATAATAACAAAAGCTAATAAAACGATACAAGTCTGTTCATATTAAAAGAATGATAATATATTCGCAATTACTGTATAAGTTGCAAGATTGAACTTCATACGCACACAATGCATCTGTCGTATAGAATAAAGACACCATAGACCAGAAAAATTATTTTATAAATTTTTTTACGTCGACTGTTTAAATTTCAACGCAAATATTTTTATCTCATTAAATTAGAACTGGCACATTTTTGCAAACTTTCCCCAATTTTTCTTTGCGCATCTAAAAAAAAAGTCGTCGAACTTTAACAGTCAATAACAATTTCTGTTAAACATCGAAGCATTTTCCTCAACAAAATAGCCTACATTCATCAGTTGCATAGCAACTTTACCAGCTGGATCGCGCCACAATCACGACGAAGTTCCCTCGCACATGGTCGGACTATTTCACAGTCATAAATCACAGAGTTCAAGGGCAACCCTCGAAGCGCCCTTAATTACGCCCAGCATTCAAACGGCAGAAAAATCGACGGTGTTCCAGCCTAATCAGCGCCGAGTATCAGCCGCCTAATGACCACAATTCCGGCACGGAAAAACAGAACCGGCGACCCGAGAAGAATCTCTCGGTCCTGCTTCCAAAGTATCGCGGAACTGCGAGGCGGCCTTATCTCGTCCCTCGTATCGCGGTGCCTCGTTAGCATTGCGACGCCAATGGGGCAACCGAAACACCCGGGAAACAGCAAAAAAGGATCATTGCGTCGTCGAACGACCGTCGTTTCTGCGACCGGACCGAAATAAACGCTGCGGAGCCGGGTGTTCTCGCGGCGACGAGGTCGCCGAGCCTACGCGGTTTTCACCCCCCCCACCCCTCCTCCCTCGCAACCAAATGAACTCGTAAAGCAATTGCAGCCCTCCGACGCAACAGTTTCGCGGCTCCCGGCGAATTAACATATTGCGGCGAGAGGTACGAAAAGCTCCGTGCGACACCACGGGGGACGAAACGTGGGGGTGGGTGGGAGGAGGGGGTAGTGCGAGAAATTTTCCAGTGACCCGCCTACGTGCCCGCGCGGTCTTATTCGAGCACCGTGCCGCCCGTTGCTCCCGACCTTAGCTCGCCTCTCGAAAACATTTTGCACTTCCGGGACCCGTCCGGGGGGAGCCCCGCGATGCTTCGAGAACTTCGTCTCCCGCGGGGCTATCCGCGCGAAAACCTCGAAACCCAGCCCCTGCCGCGCGCAACCACGCGTCAAACCAACCCCCGCGACGACGCTCGCGTTTCGTATTCCGACGGCGTTCCGCGTCAAGGCCGACGACGCGTGCTAGTCGCGATGACGGCCCCCGATCGTGCCACCGAGCCCTTCTATGGATCCCGCGGTGCCTTCGCGGCACTTATGGTTGTCATTTGCTGTGGCGCGGCGCTGCTCGTCGTCTGTCTCTTTGGAAATTTGGGGCGACATGGGATGCGTCCACGAATTTGGCTATTTGTTGTGTGCGCCAGGTGCGTTGGGAGGAGTTTGTTTTTCTATTAAGGCGTTTTAATTCTTAGGTTAGGTTGGAATTCGTTAGGGAGTGAGGTTGACATAACCTTGACGTTGGTATTTTTATACCGAATTAGGAGTGTATGGTAAGCATTTCTTTTTTACGTTATTTAATTATTGTTAACGCTTCGTTATTTCGTTATTATAATTGTTATTATATATGAGATTTTAGGTCGAATTGCTTTCTGTTAATAAGCTTGATATAATCTAGAAATTAATATTAACCCCTTGAACTATTACATCTCTTAGAACTATGTTGATTACGACTATTTCGTCCTTAATTATTTCCTTGATGCCATGAGATGATTCTAGTGTCCCGATTGTTCTCGTTTACTTTCATTCCCAGATTTCGATGGCAGGTGATTCAAATTTTATTTCGATTTAATAAAAATGATTGGCAGCCATATTTATCGAATCGTGCACGAAACGTTCGTCACGAGTCTGACTCGTTATTATAGTACAAGGGGTTAAGTAGAAGAGGAGTGTACACGCAAGGAATATTACAGAACACTGTGTCTTTATCTTTTATATAATTTTGTCACTATTAACCCTTTATTATAATTATAGACAAGATTCCAAAAAAAATTACCTTCTACCGCGTCGTTACATTTATTTATCATTTTCCGAAAATAGAAAAGTCTAAGCTATCTTTAACAAAATAAACATCACACACATGTGCTATCATTTATAACATGATACGACACGAAGCGAATTAACCCTATTACAGGTCCCTTGACTATATATTTAATCCCTTAGAATTCTGCCATTTTAAGTCTAAAACCTTCTTCTAACTAACAGTATTCCAATTTTATATAATTTCGTTCATTTATATCTACAAAATTGTGTTTAGTACCTGACAAAACAGTCTGACAAATAAAAAGAATAAAAATAAAGTAAAAATCATTTCTATTCTTATTTCTAATAAAAGAAGATACATTTTGTTGTACATTCCATTGATCACACTGAACATAATTTTTCTAACACATGTTTTAAAATTATCCCAAAGTATACCAAATTTATAAATACGTTTCATAATCATATTGACTTAAATCATAAGAAAACTATCTTTGTTACAAGATACAAAATCATCGTTTCCCTGTACCACATTCATCTCCCTCAGCTAAGAGGTTAAGGAACGATTCCGACTTTCCAACATCGACGACAGCCAACAATCTCATCTCTAAGTTCGCACGAAACCGAGAAGTAAAAACGCGGCTTATTAAATTCTACTTAAAACCAGACCCGACATTTTAACAAACCTAAAAAGACGGACAGTACTCTTCGGCGAATTTCGCAGTAACTAAAAGCGTTAATCATCGACTCCGGGGTAAGGTCGAAGAGCGTTAACAAGAGCACGGAGGCTGGGATGTTGGCCGAGGCGGAAAGAAAAGGGGAGCAGAAAAACCTGTGGAAGAATAATGTTTGTACACGGTCGTGCGAAGAGAACGAACGAGAGTAAGAGAGGGAGAGGAAGAGAGAAAGAGAGAGAGAGAGAGAGAGTAAAAGTGTTAGAGAGTAAGAGAGAGTAAAAGAGCTAGAGAGTAAGAGAGAGTAGAAGAGCTAGAGAGTAAGAGAGAGTAGAAGAGCTAGAGAGTAAGAGAGAGTAAAAGAGCTAGAGAGTAAGAGAGGGATAGTAGAAGAGAGAGTAAAAGAGGTGGAGGTAAAAAGAGCGTTAAAAAGAAGCAACGGCAACGCGTCGAAGGGTACGAAATCACAAAGTCGCGGGAGACAGGCCGGCAAAGCGGAGGAGCAGAAGATGGAGCATGTGCGCGAGATAAAATGGCCGAGATAAGGGGCATCGGAACCCGGGACAGGGAATGGATAAAGTGTAAACACGAAGACAGGATCGGGAACGGGTTAGGTGGAGCCAAAACGGGATAGAAAACCTATGAGAGGAAGGAGAGAGAAGCGAAGAGAGAGAGAGGGAGATGAAGACAGAGAGAGAGAGAGAGAGAGAGAGAGAGAGGGGAGGACAGAGGGCGAGAGAGATAAAGAGAAATAGACAGAGGCAAGAGAGACCGCCCGGTATCGGAAAACAATCGGAGCGTTCGTAGTTGTTGGTTTCGCGCGTGCGAATTACAGTGTCTCTCCTCTCTTCTGACCCTGTCGCGCAAGCCAGCCTCCGTCGCGATGACGTACGAACCTAATATCCGACTGGGAGTTAGACGTCTAATTAGGGGCTAAGCCTAATGACGCCGAACGATGCTAGCGTCCATAATCTTCCCCTTAACTGATAATCAAAGCAAGCCGCCGAGACAGAAGTCTCCGGCTTCGCTGCTCGAACGTAATTTTCGCTTTAAACCGAACCCCGTTGCCCCCCGCCGCCGCCGCCGCCGAATTTCTTGGCTAACCCCTTTGACGAGCCACGCTTGAAAGAGAACGGCTTGCCAGGGGTCTTCGTTTCGGTTTCTCTGATCCTGTTCGATCGCGTGATAAATTGCTACCTATCCCACCGATTTTCGAGCGACCTATCGACTTCGTCGATCGATGGGGCGATGGTTGTTCTTTCTTTCGTTTGGCACGCTGATAAAACTACGCGCGAAAAAGACAATTCTGCGATCGTCAGGTTATGTTCGCGGTATGTTTTGAAGTAAATTGTGCTGTTTTAATCATTAATTTTAATGATAATATTTCGATGTAATTTGGAGCGTTTGTAAGGGGTTGATTTCTATTGTACGAGGTAGAATTTTTGTTGTTAACTGCGAGTCTATCGTTTGAGTGAATAAATGAAGTATAATTGAATATATAAATAGTATTGTATTATAGTTTATTTTGTTCCAGGGTATTTTTGTTTGCATTTATTATCGATTAATTTCACAATTTATGTTCGAATAACTTATTCGAATGAGTGCTCCGAATTTAAATCAAATATTTGACTAAAAAGAATTCGTCCTGATGATTATCTTACATAAATACTTATTCAAATAATAATAATAATTCAAATAATACCAACCCTGACTATATTCTATAAAAATTCTAATATCTCTAATTTTTTTATTACTAACAACAAGTTTTATTACATCACAGGAGAAGAAGATTTTCTATTCAATTTAGCCAAATATATCTTCCACTAACACAACTAATTTATCAAATAAGACAAATTAAAAGGTTTCATTCGAAAGTATACAAAATAAGATAAAATTTAATACCTCTTATTCCATAAATAAAAAATTGATGACGATCGCACAGTAACTGATTACCTAACTGTTAGAAAAGAGACACTAACAGCTGTAAGAGACTCCACCACTAAAATCATTGTATTTAGTACATCCCAAGGTAATTGTTACATCAACAAAGTTTAACCTCAAAAAATTGTTAAATAGTAAAACTATTATTGATAAATAGTACAACTATTAAAAATATGATTCAGAAGAACGAATTTCGTACGCAGAAAACTGCGCTTCGTTGCACAGAAATATTATTATCCAGCAAAATTGCTACAGATTTGAAGTTAAAATGGCTTCGAGTGCAACATAACCTTAACACCGCCTCGAAGAAAATTACCGGATCATGTCTGCGACTGGAACCTATCTCGCCGTCGCTCCATAGGCCGTTTTCTCGTTCGCTCGCCGAACCCGACGAAGGGGGTAGCTATTTAGGAGCTTAGCACCTCGGCGGGTGGCTAGGGAAAGGGGTGGCCGTGTAGCTGGCGGCGTTAGGCGGCTGCTAGCAGGCTCGCAACCACTGTGTCACCTTTATCACCTTTATCACCTGCTGCAAATTGCCGCCATTTGGATGCTAAACCCGGCAGTCTCACCTCGTGCTGACGATTATTTGTAGGGACGTATCGGAGCTGGGACCGCGCGCAGGGGGTATGGCCGGTTCACGACGGGGACCGAGCATGAAAAAATCGACGACGAGAACGGAAACGAAGGAAAGAAAAGTCCGAGGAGGTGTATAACTTTCGACTAACGATAAAAGGTGGCGGGTGAGGTTCGAAAGGTCTGCGGAAGGTAATCGAAATATGCGGAGAACGCGCAGCTTTGTGAAGAAGTGTCTCCAATCTGGAGCGATCAGAATTTATGCAAACAATAGGATAATGTTGATATTTTTTAGATCATTTTTGTAAGAGTTGAAGAGTAGCAAGCGCTGTGGAGTAACACGTTGACACCAGCGTCGATATTCACGATTTTCTCTGCGAGACGGCGCCCGAAATTTACAAAAATTAAATAATTATGTTAAGTTTATAATATTGAATTTCTACGTTTTTTTTATGTCGACGTGTTAATTAAGTACTGTGAAAGTAATAGCTTACGAGTTTTGATACAAAATGGAAATTGTTTTTGTTAATGGTCAGAAATGTAAGTTAAATAGTTTTAATAAGTTTATTAATGGTAATAAATTAAGAACAATGCAACGGTATCCTAAAATTCTGCTATTATCCTCGCATTGTTTTATATGAAACATCTACAATAAGGTGATCTTATTTTCCTTAATCAATTCCTCTTGGAACGGAATAACTTTATAAAATTGTTAAAAAGTGACTTCGTTAATTGTCAGAGATATAAGCGATATAGTTTTAACAAGTTAAATAAATTTACCAATATTAATAAATTAAAAACAAAGCAAAAGGTATCCCAAATTCTCCTATTATCTTCACAGTATTCTATAATAACTCACTTATACTTGTCATAACTGCATAAAAATACATAACAGAGTGATCTCACTTTCCTTAATCAATTTTCCTTAATTTATAAAATTAACTTAAACTGTTTTAAAACGCCACAGTAACTTCATTATCGTAGAACGATCGACCAAAACATTTAAAAAATCTGCGATCCTTTGCAACACCGAATAAAATGCGAAGCATCAAATCAGTCGATCGAGTCATTAAAAATTTCTTCCGTTTCACGCGGATCGAAGCGAAGACGCCATGCTAATTCGTAGCCCAAAGCGGATAGAACAAAAGGTTCGGCGGTGAAACGGTCGAGCGGCATATTCCCCTTGTCCGAAGCTATTTTTGCCGGAACGCAAACGTAACGAATTTCGCCGGGTATTTCGCAGCTCGGAGAAATTCCTATCGGTTTAATTGAACGGTCCGAAATTTCCGGCTCGTTCGCGAATGCAAGATTGAACGGTGGCGCAGATTGAACAGAAGAAGATCTCGAGTTTTGGAGGGACGACCGGCGGCGGCACTCTCCGCCGTTCCGCGGGAACAAAGTATCGATTCCATTCTGCGGCTGCCCGGCCACCCTGGCGTCACTCCGACCCAACACAATTAATCAAATAAAGGAATTTAAATTAGTATCTAGCATTATTAACGCCGGCTGAGGGGGGAGGGGCGCGGAGCGCTGCGGCGACGGCGGCGTGTATCCGTGCAGCTACTACTCGAGGTGCAAATTGCATCTTCAGAAGGATCTCGGCGATGCGAATTCCTTGAATTTCAGGCCAACTTGGAGACGAGGTCTGCTTATCACTTAAAGAGAACATTATAGAAACAAGCATCTTATTAGCTCTACTATCTCCTTCTCTCTATCTCTCTCCTTCTCTCTCTATCGCTCCCTTTCTCTCTCGCTCGCGTTTCCTCGCTATCTTCCATTGAATGCGGTGCAGACAATGGCCAGATTAGGGGATCGCCAAGATTTCGAGAACGCCGGTTGCTCTTTGATGATTCGTTCCACGGCTGCGGTACGTTTTATTAACCATCTTCGAGCACAAATATTGTTTTTCGTGAGCACGCTTTTGTCTTGATATTTCGTTAAACAATTTTTGTTCATTTGGTGCTAACCCTTTGCAGCTAACTCTGAAGGGCCACTAAAATTATTCTCCCACGTTGCAAAATAATTTTTATACTAATGAAGTTTAGATTTAAAAAATTGTTAGCAGTAGAACTGTTGGTATGGGTTACAAGAATCAATTTGCCATTTTAAGATGGTTTCGAGTGCAAAGGGTTAATGCAATGTTATAAATTTTTCAGTTTTTAGTTTAACCAGCTAGGCGCGAATGAAATTTTTCAAAATTAAATGACTATTTTTCTTAATATATATATTTCTATTTGGTATAGATAAATTATAGTATTAGCTATATATATTCTTTTCTTAAAGTATTGTATATATACGCTTCCATTTTAATCGTTTAATTTAATAACAAATAATACAATGGAGTAAAGCACGAAACAAGCCGCCATTATGGGGCGCCGTGCCTAAGAGGTTATGTTGTCGAGATGGGAAATAATTGAATAAATTAAGTGGAACGTGCATTGAAATGAATATGTTGAGAGGCTTAAATAAACTTTGATTCTGACTGGTTTTATATAGTTTACTTGAAAATTGTCGGAATTGTACAAAATAATTAAGTACATTCTTCAAGTAGAGCGTATATTATGTAATGTAATAGAAACGGCAAGGAAAAATTATTAAAGAAGAAAATAATTAAGTAAATTCTTCAAGTAGAGCGTAAATTATATAATAAAAAAATGGCGAAGGGTTGGAATTCTAGTAATAACGATCGACCTCACATTTTTTTTATTTTAAAATTGTTGAAAATTGTGGACATTTTCGTGGAAAGCTTCACATTCCCCAATTAACCTATAATTGTTGTAATTGTAATTTTACTTTCGTAGAAAATAATTAAGTAAATTCCACAACTAGAACATACAATCATACCAAAAATGAAGCAAAGTTCCCATAAACTCTAATAACGATCCATTTCACATTTTCATTTTATAAAAATTGTACAGTCAAACACAAAGTCTCCCTTGTCATTCCTGCTACTTTTTCCACATTCAATAAGTTTCAAATAATAGAAATATTTTATATAACAAATTACGCTTCTTTCTCTTATTTAAAGGTTTAGCGTCACATCAACTACATTAGTTACTAGCTTTTCAGTTACCAGCTTCAACTACAATAGTTGCTATTCCTCAAATATGTTTATAAATTAAATCATACTGCTTGAAACAAATTCCACTTATTGACCACTTCTCTTACGTACAAAATCACAATTTCCCATAAGTCGGCTCCGAGGATCTTATTCAAAGATTTAACATCGCATCAATTACGTTAGTTACCAGCAACGACTATAATTATTCCTCAAAATTTATAAACTAAATCGCGCTGCTTCAAACAAGTTCCCATTATTAACTCCACTTCTCTCACGTGCAAAATTACAATTTCCGATAATTTAACTTCGCCCGTCAAGATCTCGCTAAAGAGGGATCGCCGTCGAATAGCGACGGTCCGTGACCCGATTGCCGCGCTACCCCGTTAAGAATATTTTTGACTCGCAGTGTACATTGTCCCCCGGCCGTGGCATCTATACATTCTAATTTCTCGGGCCACTGTACCCCGCGAATCTTCCTTTCTCCCGTAATGACTCTCTCGCCCCTTTCACGCTGACAGATTGTTACGAATACCGCGGGAATAATGCCCCGGCCGCCCACCCCCCCCCCCCCCCTGCTCCCGTCTGTTTCCATCCCCCCTTCAGCGCCCCGATCCTCTCGACGAGAAATAAATGTACTTTTAGCCGGTGAAGTTTTATCGGGTCGTCTGAACTGCGACAAAGAGCGGAACGGAATCGCGATGGAATCACGACTGCCCGAACGGTTAATGGTGTCGGAAGTTCAAGTGCTGTATCCTCGAACGGAGTAATTTTCGAAGTACCGGTCGACGTTCGAGATGATAAGGACGTTCGGATATTTTCTTGATAGCGGGCTCTCCGATTCGCGGCATCGATCGGCGCCGTTTGACGGACAGCGGATCTTATTTCGGGGAAAAATGTTGCGCTCGCCGCGGCGCGCCGGTTCTTTTCAATTTCCGGGAGATATTGTTCGTAGAAATGTTATTTGTCATTTAGACGCGAATTTGTTCCCATTTTTTAGAGGTAATAAGTAGTGCGATCGTTGGAAGTGTTATTTGATTGATTTAATAGAAGTGTTATTTAATCGATTTTTGGGGATGTTATTTAATCAATTTTTTGGGGATGTTATTCAATCAATTTTTTGGAAATATTATTTTTACTGTGGCAGAGAGGTATTTGGAATTTTATTATAATTTTGAAAAGTTTGTATTTTATACCATTATTGTTTAGTCTGAAATTGAGAATTTTTTAATTTTATTGAAATATTATTTACGGTAGTAACGAGTGCTTTGAAATTTTGTACGAGTATTGTCTATTATAATATCGGAAAAAGTATATTTTAATTTTAGGAAAATATTATTTAGTGTAAAGTTGAGTAACAATTTTAGAGAAATATTGTTTAGTGTAAGAGGGAGGTGTCTTCGATTTTTTGGAAATATTATTTAACGTAGAAAAGAGCCCTTTCAAATTGCATAGAAATGTTATGTATTATAATAAATAAAACAGTCCCTTTAATTTTATAGAAATATCATTTAGTGTAAAATCGGGGACTAGACAATTTTATAAAAATATTATTTAACCTAAGAGCGAGGTCTTTTATCTTTTAAAAAAATATTATTTAGCCTAGAAACAACCCCTTTCAAACTTGACAAAGTTATCACTTATTATAATAAATAAAACTGTCCGTTACAATTTTACAGAAATATAATTTAGCATAAAATCAAGGACTTCCTAAAAATATATATTTAATACAATCCGAGTCCTTTCCAATTCCACAGAAATACTACATAAAATAAGAATAATTTCCTCCAATTCTATACAAATATTACATCTAATTTAAATATATACTCATCGCGCACAAAATGCACAGATTTCACTATTTATTCCGATTTCGGAATGAATGAATGCTGAACGATGTTAGCATTTAATTAAGGGAAAATAATCTAGACGCGACTCGGTCGTAATATCCGCGAACTGTTTGTACGAAGTTAATTTACATGTTTGTCGAATCGAACACTGAAATGATTGAAAACAATGTTAGCTTCGCGTTACGGTTTAATGAAAATTTTTCGAGAACATGGACGATCGATATCCGAAAGCAGTTGAACCAAAATGTTGGACAGTCGAAAAGATGCGAATCGCGAAAAGATTCGCGACGCGTCGAATTAAAAATATTGATTAGGCTGGTGACATAATCGGATGATCCCCGCGGTCGCTTAAATTTTTCCCGGGACGTGCGACTGTCGATGCCATATTATTTTGAAGATGTTTAGAAGTTTTAAGGGGAAGAATTTTCCCGCGAAGTTATGATACGAATGCGCTCGAGATTTTCACAGTTTGCTTCGTTTTAGTGTTCCAAGCAATTAGTTTCCGGATTCCTGGCCCCTGAACACACTCGCCAACTTCGGAATTACGTTCGGTCTAAGTTCGGAAAACCTTTCGCGCCATAAACTTTCGAAAATCCCCTCAAATTACCGAACGTTACTTTCGAGTTAAAAATGTCTGCAGCTACTAGAATGTCGCTCGGGTTCCGTTTTCTGACTGCCTCGCAAATGTCTAATTAATTTACCGACCGGTTCGTCTCGCCTTTTCCTACGGCAATCGATGTTACCTTCCTACTGTATAATGTACAGCAACTTCCAAAAGTGTTGGGACAGTGGTAGAACTTCGATTTCTATCCTGTATTTAAAGAAACATATATTGAAAGGAAAGGGTTCTTTATGGTATTTTAATGGTATTTCAAGTTATTATAAATGTATTTATCTACGCAATTGGAAAGTATAAAATATATTAGAGTTTTAAAAATTTCTAATCTTAAAAATATCAAATATATTCTAAACTTAAAATATCTGATAATAATATATGAAGTATATTTGATAATAAAAATATGAAGTATATTCTAATCTTAAAATTTCTGATCTTAAAAATAAGATGTATATTCTAACCTTGAAATTTCTCATCTTAAAAATAAGAAATATATTCTAATCTTAAAATTTCTGATCTTAAAAATAAGATGTATATTCTAACCTTAAAATTTTTCATCTTAAAAATAAGAAATATAGTCTAATCTTAAAATGTATAATTTTTAAAGTATAAAATATATTCTAACCTTGAATCTAATCATGATTGTATATTTATTTAAATATGTTCCAACCTTAAATCTTCCGATCTTAAAAATATGAAATATATTCTAATCTTGAAATTTATAATTTAAAAAATGTAAAATGTATTCTAGTCTTAATAATTTCTAACTTTGAATCTAATCACGAATGTACATTCATTTAAATATTTGACGTAGAGAGTTCGAAGCCATTGTCCGAATCCTTTCGGCAGTCGCACTATTTTTCAATAAAACCGCCATTCGCTCCTCGAAGTGATTTCAACATTTCCGCGCGCTCGTTGACCGTCCTCCATCAGTGTCGCGGACAACATTAGCACAACTCGCGCTCGATGCGTAATTTGCAACGGTAGGATAGGCGTAATAAAGGGAATGCGGTGGAACATTCTTCACGGAATATTATAAAACATTTTTTTTCCCACCCGCGTTTCTACGGACAACCTAAAAAGCTAGTAATGCGAGTCTGATGTAAATTTTACACCATTCGCCTAATTATTCGCCATCTGCTCGCCACGTTGGAGTAGCTCCAACGGTATTTTTGCATATTTAGACCGCCGGCTGAGTAGTTTTGTTATCTACATCGCGCGCGCGCGCTCGCGAGTCGGAATATTTCCATGCATTTCGGCGCGCCTCGAAAAAATCCCCGGCGAAATACAGGATCCCATAAAACCGGAGCCGAATCGTTATCGCGCGGGACAACGTTCAAAGGATCGCGTCGAGAGCCGCGTTTATCGGCGCGAAACGAAACATCGATGTCGCCGAATAAGAATAACGATGTTCAAGTGTTAAACAAGCCGCAACATTTTTGCGCGTTTTTCTGCCAACAAAGTCTAATTATTAGGGCGTCCCCTTGAAAGTCAGCGATACAGTGGATGCAATTAATACACCCAGGACTGTGGTGCGTAATCATTTAACCCTTTGCAGTCGGAGCCGTTTTAAGTGGAAATCCAAGATACTTGTTTACCATTGTAGTGTTGCCATTTTATATAACTTGGAGTATTTTATATATTATCGAATTACATTTTGTGACTGGTGCAACAGTTAGCAGCTCTTACCAATTTTCTAAACAAAAATAAATCTGACAAAAATGATTTTGAAATGTGGCATGATAATTTGTAGCGGCGCCTTAGCCGTTATTAACCCTTTGCACTCGAAGCCATTTTGACTGGAAATGTGAAATAATTTTCCTGGCTCATAGTATTTCCATTTTACATAACAAAATGTATTTTATACACATGAAAATGTTTCTTGTAACTCGTAGCAACAGTTCTACTATTCAACAATTTTTAAATCTAAACCTTATATAAAAATTTTTGAAAAGTAATAGAACAATTTTAGTGGTGCCTTGAACCACCATTCGAGTGCAAATGGTTAAACAACATATATGGTCTATCGATCTCGTATGAGAAAAAAGGAAGAAACTAGTGGGACACTCTAATAAAAATGTAATTAATTTAACCGGCTTGTTACAGATTTCAGCGCGAAGCTCCGAGCGACCGGCGGAAGTCCTATCGGGCCGCCATCGATCCGCGGAATATCGACTGCGCGGACGGAGCTGGAAAAACGACAAAGTGGGGACACGGAATTCATTAAGATCCTCTTGGTGTTTCGCGCCACGTATCGGGGACACGGAGCAAGGAACAACGGCGAAGAAAAAACGAAAACAATCGCAGCTTGAATGGAAATAGTTCCCAAGATTTCGGTGACTTCGCCAGTTCCGGCTAAGCCGGATAATCCGAAAAGTGCAAAGGTACGGGGGCGCGCGCGAAAAGGGCCGGGCACTGTCAAGCATCCCGGTAGAAGGTGAGAGCAACAAAATGGTAGGAATATCGAGGCCAACGGAACAATCCCAGGAACCCGAGCGAAATTATTTTTTCTTCGGGAAAATAACAGGAGATTGTTGAATTTGTACACGCATCGTAGGTCGGATTTACTATAAAATTGTCGATCTTACGACCGTTGCAGTTTCGTAGGGAAAAAATCGTATGGCAATGGAACTGCGATTCTTTTTAAAGCTTGAAGTTTCTACTTTTGCACGCCGTAATTGATTTTTATATAAAATATTACTGTGTAAAATAGTAGCTGAAAAGTCGGAGTAAAGTTTATCCCCGATAATGCTACAAATTATAGTAGATATTGAAACTGTTGCAATTTCGTTAGAAAAAATCCTACGACTATGGATTTCATCTTGTTTTAAAGCCTAAAGTATCTACTTTTACGCGACATAATTGATTATCATAAAAAAATTGTTGTACAAAATAGCAGGTGGGAAATTGGATAGAAGTTTATTCTCGATGCCACTACAAAATGACAATTTCAATTTAGTTTTCAACAATCATTATTCAAACTGTAGCAATTTCTTAAAAAAAAATCCTACGACAATGAGCATGTTCTTGTTTTAAAGTTTAAAGTATCTGCTTTTACACACCGTAATTGATTTCGCCATAAAAAATTGATGTATAAAATAGCAGCTGGGAAGCCGGAGAGAAGTTCATCCCCCATAATGTTAGTGACAATTCCATCGATATTAAAACTGTTTCCATTTCGTCAATAAAAATCCTACGACAATGGAAATTATCTTATTTTAAAGCTTAAGGTATCTACTTTTACACCCCAGAATTAATATTTCCCCAAGAAATTCTTATACCAAATACTAAATGAGAAACTGTCTGTGCATTTCACCATTATAATGGTACAAATCGAAACCGCCCTAAAACATAATAATAAATAATTAATTTCTCGACTAAATCCATCACATATTTAACCTTTAGCCCTCCGCAAGTTTTTGTACCACTGCCTACCAGCAACTCTGGCACATTTTCGCAGCGGAACGAGCTGTGAAGAAGGAGTCTTATTTTAAGTGAGAAGAATTACACGTGCTTGTGAATGTGTTTGATTTTATTTATTTTATACATATGCACCTTCTTCTTGTAAATGAAATGTAAATTATAAATTTTGTAATTCACCATGCTGTGATATCTTTCTAAACAATCTCCCATGTGCATTCTGAGTTCACTTGAGCAAGAGTCACAGTATTCACTTGTTTGACGTCTTGCCATCCCTTTGTTTCCTTGCAGAGCACACAACACAGTCCATCTTTGGACCTTTCCCCATTATGCGCAGTTTTCCGTTTAGTCTGATTACAGAAATTGATGCAGAAACCCTTGTTCTCTCCTGACGAAAATCTCCTACGAGTTGATCGACTAAAATTTTTCTGTACTTTAAATGCATGTCAGTGCTTTCTCATTTTTATTGTGCTGTACAGTTTTATACAAGATGTATGAATGAATTATTGACATCTCCATTTCCCAAAAGAATAGTTGGGGCACGTTTTAACTACAGTTGACAATTGCCAACGCTGGGCTCCGCAGCGGAGCCTACGGAGTTACGGAACAAATGACGGATGGCTCCGTAGCGGAGCCAACGGAGCGCTAAGGATTAAAAATCGAAGCTTCGCTTTTCCAATGATCTTCCCAAAAAACAGTTGCACGATATTCTCGAAGAAAATTGCGGTCGTTGTTCTGTCCGAACAAATATCGTTGGCCATGTTTTCGCGAATTCGGCCGTAATTAACGTCTCTCGCGGCGATCCGCCGCCCTGAAGAGGAAAAGTGAAGAAACGGCAGAGAGGACGTAGGGGGGGTGGGGGTGGGAGGAGTGGGGGGCATAGCTTGAAAGCTCCCGAAGACTTTCCAAGGCTCTTCAGTAAAGCGGATAAGGAGTAGGAATGGAGAAGGACGAGGGCAGCCGAGGGCCAGGAGGGACAGGATATCGCAAAGCGAAGGAGAGGAGAGAGAGATTATATATTCGGTTGCTAGACAGGATAAGTGGATATCTTCAGCGACGGTGAATTAAGTTTTCACCGGAAGCTAATGTACTGCTTAAACCGCCCTCTGACCAATTTATTCTTCGGCGCGCATCCGTCCCCGGCCCTTCATTCCCGTCTGCTTTTCAATGCAGATGCGGCACGAGGCCGAATTTCGAAGCGCTTGCCCCGCTGTATCGGATCGCAGACCTACCTCCGAGTAATCTCTTCATTTTTATTCCCATTATTATTATTATTATTATTTTATTCTATTGTAATATTCTATATACTGTTCTATTATTTATATTATTATTATCTGTATTACCTTATTCTCTCTCTTATTACTCTTATAATAGTGCTGTTATTGCTACTTTATTCTGTTTCAATATTATTCTATTATTTATATTATTATTATTTTCGTTCTTCTTTTTATTATTATTCACATAATATTATTATTATTACGGTCATCCATGACTCTGTTTATACTTCTACATGTCACTAAAATGCTCTTGAATTTAAATTCACCATTCAATTTTCAACTGGCATTAATTTTAATATTATACATGTTGAATTTCAACAAATAGGTTAAGTACACAAAATTATTATAGCAAATAGTTTTTAATTTTACTATCAGTTGTGATTTAATTATATATATGTCATTAGATAATTCACTTTGTCTTTTCTGATTGTTTTGGCTTCTACCGAGTTGAATCATGGTAGTTAACCAAAAAGGGGGTGTCTCGAACCTAAGTTTGTTTAGAGCTAAAACAAGTTTAGAGCCTAAGGCTGTTTTGAGCCTAAGTATAGTTCCTGTCCAAGCATACTTCAAGTCCAAGGATGTTTTGAGCCTAAATATATTTCGACTCTAAGTATACTTAATCCTAAACCTATTGCGAGCTTAAGTGTGTTTCAAGTCTAATTATATTTGAGCATAAGCCTGTATCGAGTCTAAGCTTGTTTTGAGCCTAAGGACGTTTTAAGCCTAAGGATGTTTTGAGCCTAAGGACGTTTTAAGCCTAAGCATATTTTGAGCTTAAACATATTTCGAGGTTAAGACTGTTTCGAGCCTAAGGATGTTTCGAGTCTAAGTATACTTCGATCCTAACCATATCCCGAGCCCAAGTATATTCAAGCCTAAGTCTGTTTTAAGTCTAAGCGTGATTCGAGCCTAAGACTGTTTCGAGTCTAAATATATTCGAGCCTAAACTTGTTTCAAGTCTAAGCTAGCTTCAAGCCTAAGCATATTCAAGCCTAACTATATTTCAAGTCTAAACCTATTTAGAACATAATCATATTTGAATCCTAACCATATTTCAAGTCTAAGTATATTTTGAGTCTAAACCTGTTTCGAGCCTAAGTGTACTTCAATCCTAAGCAAACTTCAAGCCTAAATATATTTCGAGCCTAAAGAAATTTAAATCCCAAGCATATTTCAAGCCTAAATATATCTCAAGCCTAAACCTGCTTCCAGCCTAAATATATTTCGAGCCTAAACCTGTTTCAAGTCTAAGCTAGCTTCAAGCCTAAGCATATTGAAGCCTAACTATATTTCAAGTCTAAACCTGTTTAGAACACAAGCATAACTATTTCAATCGTAACCATATTTCAAGTCTAAGTATATTTTGAGTCTAAACCTGTTTCAAGCCTAAGTGTACTTCAATCCTAAGCAAACTTCAAGCCTAAATATATTTCGA
>NC_135780.1:9252357-9267544 GCF_028453695.1 Augochlora pura
CATAATCTATGCAGTAAATTCTCTCTAATTGTCTTTCAGCTTTTAAACAGAAGTGGACAATTTGGGAACAATTACAAAAACTACCTACGAGACACTCCTCTTCCCAAATTGTCTATCTCTGTTCACAAATTGAGGAACAATTACAGAGAATTTACTATAATCTTCAGATACATCGTAAAACAAGTACGGAAATATAAATAATTACAAAACATCGCTAAACTAAGGATCTAATCTGTGAAAATAGAAGAGCGCATAAAATCAACAAACAGCACACATGAAACAGAATCACGCACCCCTGCTCATTTCGACGCTATGAACTCGATCAACCCATTAACTACGACGCATTCTCTAATTTACTACAATAACAAATCCATAATTCAATCATGCTAATATAATAATATAATATACAACATAAAGCATAATCCGAAACATGTAACTAAATACAAAGCGTTACCAAATATAATCTAAATTTACCGCAACCGCATACATATAACAATAAACCTGCGACAACATACACATACGCCTTTCGTAGCCAAAGGGTTAAAAACGCGCCGCGTCCTATCTTCGGCGAGTCCCAAATTCCAGCAAAAATCCAGCTCGTCCCAGTTCCGCTGGAACCTCGATCGGCTACCACTCCACAAAGTTCCACGAAGTTGCACGAAGTTCCACGAAGTTCCACGGACTTTCGCGGACTTCCGCGTTACCATGGCTACCATTTCCAGCACCGCGGAGCAACAATTTCCCGGCGACGAATAACTCACGGCCAGCAGAGAACAATCTGGCGTTTGCTCGGCGGGACACAGCACGCCGTATAGTAAACCGGGCAAGGACTCGCTCGCGATCGAGCCGCGCGAACCAAAAGGTGAAAAAACAAGCGGCGGTGGCCAGAAACGGTGAGTTATTACGTTCGCAGTTTATCTTCGCGGGCTCGGCGGAACCCGGCCGCGGGAGCTGCGGCGTGTCGGGTTTGCGTTCCGCGTGGCTGCTGATTCGCGAAAAACCGCGGAAGAACCGGGAGGGGGAGGGGGAGGGGGGTGCCCGGCAAAAAGGCCGCGGCGGCCGATAAACGTCATTCCAGCTTATCAGTCAGGGTTCATTAGCCCCGAGAACAGCGTCGCGGACAGCACCCGGCTACAAGACCACCTCCGAGGAGAACCCGCCGTGAAAAACCCGACGTGAAAAACCCGACGTGAAAAACCCGGCGTGGAAAACCCGGCGGGCGCATAATGGCGGCGGGAAACGCGGGCCGAAAACAAACGAGAAAAACACGCGGCCGTGTGTGCGGTTCGCCGGTGTTTCCTCCGCTATCCCCGGCTACGGGGCGGCTGCGGGACCGTATCGCTGCTAATGCATGTACAACGGTGCCGGCACGAGGAATTGGCGACGTCGGCATTGGCCGGTATAACGGCCAAGTAATTTAAAATCTGCTTCCTCGAGCCGCGCGGTTGCGGAGACGCGCCGCAGCGCGGAAAAGAGCGGCGCTGCGTACGGCGAAAACGAGCTGCGCCCTGGAATTCGGACAGGGTGCTCTCGATCCTTCTTTCTTCGTTTTTCGTTCCGTGTATGGATTAAACGTTTTTCCTGCTGGAGTTTTTGTTGCTGGGGATGTTAGGCGATCGTTAGACTGCGGACTTTATGTATTTTTGGCGACGTTGGGGTTGCTAGATAATCCTTGCGGTACAGGCGCTTGCGCGGTCCCTGTGAAACTGGATATCGGCTTGTTTTTAACTACAAGTCTCTTGTAAATAGCATTGCTGTTGTTGTTACTATCATTGTCATTTTATTATTATTGTTATTGTTTTAGTGTGTACCGAAATGCACAGTACATACGCATCAGGAAATGTGTCGTCTTGACCTGATGTTTATTGCACCATCATTTCTATTTAACTAAGGGCCTACAAAGGAATGGGTCAGTCCCTTCAGGACAGCCTACCGAGCTAGTAACATCTCCTGCAGATTAACAGTTCCCTAGTCTTCTTTGTTTTAATATAGTCGTAAAGCTTAATATTGTGTTACGTTCAAATTGGAATAAATTACATTGATAAACGTTCATTTCATTGACGCGTGGAGTTGGAATAAATTGTTTAAAACATAAGGTACAATTTCATCTCCCAACCTCGTCATCCCAACAGTTATTACTATTAGTATTACTTTATTATTATTTTTATTCTTGTTATTACTATTAGTATTACTTTATTATTATTTTTATTCTTGTTATTACTATTAGTGTTACTTTATTATAATTTTTATTATTGTTGTTACTATTAATATTACTTCATTATAATTTTTATTATTGTTGTTACTATTAGTATTACTTTATTATTATTTTTATTATTGCTATTATTATAACCTTATTGTGTTTATTTTCTGGGTTCGAAGACACTATTCTTCAGTTTGATGTTACTTTACAGCGTTGCATATGGTGTCTATGAAATTTTGATACGTTGAAGGATAGGTTAAAGTTTTTAAACTGAAGTCAACGGGAAGTGTTAAATTTTCGAAGACGCGGAGAGGGTGAGGTTAAATTTTAAGAGGAAGAAACGGTCAACGTTGAATTTTCGAAGTAAAGAAAGGACAGTGTTGAATTTTCGATGAAACGAAAGTACGACGACGGCTCTACGAAGTAAAGTAAACGTAGCGTTAAATATTCAAGAAAAAGTAAAAGCGATGTTAGATCTTTTTTTTTAGATAAAAAAAATGGTGAGAGTCATGTTACATTTTTGAAGAAAGGTTTTGTGGAATTTTTCGTGGAGAATTAAAAGCGATGTTAAATTTTTGAGACAAAGGAATGGTATTTACCTTCGAAGGGTAAATCGTTAATGAGAAGAGAGAAGTAATTATTAATGAAAGCAAAGGACAGTGTGAAATCGTCAAGGAAAAATGCAAGAATAATGTAAAATTGTCAAAGAGAAGAAAGACCAATGAAAAGTCGTCAAAGAGAAGAAAGACCAATGTAAAATCGTCAAAGATAAGGAGCAAACAATGTTAAATTCTCGAAAAGAAGAAGACAAACAATCTAAAAACCATCAAAGAAGAGAAACAAACAATTTAAAATCGCCAAGGAAGAGAAACAAACAATTTAAAACCATCAAAGAAAAGAAACAATCAATCTAAAATTATCAAAGAAATGAAATGACAATATTCAATTACCAAATAAAAGAAATAATAATATAAAATAACCAAAAACAATGTTAAATTGTCAAGTTCGTGTCAAAGTTATCTTAAACAATAAAACAAAAGAAAACACGTAAAAAAAATCCCCCAAAAAGAATGAAAACTATCGATTTCGAAAATAGAAGAAAAATAGACATTGAATCCTCGCGGAAGGTAAAAATTGGAGGCCACTTCCGCCCTCGTAAGATGGCGGCCGCATCGATTACGTAAAAATCGTTCGATCAGGATCACGGGGGTTCTCGATTTTCTCCCGGTTTGATTCGTTTCGGTCGAATTAATACGTTCGACGATAGGTTCCGGGCGCGGCGCCAGACACGCCGGCACGGTTTCAATTTGCCAGTCGACTCAAACAGGTTCCCCGAGGCGTAACCACACGATATGCGTGCGCAGGCCGACGACGACGACGACGACGACGACGAGCCCCTCGTGCACACCTGGTAACATCCGGGTGTCCCCCTCGTGTCGCGCGGCACCGGTGCACCGTGTTTCATTATTCCCTGATTTCCTCGTAGGAGTTTATTTCCGGCGCCACGCGACCGCCCTCGCTTCCTTCGCCGCGGGCCAACGAGGCAGGCAGAGCGACAGCGAGAGCGAGAGGGAAACGAAAAAGAAAAAGGGAAAAAGAGGAAGAAAAAGAGCCGCGGTACGCAGCAATTTTTAACCGGCCGGCACTGGAATGCTTTAAAAGGCATCGATCGCGCCCGCCTCGGTTTCAATTTTCCCTCGTGTGCCGCGTCCGTGTGTCCGCCCGCCTTTTTTTTCTCTCTCTCTCCACCCTCCTTTTTCCCGCCAGTTGTTTGCGTTTGCGGACCGGAATTTGAATTCATTCGGGGGGATTAAACTATCGGCGGGTTTTATTAATAGGGGACGTCGCGCGTCGTCGATCGTCGGCGAAAAACAAAAAAAAGGAAGCGAAATTCCTCCACCCTCTCCTCGCCCGCTAATCGCCGGTCCTGTTTCTCTGTTCGGATGCGCGGCCGTGTTTCGCGGGGGCTCGTTCCCGCGATTCGCACATCGACGCCGAGTGTTGTCTAACTACGTTAACGGCCCGTGAACTTATTTATTATCGGCCGGCTTTGATTGACGACTTGGACAATCCGGGCTGCGGTTAAACGCATTTAAGCGTTTGTCGCGCGCCCAATGCGAACGCATTGCTGTCTGCTTTGTCGAGAGACGACGGGGGTTGGTAATCGTAGTTCGACTTTCTAGTGCAATATTAAAAATTAAAAAACCTGTTACGTTCACCGCAAGAAGATTTATATGGAATGGAAATAAATTATTCATTATTTAATATTTCACACTCAGTGGTTTTTCCTTTTTATTATTATTTCTTTCTCATACTATAAAGTGACATTAATTCACAGATAATGTCCTTTTCAATCATTTTTATACAATCTTACAGCAGCAGTTTTCTTCCGTTTCAATTTTCCATAACAAAATCACACCTTTTACTTTAATAGAATAATTTATTTAAAAATTTTTAATGACGTCTGTGACGGATTTTTTTATTATTCACGATCTGCCACGATGTTTACCTGTATATTTTTCGATAAGGGGTTCATATCGACGTCGCCTCCCTCAATTATTTATCAACGATTTTTATCCACTACTTTTTTCCACTGTCTTCTCGGCGCGTTCGCGATTCCATTTATTTTAATTCGAACGTTCCTATCGGCTCCGCAAATTTCGATGGGCGAGCTAGAAGCGTTTTCTCGTCGAGGGGATCATTGCTTGTTAGCGGAGATGCATTCCACGAAAACTCTGTTCTTTTTTTCTTTCCCCCTCCCCCCGACGAAATCAATTTCTCCGAAACCCCCCTTTGCTTTTCCCTATCCTCATTCCGAAATTAAACGTTGACGATCAATTAATAACCGATCGATTACGCGTGGATCTCTTTTCTTTTAAATATTTTCCTCGCTCTCGCGTTTTCGTGCTTCGAAATCCTGGGGAAATTGACGGATCGAATTTCTCTGTATCCTTTGCTTTTCATAGTTTGTTTATTCATTGTAGCATCTGCTTTTTATCAATCTATATTACATGCAGATGTAATATTTTTTTTATATTATCATTTTTATTTTATATTATCATATAATTTCGCTAGACAATTTGGTTTCTTTTAACTGTGATATAACTTTCGTTGTTTGTTTATAGTTGCTCAAATATTCTTTGGTGATGTTGGATATTTTTACTTCTTTTTTTGATATTGTCGTTCGATGGACATTTTATTAGGATGTACTTAACTACAAACTCAATGTCAATTACAACAAAATCTTACTTAACAACAAAATCACCCATTGTAAAAATCGAAAAATTCACTTTTGGTTGTTTACAAAAACACGCGCAACTCGGAGATAATTAAACCTTTTGGCAAATGTTATAGACAGTCCTACCAACCTAGGAAAATAAACTAAAAAAAGAATTTACATTTTATAAACAAATTCACCTTACTCTTTGTTCACAGTGTTGTATCTCTGTAGAACAATACAAATAATTTCTAACTACTATTATTAATCAAACTGAGGGTTTAAAGCGTCGCGAGATACAAGGGTAGCAAAATACCGATGCGCCGCCATAACATCCTCAAGAATGATATGGTTCCAGGAACCATGGGGGACGAAGAACGTCTCGGAACAGATAAGAAACGCGTTTCTCCTTCAGAAATTGCGCGTTGTCCCCTTTGTTTTGCCGGTTACGTTTTGCCGTAATACAGCTCCGCCGCGGCCCGATGATAATTAAAGTTTTCTAATAAATTAGAGGCAGCGCCGGATCGCGAAATTACACCCCGCGTATCCCGTATCGCGGCGCGGCGTGGGATCTTATTCATCCGGCTGTGTCGCGGAAATTTAGAGACGAGCCCCGGCAACCAAAGAGAGTTCTGTCGGTGAAAAAACAGCGAAGGGCGGCCGACGAAACGGAAAAGTAGAGAATTAATTAAGTAAACATGGCTGACGCGCGTGCCCGTGGCTCGCGGCGCCGCCGTTCAAATCACCCGGGATTGGTGTATTAATTTTTTCCATTAATTCCGACCTCGGGGGGCGGCGGCGGCGGCAACGATGGCCGACAGCCGATATCTCTCGCCGATGGGCTGCCGACAATTTTTCTATAATAAGAAAAACGTGGTCGGTGTAACGCCGGAGTAATTCGGGATGAGTTTCGATACGTGAAAATTGATGGAGAGTGACTTAAATATGGCAGGACATTATTATTTGGTTAATAATTGTAAAAATGAAAAGAATGTCTGCCGAAGTTCTTCTTTGTTTGAGGGTACTCATGTTCATGGTATTGAGGATAGGTTTAAATGAGGATAGGTTCTTGTTAAAAGAAACGTTCGCGAATCGAGCTTCCGTTTACCGTTTTCGACCGGAACATCCCCTTAAATAAGTGGCGGCCACTCGACGACATCGCGGGTCTCGCGAGGGGGGCGTAAAAGGAACTCGGTGTCCCGACATCTCATCAACATCTGGAAGACGGAACGCCATGAAATCTAAGGCCCGACGTAGTGAGGGGTTGCGACGGGGGCCGCGTTTGATCGCGCGGAGAAGCCACGAGGTTCGAAAACGTCAGCGTATCGCCCGCGACGAGATAAAACGACGACGGTGTGTGTCCATCAGCGGCAGCGAACCGGCAAGCCGTATCGCGGCCCGGTATCGTCTATCAGCTCCGTATTATCTCGGGCAGCGCTCGCGCAAATGGCGCGAACATCCGCGAGGCGCCTTCCTAACTTATCGTCGTAGGAAGTGGCCCACCCGTCCCTCCTCGTCGACGAGCAACCCCCCCTCGGCGCAACACCCGACTCTCCATCCAAACCCCCTCCGGCCGCTTCTCCGACGTTCGCCGAGCGTTTTTCCGCTTTATCCGGTCTGCTCCGCGTGCTAAAAGACCCTCCAGAGGCGCTGGAACCACCCTTTGTGAAGCACGCCCGCCCTCCTAAACACCCCCTCGGCACCCGGCTCCGAAAAAGAAAACGCTATTTTTCTTGCACGAGAGCCAGGCATCGCGCTCGGCGGCGAGCTGATGCACCGTTGCCTGTCGAAATTAACGACGATGAGCACCTTGACATAACGTTGACATAATTTTGACATTAAGGTGCGATGATTAGGCGAAGAGTTCGGCGACGAAAGGATTTTTGTATCATCCCTTAACCAGTTAACTGTGGCGCCCTCATTTAAAAGTGCGCACAGTTTTGTGTCGCCAGAATCGAGCCACGACGAGTATATTCGTCAATCACAGAGTAAGTTGCGCTGCTAAGATATTGGATGAAAAAGATGGGTTCATTTTATAAAAATAATATTTACGCACTTGAAATTCTTACGTCGCGCTGTACTTATTTGATAAGAACCGCCGACACTTGGTGAGATATGCACCGACACACACTTTTTGGGGTTCGATACAGCAAGATGAAGATCAAGATCACCGAAAATTCAAAGTTGCTGCACTGCTCACGAGTTAGCTTTCTAGTTTATAAATCCACTTTTTCACTTTTGCCTTTGACCCTTTTAGGTTAACATCTAAAAAAACGTTATCATCGCACATAAATAAATTCATTACGCGAACTGGTAAACTTTTTCAACCAGTGCATACGGGGACGTATGACATCATCTCAAACTGTTTATATTTTCTATTTGTTTGTTTTATGCCGGCATAGCCTCAAAATATTCTAAACATCTTGAAATTTCAGAATATGTTTTGTTTTTCTCAAAAATTGCAATTTACATAGCTAATGGTCACTGATTTATACGCATGACGAGTATACTCGTCGATACACCAAATTTTGCCACTTCCCCATGACGAGTATACTCGTCAATCACAGTTAACTGGTTAAAGGGTGATTCGATATGATTATTTCTACAGGATTTATAAAGATTTACTGTTGTTTTTATTTAAATCAGTGTAGCGATATTTTCGAAGCATCAGTTTATATACAATAACTAGTATTATAGTTGACAATTTATCTGAGAATTTTCAAGAACCTAGCAAATCTTTAAAATTATTTTTTGAACTTTGTAACTCCTTTTAAGAATTACTTCTCTAATAATATCACGTACTTAACCCTTTGCACTGGAAGCCATTTCAACTGGAAATTTGAAGTAATTTCTTTGACTTATAGTATTTCCATTTTATATAGCAAAGTGCATTTTATGCATACGTAATTGATTTTTGTCATTTGCCTCAACATTACATAACCTTAAAAATTGTTCAAATACAAATTTCGTTAGTATAGAGATTATTTTGCCATGTTGTAGAACAATTTTATGGTGCCTCACGGTCACCACTCGAGTGCAAAGGGTTAATAATTAAAAAGTAAAATTAACATTTTGTGCACCTATAGCAAAGCTAAACAGTTGAAACTTGAATCAACAAAAATCTTAGAACAGTCACTAAACATTTATATATTATTTGCAGCTGTCGGAAATTGTTCAACAGGAGACGGAACTTATGTTTTCATGTTTGTCGCAGTTTTTAATTTCGCACATCGAGGTAATCTGTGTAATGTTTAACCGAACAAAAGCATTAAGCTGCGAGCCGAATCCACTAACGGATCCTTTAAGCAAGCTATTACATCTGCCTTACTTCAAACACGCAGGAAGTTCTTCCCGAGGAAACCGGTGGGGGAGGGGAGGGGGGCTCTGTTTGAAACCGACTCCGTGAAACGTCGGAGTCAGCTTACAATTATCTCCGCGGTCTGAAAGAAGTGTCGGGAGAGCAAACGGGGAAGCAGGAGCGTTCCCATGTTAAAAATTTGTTTAGCAACACGCGCGCGCGCGCGGCCAGGGAAATACACCGCGCCGGCTTGTTTCTCTTGTTTGTACGAGCAAATAGAAATATTCTACATCGTACTATGAATCAGAACTGACTCCGGGAACCCGTCCCGCCGTGTCCGCGCGGTCTCGCTACGCTACTTCCGGGGGTTAAACAAAATTTTGTTTACCTTTGGAACACTCTGCGGCGTATCAGCGACAACACCGAGGGACGATCCTCCGTCGAATTGTTCGGTTACCGAGATTGCCATGGCTCTTATCCCACTTTGCACTGGAAGTTGTTATAGCTTGTTATAAAATTATTTTCAGATTATTATATTTGTCGATATTTAACCCTTTGCACCCTGTTGCCTCCTCTCAGGGTACATCGTAATTCTAGTACATGACTAAACGTTAAAGTTTATCAGCGATTTGCAACTATTCCTCGATGTGTTCAACGTGTAAATACAAATTCATATAAATCGAATATTATTATAACAATATTATATACATATACATATTTACATATATATCATATACTATATAATAATATAAATGTTCATAAGCTGGTAGGTAACATCCACGATGGCGCGGAGTGCAAAGGGTTAAGGACTTGTTGGTATAGGTTAATGATTGTAAAATGGTAACAGTAAGGGTTAGAGAATGTATTTTGGATTTAGTATTAAGATGGTGTTGAGCGGAAAGGGTTCGTTTAAAGGTGACACGATTTTTCTTTGCTCTAGTTGAAGTAGAGGTTTTTTTAATGGGTTTTGTTACAAGCGGAGGTAAAGTAGGATAATAAATGATTTGCGTGAATATGCGGGAAATGTATGTGATAGGAAGAAATTGTTTGTTTTGGAATGTTTGGTGGATAATAAAAATAATTCAATATTTAGCATGTATGGTATAGATTGAGGGAGATTGTGAGGGCATTTCTAAGTATTTAACAAGATTCATTACATATGTTATTTAGCAAATCATTATTATATATTATATATTATTATATATTGTACATTATATATCATTATTACATAATATACATTATATTTTATTATCATATATCATTATTACATAATATACATTATATTTTATTATTATATATATTATTTTTATATTATTTAATAGCCAGGTAACTCAAATAATATTCGCCTTTATACCATAAAATACTAAATTCTAGCTGAAGCAACCTCACTCGCTAAATTTATTCACACGCATACGAATAAAACCAGCACTCTCAGGTAGCTATTTCAATCATAAGATATTCATAAATTTCCTAATTTGATTTCTTATTTTTATAATAGTTTCACTATTTGACTTTTAAACGTGTTAGACACTTAACAGGTCAACCTGTGCCAGCGATATCTATAGTAATCCGTCTCCTACTTCGTTCCAAAAATTTAATTAGAAAAATCGATTATAGTACGTAAAAGTAGATATTATAAGCTTTAAAACAAGATAAGGTACATTGTTATACGATCTTTTTTAACGGAACAGCGACAGTCGAAATATCAAAAGAATGTTCACTTTGCATCATTAAGCAAGGCAAACATCCCTTCGATTTTAAATTGGTTATTTCGAAAACAAATTTTTCTTCTTAAAATCAATTATACACTATAAAAGTAGATACTTCAAGCTTTAAAAAAAAGACACTGATCCATTACCATACGATTTTTATTTACGAAACTGCAGCAATTGGAATATCGACAATATTCTAATAATTGTATCCTTGATATATGCACAGATTCGACGAAGAAAAAATAATTTAATATATATATATAAAACATAGCAACTTTCTCCAAATTAAACGAAATGATATTATAGAGATATTAAAGACACTCTAAAATATTAAAAATACTTTTCTTCTAATTCTACTATTATTTCCAATGACAAAGATAAATCAAAAGATTCTCTTTTATTAACTTTCTATTCAAACCCACAACGAACAATTAAAAAATACGAGGACAAAAAATGGTTAATTCACTTTCTCTCTCTCTCTCTCTCTCTCTCTCTCCCACTGAAGCTTTTAAAATCAGAGATACAAAAATCGAGTCCGAAGTTCGCCGAAAATATTGTAACGGAGCAACAATAGCGCATCCTTTCGGCGAGTGTCCATCAAATCGAGAAGTCGCTGGAAACTAACCGTCCCGGGAAAAAAAAGAGACCGGCGCCGCTGTTTAATTAAACAGTCGAGATTTATCGGTGGCCCGGTTGAGATATCCGATAGTCGGCGGGGTGTTTCGCGCGAAAAGAAATAGCGGTTTCCGATTGGTGTTCGATAAAAGCATTACCGGTCGAACGGAGTGGAGGGGGACGGGCGCCGTGCCGGTATCGAAATTCACGTTTTCAGGAGTAACGCGCTTAATACCGGTATTATGTTTTATGGGGATCGTGCGAGTATATGGTGGGCGTAAGTCTCCGCGCGGCTGCGCTTCGGGCCCCCGGTTAGCTACTCGTATTTCTCTAACTTCGTTACCACAAAGAAGCGCGCGAGAGATTCTTCTCGCTCGTACAATATTTTCCAGGCGCCTTCCCACCGCCGCTGGAGGAAATCTCGGCGGTGTAGCACATTCTCGGCGAACAAGCGAGAGAAAAAGAAAAAGGGAGAAGGAAAGAGGAGTAGGAGCGAGGGAAAGAGAGAAAAAATGCTCTCCGCCCTTCGCCGTTTGATAACACGGAAAAAGGCTCGATCAGATTACTCTGAATTAATCACGACACTCTTTGTGCTACCAGTGCGAATTCTCGGCTGTCTTAGGCTGGAAACAGGTTTAGGCTCGAAATATATTTAGGTTGGAAGCAGGTTTAGGCTTGAGATATATTTAGGCTGGAAGCAGGTTTAGGCTTGAGATATATTTAGGCTGGAAGCAGGTTTAGGTTCGAAATATATTTAGGCTTGAAGTTTGCTTAGGATTGAAGTACACTTAGGCTTGAAACAGGTTTAGACTCAAAATATACTTAGACTTGAAATATGGTTACGATTGAAATAGTTATGCTTGTGTTCTAAACAGGTTTAGACTTGAAATATAGTTAGGCTTCAATATGCTTAGGCTTGAAGCTAGCTTAGACTTGAAACAGGTTTAGGCTCGAAATATATTTAGGCTGGAAGCAGGTTTAGGCTTGAGATATATTTAGGCTTGAAATATGCTTGGGATTTAAATTTCTTTAGGCTCGAAATATATTTAGGCTTGAAGTTTGCTTAGGATTGAAGTACACTTAGGCTCGAAACAGGTTTAGACTCAAAATATACTTAGACTTGAAATATGGTTAGGATTCAAATATGATTATGTTCTAAATAGGTTTAGAGTTGAAATATAGTTAGGCTTGAATATGCTTAGGCTTGAAGCTAGCTTAGACTTGAAACAAGTTTAGGCTCGAATATATTTAGACTCGAAACAGTCTTAGGCTCGAATCACGCTTAGACTTAAAACAGACTTAGGCTTGAATATACTTGGGCTCGGGATATGGTTAGGATCGAAGTATACTTAGACTCGAAACATCCTTAGGCTCGAAACAGTCTTAACCTCGAAATATGTTTAAGCTCAAAATATGCTTAGGCTTAAAACGTCCTTAGGCTCAAAACATCCTTAGGCTTAAAACGTCCTTAGGCTCAAAACAAGCTTAGACTCGATACAGGCTTATGCTCAAATATAATTAGACTTGAAACACACTTAAGCTCGCAATAGGTTTAGGATTAAATATACTTAGAGTCGAAATATATTTAGGCTCAAAACATCCTTGGACTTGAAGTATGCTTGGACTGGAACTATACTTAGGCTCAAAACAGCCTTAGGCTCTAAACTTGTTTTAGCTCTAAACAAACTTAGGTTCGAGACACCCCCTTTTTGGTTAACTACCATGATTCAACTCGGTAGAAGCCAAAACAATCAGAAAAGACAAAGTAAATTATCTAATGACATATATATAATTAAATCACAACTGATAGTAAAATTAAAAACTATTTGCTATAATAATTTTGTGTACTTAACCTATTTGTTGAAATTCAACATGTATAATATTAAAATTAATGTCAGTTGAAAATTGAATGGTGAATTTAAATTCAAGAGCATTTTAGTGACATGTAGAAGTATAAACAGAGTCATGGATGACCGTAATAATAATAATATTATGTGAATAATAATAAAAAGAAGAACGAAAATAATAATAATATAAATAATAGAATAATATTGAAACAGAATAAAGTAGCAATAACAACACTATTATGAGAGTTATTAGAGAGAGAATAAGGTAATACAGACAATAATAATATAAATAATAGAACAGTATATAGAATATTACAATAGAATAAAATAATAATAATAATAATAATGGGAATAAAAATGAAGAGATTACTCGGAGGTAGGTCTGCGATCCGATACAGCGGGGCAAGCGCTTCGAAATTCGGCCTCGTGCCGCATCTGCATTGAAAAGCAGACGGGAATGAAGGGCCGGGGACGGATGCGCGCCGAAGAATAAATTGGTCAGAGGGCGGTTTAAGCAGTACATTAGCTTCCGGTGAAAACTTAATTCACCGTCGCTGAAGATATCCACTTATCCTGTCTAGCAACCGAATATATAATCTCTCTCTCCTCTCCTTCGCTTTGCGATATCCTGTCCCTCCTGGCCCTCGGCTGCCCTCGTCCTTCTCCATTCCTACTCCTTATCCGCTTTACTGAAGAGCCTTGGAAAGTCTTCGGGAGCTTTCAAGCTATGCCCCCCACTCCTCCCACCCCCACCCCCCCTACGTCCTCTCTGCCGTTTCTTCACTTTTCCTCTTCAGGGCGGCGGATCGCCGCGAGAGACGTTAATTACGGCCGAATTCGCGAAAACATGGCCAACGATATTTGTTCGGACAGAACAACGACCGCAATTTTCTTCGAGAATATCGTGCAACTGTTTTTTGGGAAGATCATTGGAAAAGCGAAGGTTCGATTTTTAACCCTTAGCGCTCCGTTGGCTCCGCTGCGGAGCCATCCGTCATTTGTTCCGTAACTCCGTAGGCTCCGCTGCGGAGCCCAGCGTTGGCAATTGTCAACTGTAGTTAAAACGTGCCCCAACTATTCTTTTGGGAAATGGAGATGTCAATAATTCATTCATACATCTTGTATAAAACTGTACAGCACAATAAAAATGAGAAAGCACTGACATGCATTTAAAGTACAGAAAAATTTTAGTCGATCAACTCGTAGGAGATTTTCGTCAGGAGAGAACAAGGGTTTCTGCATCAATTTCTGTAATCAGACTAAACGGAAAACTGCGCATAATGGGGAAAGGTCCAAAGATGGACTGTGTTGTGTGCTCTGCAAGGAAACAAAGGGATGGCAAGACGTCAAACAAGTGAATACTGTGACTCTTGCTCAAGTGAACTCAGAATGCACATGGGAGATTGTTTAGAAAGATATCACAGCATGGTGAATTACAAAATTTATAATTTACATTTCATTTACAAGAAGAAGGTGCATATGTATAAAATAAATAAAATCAAACACATTCACAAGCACGTGTAATTCTTCTCACTTAAAATAAGACTCCTTCTTCACAGCTCGTTCCGCTGCGAAAATGTGCCAGAGTTGCTGGTAGGCAGTGGTACAAAAACTTGCGGAGGGCTAAAGGTTAAATATGTGATGGATTTAGTCGAGAAATTAATTATTTATTATTATGTTTTAGGGCGGTTTCGATTTGTACCATTATAATGGTGAAATGCACAGACAGTTTCTCATTTAGTATTTGGTATAAGAATTTCTTGGGGAAATATTAATTCTGGGGTGTAAAAGTAGATACCTTAAGCTTTAAAATAAGATAATTTCCATTGTCGTAGGATTTTTATTGACGAAATGGAAACAGTTTTAATATCGATGGAATTGTCACTAACATTATGGGGGATGAACTTCTCTCCGGCTTCCCAGCTGCTATTTTATACATCAATTTTTTATGGCGAAATCAATTACGGTGTGTAAAAGCAGATACTTTAAACTTTAAAACAAGAACATGCTCATTGTCGTAGGATTTTTTTTTAAAGAAATTGCTACAGTTTCAATAATGATTATTGAAAATTAAATTGAAATTGTCATTTTGTAGGGGCATCGAGAATAAACTTCTATCCAATTTCCCACCTGCTATTTTGTACAACAATTTTTTTATGATAATCAATTATGTCGCGTAAAAGTAGATACTTTAGGCTTTAAAACAAGATGAAATCCATAGTCGTAGGATTTTTTCTAACGAAATTGCAACAGTTTCAATATCTACTATAATTTGTAGCATTATCGGGGATAAACTTT
>NC_135780.1:9267644-9271430 GCF_028453695.1 Augochlora pura
AATAATCATACCCGCTCTTCCCTAATTGTCCACTTCTGTTTACGAGCTGAGGAAAAATTCGAGAGAAATTGCTATACGAATTGTGTCAAGGTTATGTGTGTGAATAGTAGAAACTGTCCATTTTCGTTTAGAAGCTAAAAGACAATTAAAGAGAATTTACTGTACAGGTTATACCAGCATAATATACTCGAAACATCTGTTTGATTCATTCCCTAGTTTATGTCCTTCACTCTCGACTATTCTGCCGACGTACTGGCTTTCGTCTGAAAATCCTTACACCGTGTTGCAGTTTCGAAAACCTTTTCTTTCGTCAGAGCATCTCAGATTTCTTTAAAACCTAGTGTCCGTTGCTATGACAATCGGGTCTGTGTGAACATCTTCGTGGAGAGGGTCAGTTTCGTTAGAGATTTCGTCCCTATAACTTCACCGTACTTTAAAAAGTATTTGAAATTACTTAATAACTTCTCCGTATTTAAAATTAATCGGCCCTTTTCAGGAGCACACAAAATAACGCTGGAAACTTCGGACATGTGTCAATTGTTGAATAATTCGTGATCAGTATGTAATAATAGTGCAGTGAAAGTGAAAGTTAGCGTAATCTGTGCCGTTCTACATAAGTGGATTATATACGTGGATTACAACATTTACAATTGAATTGGTAAGTTTTTCATTAATAATATTTGTAAAATTTTTGAAATCAATAAGAAATTCATGAAGTTCTTGTTCGATGATCGAACGCGGCTCAGAGGCGATACGCGGCCGTCTCTCCCGTCAGCGAGACGGGCTTCGGTCAGCTGGCTCGCGTGCGCAGCAGCACGAAAAATCGTCCGTGCGCAGCCAACTTTATTCGTTAATAACTCGTTAACAAAGCCGCGGATTGCATTTCGGCAAAGGAAAAGGTTACTTGAAATCACCTCAGGAACCTCCCATTTCCCGGAGTATGTATAATTTAGAAACATCCTGTATACACCGGCATAAGTTCTACCAACATTATCCCCGAATAATTGCATCTCCTCCTCCCTACCTGTCCACATCTGTCCACAAGCCTTCTTATAATTCAAGAGAATTCAATCTTCAAGAGAATGAAACTTCATAAAACGGTAAAACAAATGACTCCATCATTATTTACAATTCACCAGAGATCATCGTTCGCAAGGATCTCGCCGAACAAATCGATCCCCGCTGTTTGCTCCCGCCGTTATCCTATTCTCGGTATTTCGGGCATAACAGTCGTTCCATCGGGATTGTTTCGGCCGGGAGGACACCGCGCGGCGAGAAGTTCATCAGTGTTAGTTCGGTTAACTCTCGGAAGGCAATCTCGGCGAAATCTGGAGGCAACTCGGCGTTAAACGTACCGCTTCCTCATATTACTTTCACGGCGGTTTCCGTCGGAGAGAGAAAGAGAGAGAGAGAGAGAGAGAGGGAGAGGGAGAGAGAGAGGGATTTTAGCACGCCGGAATAAAAAGGAAATACGAGAGGCGTTCCGTTCCGCGAAAGATACGGCCGGTCCGCCGCACTTCAAACCAGAAGCTAACAATGCGCCACTAAACTTCCAGATTAGCATCGCATTAAAACTAACAATACTCTACGCGGGCTTATTCGACGTCTCGCTCGGTCGCAGTAAAAACTTCTCCTACTGCCCCGTAAAAGATTCGGCGAACTTGTTCCGTCAGGCGTCGTTCTTTCGCGCGCTCCTCACCTGCTTAACCTTTGTTACCTTTGTTACCTTTCTGGGATCCCGCGAATCGTTCCGTCGAGACCACCCCTCGTGGCCGATTTCTCGCTAAACTCGTACGTGCGCCGGTAACACGTTTCAGTCGCGTCGCGATCGCGTCTCGGCCATTGCTTTTATTGTTAATATCCAATGGTCGCATTTACTCTAACGTAACTGACCATTTTTAATTATAATAAAAATAATTCGACTGAATTTACTGTCTAGGATGGATTTAGCAGCTGGTCATAGTTCATAAATTATTATAATTAACTGCGACTGCCTAATATATGAGTGGCGGAATTATTAAAAATTAATTTTTGAAATCTATGTCTTCGATTTTATCAATTTTCTTTTTGGTTTCGCAGAGTTTAAGAACGTTGAATGTTACGCTATTTAATTTTTTAATTCTTTTACTCGATTAGATAAAGTACTGTGATCTTATGATAAATTATTTAATTAAGTGCGACTGACTCATATGCATGTGGCGGAATTATTAGAAATTAATTTTTGCAATCTACATCTTCGATTTTATCAATTTTCTTTTTGGTTTCGCAGAGTTTGAGAACGTTGACTGTTACGCTATCGAACTTTTCAATATTTTGACTAGATTAAAAAACATACCGTGATCTTATGATATTTTACAATCAGACTTGAAACGATATAAATATAAACAAATGAATTCTTTTCATGATATTTACCTGTCGTACTTTACGTTAAAAAATTCTCACTTCCTCCTTACTTTAACTATTTTATACCTAATAATACAACACTTCGAATAAATTAAAAGATATCTCCACCATTTTGTCGTTGACTACTCATTTTTATCGGAAATAAAATCGCGATAGACTATGACGCGTACGGCAAGGATTAATTCCGAGGAAATACGAGACGCTGCGAAAATTCGACTACATCGTCGCATTATTTTTCGACGAGGATCGCAATACCGAAACGAAAGATTTTATCAGCGCGCCGAACGAATCGACAGCGAATTCTATTTATACTAATATATACGTTCTACGCGCGGTTAACGCTCGGGCGTTCCGCGCTTCGCCTCTCTTGGACGCCGCGGCGCGACACGAGCTGGCAGAAAATAATAACACCGGCGCGAAACAAATAACACCGCTGTCAATATTTACAGCGTGTGAAAACGTTGATTAATGGACGGCCGCGTTAATCAAATCCCCTATTCGACGAATACTGTCGCGTTATGTCACGGCTTCTCCGCGTGCGCGCGCGCGCGGAAAAAAATAGAAGATCCGGCGTTCCGCGGACACCGAACGAGCCCGCGGAAATGAAATTCCCTAGCGCCGCGGTGTTTTTACGAACAATACCCAGATATGCGTTACGTAAAAACAGAAACGTGGCGGGAGTCGTGCGCCGTGGTCGCCGCGTTGGAAAACCGGCATGTAACCTTTTAATACTAGATTTACGGAATCCGTCAAAATGACGGATCACTGATTTGTTAATGTACTATTATTCAGATTTTAAAGATACATTTATTGCTTATTTATCGATTACATTTACTATAATTAGTTATATTTATTTATTTATCGATTACATTAACGATTAGAATAAATCGTTACTTTCATAAACAAATATAAAACGGCTACTTTTATTACTCCGTAAACCTTGTGTTAATATTTAAAAATTATCCAAGTCTTTCAGCTCGGATTTCGAGAAAATCGTTGCGTTCTGAACGGCGATCGAACAAGTTTTGTCGGGGGTTGTACCGACCTGCCCGCCGCACGCTGGTTATTATTATAACCATTGAAGCATTAGCGATGTCGCAGTGAAATTTTTACTGGAAACAGTTTTAAAATAATACCTTTCGGTTATTGATAATTGAATTAAGGAGAACCGTCAGGCGGAATATTCTATTCTCGACGCGGTCAACTTTATACGTTCGTTAACCCTTTCGGTACGAGCGTCGGATATATACGGCGTCCACGTGCTAACTTGTATAAATAACAGAATTTCATATCTGTTAATATTAAAGCTGGAAGCAACATTTTTTATTAAAAAAAAAAACACTGTTTTATTGAGCATAGTTTTTATTTAACGCTTAGGACAAT
>NC_135780.1:9271530-9291132 GCF_028453695.1 Augochlora pura
TATTTATTTATCGATTACATTAACGATTAGAATAAATCGTTACTTTCATAAACAAATATAAAACGGCTACTTTTATTACTCCGTAAACCTAGTGTTAATATTTAAAAATTATCCAAGTCTTTCAGCTCGGATTTCGAGAAAATCGTTGCGTTCTGAGCGGGGATCGAACAAGTTTTGTCGGGGGTTGTACCGACCTGCCCGCCCCACGCTGGTTATTATTATAACCATTGAAGCATTAGCGTTGTCGCAGTGAAATTTTTACTGAAAACAGTTTTAAAATAATACCTTTCGGTTATTGATAATTGAATTAAGAAGAACCGTCAGGCGGAATATTCTATTCTCGACGCGGTCAACTTTATACGTTCGTTAACCCTTTCGGTACGAGCGTCGGATATATACGGCGTCCACGTGCTAACTTGTATAAATAACAGAATTTCATATCTGTTAATATTAAAGCTGGAAGCAACATTTTTTATTTAAAAAAAAAAACACTGTTTTATTGAGCAGAGTTTTTATTTAACGCTTAGGACAATCTTTATATAAATGAGGTCCGGCCGTGTGTGAATTTTCAGCGCAACGCCTCGTATAGTAAAAGTGCCACGACGGATAGAGTGTTCATACCGAAAGGGTTAATAATTGCAATATTATATTTATTTAATACCATTCCCGATGTAAACAGACAGTCGAAAAGCAATACAAATCGAATGATCATCAATTTGGAAAAGCCGACTTCTCCGTTCCACGTCGCTGAATATTTGAAACCAGTGCGCGCGCGCTCGTTACACGAGCCGGCCTCGTCTCCCGTCGAGTCCGTGGGAACGGCGGCTCCACCGCAGGCGATTCGCGTTTTATTTGCATACGCCGGTTACTTTTTCCGGTAATGCGAAACGAGAGCTGTCGAATCATCGGTCGCGTCACGAAAATCGACGGAGACGTGCGCGCCGGGGCCATGTTTATTTCGCGGTTGCTTGGCGGCACGCGCGCGCGCGCGCGAATAAATCATCGAAATGATCGAAACAGAAGGCACTCCGTCGAGCACGGTTCGCGGACCTCTGTTAACCGGGCGTTTTTTTTTTCGTTTTTATAAACCGCGCGGCGTCCATAAATTCTCGATCCTCCTTCGGTAAAAAAGCGGCGGAAAATAACGGCGCGCGATACAAGCGCGGCGGACAAGCGGCAACGGAGACTAACGAGCTCGATAAGTTCGGCGTCGCTAAAATTTTCCGTAACGGCGTAACCGTTCCTTCTTCGACCGTGCTCGCGGCGAATCGATCCGTGAACAGAAAACGACTCGCCGATATTAAATCCCGCCGCGATACCGCGACCCGTGACGCTTTCAAAGCGGAAAATCGACTCCGCGGATCCTGAATAAGTATACACTTTTCAGTCATTCTTGGGAGCCGAATGGCTCCGGCCGCGATTGATCTCGATCGCGCGACAGTTCTCGATCCGTTCGAATTCTTTAGCAGCGCTTGTGGTTTTGTTTATTTTTTCAGTTGTCGCTTTTCGCTCGATCTCGTTGGTAATGCTGATAAACGGTGGAATGTAATGAATGTGTTGTATATAATGTAATACATAATTATATAATATATTGTATGGTATATTATCTAATTTTTTAATGTGTAAAAATATAAGAAAATATTTTGTACATGATATATAAAATATACATAATACATTGTATATAATATATAAAATATATTGTGTATCATATAATATATATATAACCTTGTACATAATATGTAAGATATAATAAAATATACCGTATATAATACAATATATGTAATACATTGTACATAATATATGAAATATAATAAAGTATATTCTAATAGATAGAATCCATAAAAATATATCGTTTCGTAATAATTAGATAACTGAACTTATTTAAACTAAGAACGATTATAATAAATTGTACACAATCTATAAAATATAATAAAATATAATCTAATGAATAGTATCTGGAGCAATATATTATTCTGTAATAATTACATAATTGAACTTAAACCAAGAACGATTTTATAACATGAATTGTGATAATGCGATTTTATCTGAATATTTTTCCCTTTTACATTTCGATTTTCTCTTCCACGTTTCTTCATATTATAAAAATATTTCCTCGACAAATTTTTAGAACAACATTTCAGTCTAAATATACGTTCCGATAAGAATCATTGATAGTCAGAGAACACCCGGACAGGTTAATAGTTCGGTAAACAAAGAGCAGTAAAAGCGGTGAAAAATTTACATCGTGTTCGTAGAATAATTTCGAGCCGTCGTAGAATAATAAAAGTTTTAATACGCGCCGTTATAATATATGGTCTTCCTATCGATCGATAACCATATTTAAGCTATGAAAACTACTTCCTCCTGATGGAAACAACTTGATAAATCGGTTCCACGGGATTCGCCCCCCGACACCGCCCCTCTCCCCTCCCCATCCCTCATCCACCCTGAAGAATAACGCGAGTAGACAGGAAAGATTGCGAGGGCCCCGAACGGCCCGTAATTCCGGAAAAGAATAAAACACTGAAATATGTAAAGCACATATCTTTGCCAGTGTCTAATAACCGTACTTAGAGCGGCGGAGAAACTACCCCCTCGAGTTAGAGGGAGCTGAACTCAAGATGAAATTTCTTCGAATTCTTTACTTTGCTCTCCCTTGCCTCATCTTGCCTGACGAATTACACGGGGCCGGACGAAAAAGTATTCCGTAGCACGAAAACTAAAATACTGCGGGAAACGCGAGGCACCAATTTTTTTCTCGATTGTAAATAACCGTACGTCAAGAGATAGAAATATATATTCGTACGCCTGTTCCTATCTCGTTGAATAAATAATGCGGGAATGCGCGGAGGAAAATTGTAGAGACTAAAGGGTTGCGTTCTCAAATATGAGAGATGTATTTCTTGAGATTTTTTTGTACGTGCCGGTGGTAAAGATAATAATTCTTTAAAAATTTGGTATCATATTTTATTATTTTGTTTAATTTTTTGTGTGTACCCTTCGGTCTACGAATGTTATATGAAAAAGTAACGTTTATTGTGTGATATTGTAATTGATATGGGTGATGTTATGTCATATTATAATGGATATATAATTATACAATTTTGATACATTATACTTTTGATACAAATGATATATATATGTAATATAAATGATGTATGTAATTGATATGTAATTGATATAGGTGATGTTATATCATATCATAATGAATATATAATTATATATCCATTGATACAAATGATATATCATAGAATTGACATAAAAGATATTACGGCATATTAAAATTGATGTATAGTCGATATAAATGATATTATATCATATCATAATAAATAAGTGACGATATTATAGCATATAAAAATTGGTATATAATTGATGTAAATCATATATCATATTATAATTAATATATAATTGACAAAAATGATATATCATTGGCACAAACGATATCATATCGTATCATAATTGATATAAATCATATTACTCTTATTAATTTCATCTCATAATTTCGCTATTACCACAAACATCTTAAAAAATCAATTCTACTTCCACTTACAATTCATTTCACATTCCACTTATAAAATTATCAATCATCAACAGCCCCGCATTCAAGGAAAGCTATCATCAATCTCAATACACACCAAACCCCCAATACAAATCAATAAAACATCCTCATTTCTTCCCCACGACTACCACACTCAAAACCAACCACCACCGAAAATCGTTCAAGAATTCCAACCCCGAAAAATCCCTCCCCATCATCCCCTTAGGGGATGAAAACTGTCACCGCGGATGACACAGATCAGCTGTTACCCTAGAATACTCGCCACCCTTTCGCCGCCCAACGAATAACATAGACAGACAGGAAAAACCTCAACACAGCCGAAAGGGGTAGTTCTCCCGAAAATAAGGGACGACGAGGACAAGAGGGGCGAGCTCCACGAGACTGCCGCGATCGTTCACCGGGGGCACGTAAGACAGAAGCCGAGCAGTCTCTGCACGCGGACAGGAATGCCAGCGTGAAAGGGTTGGGTAAATGGGCCGGCAGGGTTGGCGGGGGGGGGGGGGGAGGGCTGCAAGGATGGTGTAGGTTTACACTTGGTCCGTTAAAAGGTCCGCGTTCGTCCACTTTTCTAAGAGTCTCCAACAGGACGAAAAACGGAAACGGCGCGTCCCTTTTCACCGACTGTCTGCCAGAGGCTTGCCAAACAAGGGGATCGTGAACGGACGGCCGATCGGCTCCGTAGCTGCAAGATGCCTTTGATCGGCCCACGCCGCCCTACCCCCCTAATCGATCCGGCCAGGCGAGGAACGGGTGCGAATGATCGCTGAACTTCAAGATGCTTCCGTCTCCGTTCGTTGTCCCGAAATCGGGCTGGCTATCGTCGGAATTTTCTGAGCGCGGCTGTAATTAACCTGGCCACCGCTTTTGTGCGTTTGTAGCCGACTAAACAGGGCTCGATCCGAAATCGTCGTTGTGCTCGGCTAATTAGAGGCGAGCGGATTCCATTGATGCTGATAGGATTCGCGACGGATTTCAGATGGTTGTTCGGCGGTCGTGAATTAAACTTTTTGTTGCGTTCGCGGGCTGAAATGTTGATTTGTAATCATAATTTTTGATTGTGTTTATTGATTTTTTAGGAAGCGGTTGTAGAGGAAATTGTTGGGATGAAATGTCAATTAAGGATCTTGGTTGGTATTAATCAATATTTTGTAGAGTGGATATATAATAAATTATTATTTGCACTACTGGAGTGAATTGTCGATAATCTAAAATTGTTGATAATCTAGATTGATGAAAGTATTAACAAATTTTGTACAAAGCTGTTATACAATGAACTATTAATCACATTATTAGGGTACAATGTCAATTCAGGATCTTAATAAATTTTCTATACACAAAAATTTATTTTGTTAAATAGAATGGAAATACCACGAACCAGAAAAATTATTTCGAATTTACAGTTAAAATGGTTAATTTCAAATGTATGCTTAAAATGTATTTGCTAATAAACCATCTGGTTTGAGTATGATATAATGTAATGTCATGTTATATTATATGATATAGTATAATGCAATACAGTATAATATAAGGTAATATAATACAGTATAATGTAATATACTACAGTATAATATAATATAATGTAATATACTACAGTATAATATAATACAATGTAATATAACATAACAGACATCATGAACATCACATTTTAAAGAAACACATAATCCTAGTCTCATTAACCCCTTGCCGTACCATTTTCTTTCCGATTACTATGATTAGAATATTTTTGATTGCGCTAATTTCATAGAAGAAAAGGGAATTTTATATTTATTGCTTGCTCGCATCTATTCGAATGTTTAAATATCGATGACAAGAGAATAAAATTTAATTTCTACTTTAAAAAACGGATGAACATTCATACCTAACAGCTTATTGTTATAAATCTCCATCACGAGTCTGACTCGTTAAAGTACGGCAAGGGGTTAAAAAATTCCGAATAACATTTTATTTTCGATGCACAACGACTATAGTACTATGCACTATCGATAACTGTACAGGTAGGTCCACTATTTATTCACCTAGGAAACACGTTGTAAATAGTTACGGCGGTTTACATGGGATTTGAGGAGGGCGGGAGACAGGAACCTTGAACGCGTTAATAGTCAAAGGGAGGTGGAGGGGGCTTGAGAGTAATCTGCATGCACGCGAGGGGATTTTCTAATCAGCCCCGGCCACGGTCCTCGTCTTTTCAATTGCGGTGGAGAAAGACTTTCCCCCCTGGCAAAAACAGAGGGCGGCTTTCCCTTCCCGGCACGACACGCAGGATCTTCCGTATTCTGCTCGATTGTCAGGTGGAAAGTGGTTTCAGCCGATATTAAAGAAGCAGTGTTTAATTAGCAGCTGCGTTAAGTGTTCGTGATTCCGAGCAGTAGTGCAACTGGGTCATGGAACAGCCAGACAAGTTCGATGATAATTTTCTCCTCTGCTTCGTATCGTTTTACTGAAGATTCCGACTTTCGCGAACAATTATACAGAAGACATCCGGTCGTTATATGTTTCTGGCATTTACGGACGTTTTAATTACAACGAAAAATTAATATTGACCGATTGCATGCTTTCTTTGTCAGATATTAAATTTAATGATTAAATGATAATCTTTACTATATTAATGGATTATCTGGGGCACTGGGGCGATCATTAAAATTGCAAAAATTACAAAAATGTAAATGAAATGTTTAATCGTAATTAGATTGCAGAATTTAAATGCATTTATGGCAGATTTTTAAACTTGACGATGGAACCTTTCTCCTAATTCGAATTTTGTTCTAACGACTTCGATTATTATTATAAAAATAAGAATTAATTGACAATAAAATAGTAATAAAATAGTAATTTAATTGACTAATTGAATGCTTTCTCTGTTAGATATTAAATTTAATGAATAAATGATAATCTTTATTGTTTTTTCTTAGATTATCTATGAAACTGAGGCGATAATTAGAATTGCAAAAATTATAATAATGTAAATAAAATGTTTAATCGTAATTAGATTGCAGAATTTAAATGCATTCATGGCAGATTTTTAAAATTGACGATGGAACCTTTCTTTTAATTTAATTCTAACGATTTCGATTATTAATATTACAAAACGAAGAATTAATTGATAATAAAGTAATAGTAATAATAGTCATTTAACTTATTAATATAATAATAAATTAAACGGATTTTGACAAGCTCCAGAAGCGAAAAAACTCGAATAAAAAAACTTTCAGTAGAACAAACCAGCGTTCGGTCAGACGAACATATCTACCCACTTAACACCCATTTAAACATTAATGCATCCATCTCAATAACTTTTTCAATACCTCGATAACATTCGAAAAACAATTTCCATTCCCAATATTAATTCACCATTCGAACACTATTTTTTTTTTATAAATAATAACCGCGAAGAGATATGACCATCGACGGTGTCAGTTCGATCGACGGGGTGAATAACAGTCCGAGGTTTCGGAAAGACTGGCAAGTGTAAATAAACAACGACGGGGAAACGTCCCGGCGAAACAGGGCGGACGGTATCGAATAAAAGGGCGGGCGCGTCTGACGTTGAAAAATTAATCCAATGAGACCGGGCAAACCCATAAACCGGATGAGAGCCGAACGAATGAATACCCGGCGGTGAGCGAGAAAAATCTTGAAATACGATCGTGTGCGCGCGCGCGCGCGGATCGAGTGGCTCTGTGATCGGGCTAATTAATGTGCTCGGTGAAGTCGTGTTCTTGCGCGGACAGCCGGTTTATGAATGTAAGAGGGGAGGAAAACGTATTGGAAATATATTAACCGTGTATTAAACAATAACATTGTACGGACCGAATTGGCCGCGTTCAACGTATTAATAGCGAGCCGAGGGGCATTGATCAAACGAAATTAAATCTACTCGCCGTCTCCCGTTACCGCCGCTTTTTAAATCTCCGGTAAACGGACGATAATCGTGCAGGTATCTCTTGCATAAATAAACAGAAAAATTGGTGGATATATTATTGTATATATTTTAATTTCTTTTAAAATTGTATTTAAAACTTCCAGAGGGTTGCGAACATCAAAATATTTTGTGTAAGGTGGATAATCGTACAAGTACCTATCGCGGAAATAAACTAAAAAATTCGTTGATATATTATTGTATGTATTTTGTTAATTTGTTAGGAGTTGTATTTAAAACTTCCAGAGGCTTGCGAATATTTTATTTTGATTTCAAGTGTATGCTTAACCCTTTGCACTCGAAGCCATTTTAACTGTAATTTTAATGTAACATTTTTGACATATATCATTTCCATTTTATATGACAAAATGCATTTCATGTACATGAAATTGAATCCTGCAACTCGTGCAACAACAGTTATACTTTCAATAATTATTGTAATCTAATTCCTTCATAATATAAAAATTATTTAAAACGTGCTGTAACAATTTCAGTGGTGCTCGGAGCCACTACTCGAGTGCAAAGGGTTAAAATGTATTTGCGAATGAACCATCTGGTTTGAGTATGATACAAGGCAATGTAATATTATATAATAGTATATTGTATAATGTAATGTAATAGAATGTAATAGGATGTGATAGAATGTGATAAAATGTAATAAAATGTGATAGAACGTAATAGAATGTAATAGAATCTAATTTAATGTAATGTAATGTTATATAGTGTAATATAATATGCTATAGTATAATATAATATAATGTAATATAATACAGTACAATATAATATAATGTAATATACTACTGTACAATATAATATAATGTAATATACTACAGTACAATATAATATAATGTAATATAATATATTATAATATAGTGTAATATAATATGATATAGTATGATATAATATAATGTAATATACTACGGTACAATATAATGTAATATAATATATTATAATATGATGTAATGTAATATAATATATTGTACTATAATACAATGTAATATAGCATAATACAATAAGCACTATAGAATCGAGAGACACGATAATATTGAAAACAGACAGCGCGTCGAAGGTAGATCCGACCGGACTTAAAGACGGCGTCGGAACAGGATTATTCCTATCAAGTATGTCGGACACATGCTCGACACACGTTCCTATTCCGCCGTCGACATTTCATGCTTGACTTACGCCACTGTCACTGGACCACTATCGATCTCATCTACGCCCTTCAAACGGGTTTGTATTGGTATCGGCCGGCCGCCTCGATAAGTCCTTAAATGTCAGGCCGATTTATATTCGACCGTGAAACCGTATGATCGAGATCCCGGCAACCCGGGGATCCCCGCCGTGAATATATTTAGTATCGAAAAACGTCGATACGAGATATCGGTGAAACAGAAGTCCCGAAATAACTCGCCGCGGGCCAAACAGAAATAAAAGTAATCGAACAGCTCGGTCGCCGTTACCGATTTAACAATCGATCTCGCCGTTAACCCCTTGCACTTTTATCTTTGCAGTAACAATGATTAAATAATGTTCGATTAGAATAATTTCTTAGGGGAGAAATAAAATTAATATTTATAGCGTGCTTACAATTACTTCAACGCTTAAATATTAGTGGCAAAAAGACAGAATTTTATTTCGACCCAAAGACGTAATAACATTCATACTTAACAGGTTATTATTAGAAATTATAATCATGCGCGTTTGTCATTTTGACTGTCCTAAGCGGAAGCCTAATCGACGATTACTATACTGTGACACCTTGTTTGATCGTCCGATGACACTTTGAAATGTTTAAATAAGATTGCAACTTTTGCGTGACAATATTTGGAAATAAAATCACGTGGTATGCTGTTTCCAAATGCTTTCATGCGGGATACCATGGAATAGTATACGGGTTTTATGGCTGTTTCACGGGAGCTATGTTGATTCTAATAATTGCTACAATGATTCAATGGTAATAATAGCGTCGATGCTATTAATATATAAATTCCGCGTTATGTTTCCTGTCTGTTTCGCAACGTTTCGATATCGATTCTGTCGCAATTTATGGTACTGCACTCGCGTGTACGACAATGCGTGCGCTTATACTACTGCCATTAGTTGGTACCTGTTTACACTAGATTTTCAGATTGTTACAAGGCCTTTTCCATTATTACGTTGCCAACATTGCTGTTCACGGTAGGCTCGTGAACGTTTGAACGATTTATTTGTTAATCTATCTGTTAGGTTATTTGTTAGTTTATTCCTTAATTTATTTGTTAGTTTATTCCTTAATTTATTTGTTAGTTTATATCTTAATTTATTTGTTATTTTATTTCTTAATTTCTATGTTAATTTATTATTCATAACGTTATACGTTAGCAATCTCGTTAAGTGATACTTTAATAAGTAGAGAACGCAATGCAAGCGTTATTTGTTTCTATTAACACTTCCCCTGTTGAAAAAGCAAACATCATTTAAATGATCAACAATACTTACGGCAAATTAGGCACGATGAATTAAATAAGAATTACCACACGTATCAACATTATCGTTTGAAATAATTTCTATAAAATACGTACGACCAATGTAGATAAATTTAATCCTGCAATCGTTTTCAAAGAAAATATTATTTACATTAAATATACAAGACGGATTATATGAAAACCAATCCTAAACGAACAAACTGAATTACACCGAATGAATATTTAAATGCACAAAATGGATTATATTAAACGAATATTTAAATGCACAAAATGGATTATATTAAACGAATATTTAAATGCACAAAATGGATTATATTAAACGAATATTAAATATAGAAAATGGATTACATTAAATGAATAATGAACGTACAAAACGGATTATTCCAAATGAATGCTAAACATAGTAAATGGATTATATAAAATGAACGTTAAACACGCGAAACGGATTAAAGAAAATGAACGTTAAATATACAAAATCCATTACACGGAATGAATATTAAATATTGAAGCACTCGTACGACTGCGACTCAACAATGCGCCAACAATTTCTATAGAATTAGAACGGAATCAAATTTCCCGTAATTTTCCCATGAAATCCTCTACGCGGGTAAATATGCGGGGGAAAAAGGGATCGTACAAAGCGAATTTTTATAATAAAATACGTGCGCGCGACGGATATTATTTTATGCATTGAAATGAGTCAAGCTTTCTTCGTAATACCGCCGCGTATCCGTCGAGCGACGAACAGGAGTCACGATGTTGATTATCGTCATTGTTGCCGGGACGTTAACTTTATAACAACGTTTCGCCAGGTTCTCCATGAAACAGGCCTGGCCTCGTTGAAGGAAAAAAAAGAAAAAATACGCGGGCCGTCCTGTTATTCATCGGTGGCGCGCAATCATTCGCACAATGGCGAAGTCCGTCTGTGCCGCCGATAAAGTCGCGATGAAATATAATCAACTTTCGAAGCCCCGGTAACGGCGCACAAAGCGAACAACGAACGATTCCTTTGTAATTAATGGCGTACCTTAAAGCGCTTCCCTGAATTATTCGAGCCGGCCGCCGCTCGATCGCCGATATTTTTAGACGCTACAGATATATTGCGTTAATGCAACGGGACGCGTCCGCCGGATGAAACCCTTGAACTTTTCTTCGTTTAGAAATAAATAGAAATAATAGGGATTGGGGGGGACTTGCCGCGAATACGGTCGACGAATTTATCATCCGTTCGCGTTCACGGATTCGGCAGAGATTTAGCTCGCAATTTGCGAACGATTGCGTTCCGTTATCGATTCTCTTGTCGGTACTAACATACTTTTTCGGACACTGTCGAAGTGCCTCGTGAAATTTAATTGATCAGGTGACGTGGATTTTTAGTGGATGGTATATTCGATAACCGAATACTTTTTAATCGGGAGATATTAAGCGTTTTGTTTCATAGAATTTTGTAAGTGCTTTTTGTAGCTGTTTTATAGCATTTTTGGGTCGGTTAATAATTTAATTGTCAGGCGGTGGTTTAGACAATTTTACATTTATTAATATTTTAAGTGTGAGGTGTGGTGTTTTAGAACATTTTATGGAAATTAATTTTCGAATTCCGAGGTGATATTTTATGAAATTTAGAGTATATTTATATTTTAATTGTGGTGTGGCGGTTTACAAAATTTTGAGTGTATTGATATTTTAATTGTGAGGTGATATTTTAACAAATTTTTAATATATTAATATTTTAATTGTGAGGTAGTATTTTAGAAACTTTTAAGTGTATTAGTATTCTAATTGCTAGGTAATATTTTACCAAATTTTAAGTCGATTAATATTTTAATTGTGTGGTGATATTTTACAGAATTTTAAGCAAATTAACACTCTAACCGTGAGATGGTATTTTACAGAATTTTAAGTACCTTAGTATTGAAATTACAAGATAGTATATCACAACACTTTAAGTAATTCAATGTTTAAATTGTCAGACAATATTTCACAATATTTTAAGTAACTTAATATGTAAATTGTAAAATAGTATTTCACGAAATAGTGACTAACTTAATATTTAAATTCCAGGACAGTATTTCACAGAACTTTAAGCAACTTAATATTTCAATCATAAAACAATATTTAAAACAATCTTTTGCAATGATTTATAACTTCTAATAAATTTTCTCATAACAACAGCTACTTTATCTCAAAGCAATCTGTGCAATTCTCTCAAAATAATCTATAAATACACTGTCAAAAATATTTTACCATCTAATAAATTTTATAAATCTTACAACAACATCGATAGCACAAAATACATTTCTACATAATTATAAATATCTATTAAGACGTCAATTTTCGTACTTCGCACTAAAGACTGCAAGCTTTCCTCCTATCAACAAGATTTCATCAAAGAATTCGATCAATAATTTTCCTTGAACACGTCTCCGAGTTCTTTCGAGTGTAACAAATGCGAAAATACATGCGAAACGTTCATAGGACGCGAATCAAGATCGGCGAACGAAAAAGTTGAGGGTTCCATTGATCCCACGGAATGGAAAGCGGCGTATTAGCCGGCGGCGAGCGCATATCTCCGGTACGGGTTCAATTTCGCGTGTTTTTCAAGTTCGGATGCGCCTCGTTAATCGGCCGATATCCCGGCGATCTCTCCCGGATAAATATTCCGGCGCATTACCGGTGAATTACAGGCGGATAATGAATCGTCCTTAGCCGCCATTAGCGGACTATTATCGAAGTAATTGCGGCCGAGCAGTCGCTGAAAAGTTAAACGACGCCGCGCGTCTCGCCGAGTTTATTGTATCGATTTACCCGGGGTTATTTTAACTCCTCTTCCGCGGGAACTCCGACTCGTTATTAACGAATAGAAACCTTGGTACTAGCCCCCCCCCCCCCCCCGGGGCCCGGCCCCCCCCCCCCCCCCCCCCCCCCCCCCCCCCCTCCCCCATCTGCTCGTCCTCTCGTAATTATATCTCCCGCCCCTCGCGAAGCGCGACCGAGACTTCCTAGAGGATCCATAAATTTCCGCCAAGAATTCGCGGCACGCTGGCGCCACCGAATTCCCGAAATTTTCTCGCCAAAAATATTTCAGACATTCGTCCCACGACGGATCCGCCGACACCTTTCCCGACCCCTTTTTTCCACCTGTCACGCCCCTGTGCCCTCGCGCACGCCCCCCTCCCCCTTCCGTCGCGTTCGAAAACCGCATCTTTTTTTTCCCGCCAACGCCTTCCCGACAATGCGACGAAGTTCCTTTAGAAGATGAAAGCTCGGCGACGGGCACGAGATTCTCGCGCGATTTTTGCTGCTTCCATGGTCCCCCATGGATTTTATTAGCATAATATTCGACGCGTTTTCGACAAAAATTATTGGGTCGGATGCAATATTTTGAACGCGTGAGATGAATTCGAGGATGTTTTTGGTAGTTTGTGAAATGGATTGAAATTGTTTAAAAAAAGAAGGAATTATGTTTTTGTATTATATTTTGTTAGTATAGGAAAACTGTTTTGGTAAATACGTCGAAGCTGTTCCAAAAACTAAGTTGATTAGAAGAGAATTCTGATTCCGGCATAAGGATGTCCTCAGATATGTTAAAGACGTCTTGAATGTCTTACAAACGTCCTAGAAATGTCCTAGATATGTTTTAGAAACATCCTAGAAATATCCTAGGAACGTCTTAGAGAGTCCTATGTTATAAATCACGACGTTATTTAGACGTATTTAAGACATCTTTTAGACGTCTTTAAAACATCTTTAAGGCGTAATTAAGACATCTTTTGGACATCTTTAAGACGTCATTTAGGCTTATGTGAAACATCTTAAAAACGTTTCATTTGTTTAAAAACACTAATCCTTAATGGTATGACAAATATTGCCAAATATTGACAACTACGAACACCATAAAATCACTATACCATATCTGCCAAGATCCCATCTAGTTTAAAGCATTGATAAATAAATAAAAAAATAAAATCATTGTTACATCTTAAAAAGCACGAACAACAATGGACGATCTATTTAATTGCAATCATTTGGTGCAAAGATGTGCGACGGATTAATTTTTCATAGCAGGGGAACTTCAAATGGCGTAACAAAAATATTGTTGAACTCGTGCGTATACCGGCAGAATCCGCGCAGTTAGCCCTGAAATTGTTGTCGAAAGTACTAATTGGTAGTTCGTCAATTTTTCCCACATTGTGCTCGAAAGGAAGCCAGAGACACGTGCGCCCTACAATAATGGTCGTCATCGATTCCCAATGTTTTATCGGATTTTTGAAAAAATAATATCGGAGAGCCAGCGGCGAGAACAATTGGCCATTTTCTAGGTAACAGTGTTGCATAACTTTTGTTGGAAATGAAACAACGTGACGGAACTTTTTCGAACAGAAATTGGAACATTATACAACGAAAATAAAAGGAACGGACGTCGCGTACCTTGCGCATCGAATCCCTTCCACCATTAGCATACAGCTCATTTGCCTTTCGCTGTGCAACATTCCTGCTTCAACCCTTTTATTACGGTAGACGCGTTGTATGTATACGCTACCGTAAGTCTGGTCATTTGTTGCACCAATTACTCAACATTCTGTTGAACATGTTAAAGAAAATCTCTTTTTGTACGATTATTGTTACTTTATTATTTTTTATATACGTCACATGATGTGGTTATTAGAGACGATTGTTATTTCCATCGTCTTTACAATTTATTATACAGTAAGATGTGTTTTCAGAGTGAAACAACTTGCGAGTTATTCTTGTTATTGTTCGCGTTGACTGCGGATTTTATGCATTCACGAATAAAATGCAGTCTAAAGAATAAAAACATACAGAGAATTAAAAGCTATACATATATTACTTCTAACTCACAGAAATGCTAAAGGATCTTTTCTCGCATCTTTGTAACAATCTTAACCTATCTATAAGCAATACCTATAATTTATAACGATCTGCGACGAGCCACTAACCAATTGATCTATTCGACTCGATAATTCCATCCAACGTCGGATCGCAGTCAAAGGGTTTATATTTAAAGCCCCACGAATCAGTGAAAAGTTCTCCGATTTCGAGTATTCCGTCGAAATTACGAAGACGCTTCGACGGTCAAAACAAATCCTCCCCATCGCCTGGATTCGCAAAGAGCGACCCGGAGAAGGTTCCCGTAAAAATGGCCGAATACAAAGAAGACAATCGTTCGGCACGAAAGAGAGAGAGACAGCGAGCGCGGCGCCCGCGACGGAACGCAAAGTTCCACGGATAGCGGAAGGTATAAACGCATGGGCGACGACGGCCCCGATAAAAAGACGGGAAAAGGGAGGGCGGACGGAAAAAGCGTGAAAAGAACGGTCGGGGGCCAGGGGCGGGGCGGTGTCGGGCGAAAAACTTTAATTGCGGTTTATTCTGTCTTTTGTGTCCGCGGAACAATTAACAATTACGCGTTTTTCTTCGGCGAGTTTATAGCTTTCGGCGGGCCGTTGTGCAAATTCCGTGGCCCGCGAAAGAGATTCTCATCAGCGCCGGGGATAACCCCATCCCTTTCGCCGCCTCGGCACCCTTCCGTCTGCTCGCCTCCGCGCGCCACCCCGCCACCCCCCGGCCCCCACCGCTCCGCCGAGCCCGCACGTTTCCTCGAATATCCGCCCCCGCTGTCATTTGTCTCTCGCGTGAATGACACGCGCGGCACACGTGTTTCCTAATCTGTCTTTGTGACGTAATGAACGCGTGGCGCGCCCCCTTCCCGCGGCGATGACAGCCAGCGGCGAGATGCCGGCCGCGGCAGCAGCAACTTCTGACGCAATTAAAATCGCGTCAACCGATTTCAACGTTCCTATTAGGGCGTCCCACAAGTTCCTTTTTCTTATATGCGAAATCAATAGATGACGTTTGTTCTTTAAGTGTTAGGCCGAGAGATTTAGAAATGACTTTATGGTATGGCTGGCCGTCTGTGAGTTTTTCAGCAATTCGTTTTAAATGCGTTTAGGATTATTACAGTCGTTAGCGGGCCGGTCCGCAGCCAACATGTGGCACATAAAGTAAATAGATTTCAAGCTGATGAAAGTAATGCCATCATTTAGTCTCACAGATCCAAGAAGCCCCGCCATAAAGTCCCAAGACTAAGGAAAAGGGACTCGGCCGTCAAGTATCGGCATCAGCGATCCTGGCCAGCTGAACTTTCAAAACATTGCCAAAAACATCCGTCCACCCCCGAGTGCACGTGGCCCGCCTAGTCATCCCCACCACAGACAACGTGCTTCGGGCACATTGGAAGGGATGACTAGGTTTTCCCTTCACTCTGGAAGGGGGGAGGGGCGCGTAAGGCCCAAAGAGGGGTTGCAAATTAGAATAGATTCAAACACAGGACAGAATAGAACAAACAGTCAGACAGTATAGATACATCCAGCAGACAGAGCAGATCAGAGTAGACAGTACAGTACAGAGAACAGAGATAGACAGAACACGTAACGGTTAGGCTACGTGTTACAATTAGGAACAGTTTTTAGTCCCACACACAGTGGGTGGTCCTTCGAGTGTAGTAATAGGCACCAAGTGCAATATTCAGAGGATTCGGCCATACATCTGACGACTCCTCAACATTAAGGTTGACTTATTGTTGAGTCCTGGGCATAGGGCCCAAGGACGATCTTCAAACAAGGAAGACCAATTTATAGTTTATGATGCTAGCAATGGTAAAAGGCTATTTTTGAGGAACCGAACCATCAAGTAATTTTAATATTTCGCGCGACGCATGGTTATCAGTTTACAATCTCTTGTTCTCGGTCTCAATAGCGAACTTCACCGTTCTTTAAAAAGTATTTGAAATTACTTAGTAACTTCTCCGTATTTGAAATGAATCGACCGTTTTCAGGGCCACACAAAATAATGCTGGAAACTTCGGACATGTGTCAATTGTTCAATAATAATCCGTGATCCTTGTGGAATAATAGTGCAGTGAAAGTGAAAGTTAGCGTAATCTGTGCCGTTCTACATAAGTGGATTATATACGTGGATTACAACATTTACAATTGAATTGGTAAGTTTTTCATTAATAATATTTGTAAAATTTTTGAAATCAATAAGAAATTCATGAAGTTCTTGTTCGATGATCGAACGCGGCTCAGAGGCGATACGCGGCCGTCTCTCCCGTCAGCGAGACGGGCTTCGGTCAGCTGGCTCGCGTGCGCAGCAGCACGAAAAATCGTCCGTGCGCAGCCAACTTTATTCGTTAATAACTCGTTAACAAAGCCGCGGATTGCATTTCGGCAAAGGAAAAGGTTACTTGAGATCACCTCAGGAACCCCTCATTTCCCGGATTATGTATAATTTTGAAACACCCTGTATGTATACGTGAAATGGTTGGACCTTGATGGCTGAAGGTTTAGTGTTCTGATTGCTTTATGTGTGTGCTCCTCGTTAGGAGGATCGGGGAACCGGGACCGGGCCCATGAAATGGTTGGACCATGTTGCGTCGGAACAATAATTTTAAATAAAATGGCATGGCAAGAGGTTAATGGCATCCACTATCTCGCACACACTATACCGTCGATTCTCATCGAGCATACTCTCGAAATCGTACATAACGTGGCGCGGAAAAAATCTTATGGGACAACCTAATATTATCCCCCGTTTTTATTACATTTTACCAGGCGTAAGATATCGCGGATTTTTCCAGTCGGTTCCGAGCGGTCGCTCCCCAACAATCCCCTCCGAAACGCGGACGTCGGTCGCTGGAATTTGAACCGTAGAGGATTGGCAAGTTTCCGGGGGCTGTTGGGAACGATCCGATCGGAATTTGGATTTTCCAGCGAAATTGCGTTTTGCATTGTAAATAGTAGCTTGAAAATCGAGCCAACGGCGAAATGAATTCTTTATTTGGAGTGTCAGTTTAATATAGTGCTCGCCCTCTCGCTTTGGATTCGTTTTCGGGACGATATTATTATTTATATAAATCCTTTTATTTTATATCGCAGAGACGGTTCAGATTCAATATTGTACTTTGGACTTTCGGATCTTCGTCCATTTTCTGATTGTCGTTGGATCTTATTTCTCTTGTTCGATTAGGGGTTTTCGGGGTAAATTTTGTTTCTCCGTAAATTTATTTTATAAATATTGTTTCTCGGTAAAAACATTGTTTCCATGATAAGTGAAATATGTAAAATATGTTGTCGCGTATGTGATCAGTATTTCATTATACATTATTGCGTACGGAGATGGTGGTCTCTCTTTCGTGACACGCGAGGTAACATTAGGCGGTGTTAAATTTTTGTTTGCGAAAGAAATGAAGAAGCGAACGGTGTTTTTCGGTGTTTGGACGAAAGATAGCGAAGGGATGGCGTTCATTACGGGAACATGATGGTGGCTCGGCAGGCTTTGTTGTTACAGGTGTCGATTCTCAACGAAGTTGCCGCCGGGGTTGCGCGCGTTAGGGGTTCCTCTAGGTGTGTCGCCCGGCCCCGAAAGTACCAGCTAGAAAACGTAATGGCGGAAATAAATTCACGCGCAACCCGTTCGCCGCTACAATTTCGGTCCCCGGGCTTGCGCCGCGCAGACTGATAAAACCTGTCTGGAGGGAACGGGTTGGGGAAAAAGAAAAACAATCGCGCCGGTTAAGGGAAAACAGAACCGCTAATGCTCGCAGATAGCTGGCCAAATTGCCGGCCGGAATTCACCCCTTTATGCGCAGTCGCGGCCGAGACGGATGAAAAATCGCCGAACGAAATGGACTTATGATGGGGCGGATCGTTGGGAATCTCGAATCTGACGCGGATCGCGTGAAGAAGCTGTGTGGATCATGTGAAGGCACTGTGGATTTTTATGGAAAATGACAATGGGATGCGTTGCTTGCAAGAAGTAAGAACTGACTAATTTATTTCTCGATTTAATATTATTAATATCAGTAATATAATATTTTTATAATACAATTAATATTCCCCGAAATAATAATATTATTTTAATTATTTTATATTCAATTTAAATAATGTTACTTTATTGTTCTATATTCTTATGTTTCACTTATTTTTATCGGCAGTGTTCACAGTTCTCAGGTTGGTAATAAGTTTATAATTCAGCGCTTTAAGCGAAATGAGACTGATTTGCAATAATTTGGGGAAATGAGAGCTAAATAAGAATTTGTTTCATATATATAATGACAACCTTTAACAATTTTAACCCTTTGCACTCGAGTGGTGTCTCTGAGGCACCACTAAAATAATTCTATAAAAATAAAATAATTTGTGTTGCAAAATAATTTTTGTAACAATAAGGTTTAGATTTAAAAAATGATCAAGCAGTAAAACTGTTGGGAGGAGTCACAAGAATAAATGTTGTATGCATAAAAATTGATTTTGTTAAATAGAATGGAAATACCACGAACCAGAAAAATTATTTCAGATTTACAGTTAAAATGGCTTCGAGTGCAAAGGGTTAATTCTTTAAATAAAATATTGCACATGAATTCTTAGCAACGACTATGAAGCATTTCTTAGCAACAATTATTCTTGCAAACGAATACTTTCTCAATGATAAATACCTTGCTATTATAGTGGGACTTTGTGAACCTTGCAATTCTCAAGGGTTAATACTACCGCATCGTTTGATGGAACAGCCATAAACGCATTTCGGTCAGAAATGCATCGAAATCGAAGCAGACCATCATCGCGCTACTTACTGCT
>NC_135780.1:9291232-9322391 GCF_028453695.1 Augochlora pura
TAGTTATCCTCTGACGATTGACTCAATATGATGATGATGATTGTTCAAGATAAATAAGATCTTTAATTTATTTCAAATTGAGTAGCTAGGTTTGAAGTTGTTTGAGTTGAGTTTCAATTTGCTATAGACGTTCTTTGTCTTCTGGATGTCACTGTGAATATTCTATTGTGTCTAGGCTCAGAGTTAGCTAGAATATAAATTGGTTTATTTGGCTTTTGGTTGCCAAGTTTGCAGTCGTTTAAGTTGACGTTTGCTGTACGTGTCCATAAATTTCTGTCAATCTACTTGAGCAATCTATTGTGTGTAGGTTCAGAATGAAATCTTCAATTTATTTCAGATTGAGTTGTTAAGTTTGTAGTTGCTTGAGTTGAATTTTAATTTGCTATTGACGTTCTTCGTCTTCTGGCATCATATTGCATTTAGGTTTGGATTTAGGTAGACTGTCAATTCTGTACCCTAGTTTGAAGTTGTTTGAGTTGTTTTTAGTTCTTTGTGATCGTTATTCATCTTCTTGAAATTCTACTATGTTGCGACACAGGTTTAGCTAGATTATCAATGATGTTCCTGAGCTTTCAGTAGCCTTTGAAGTTGTTCGACTTGAATTTAACCTTAAACTGGGTCGAGATGCATCTGGCTACATAACAAATAAATTCTGATCGATGTTATTTGACGTTTTAACACTGTAAACACAATTTCTGTACTCAATACCAAGTTTGAATTTGTTTGAGTTAAATTTAAGTTCAAACTGAGTCAAGCTACATCTGAACTATCTACAAAATAAATTCTGATCAATTTCATTCGATATTTCAACTCTCCAATTTCAATCTCTAAACTCAGTATCGAAGTTTGAACTTGTTTGAATAGAATTAAAATTTAATCTACATTGAGTTATATCAGAACTACCCACAAAATAAATCCTGATCGATTTCATTTGACATTTCGGCAATCTGAACTGAATTTCTAAACTCACCGCCAAGTTTGAATTTGTTTTAATAGAATCTAAATCCAAACCGGGTCAAGTTGCATCTGAACTGCCCGCGAAATAAATTCTGATCAATTTCAGCAGTCTAAACGGAATCGACAACTATTTATACTAAACCCTCCAAGGTTCCTAATTCCGGATTGAATCTAACACTGTCCCCTTCCGGCAAAGGTTGAAAGGCGTGACTTAAAAATTTACCGCGGTCGCATTCATTTTGAAAGGTCAGTGATGCGTACATGATGCATGATCTTGAACTTCTACTGGCCGGCGGTCGCCGGAATTAGACGTCGCGGCGGAAATCAAAGGTTACGAAATATCGCAAGCACCCGGTATACAGGCGAGCGGACCACGATCCACCGTTAAACGCTACCCCTCGCAATTCCCCGCATTGATTCCGGCGACGCCGATACCAATGGTCCTTTCAAAGTAACTCTTATTCCGACGACCCCCACGTGACGACTTCGTACAGCTTGCTATTATCTCCGTGCACAGCGATACGAGTCCGGGGGCGGGGGAAAGGAGGAAGGGGGGGAGGGGGGTACATGTTTGATAAGATTTATCGGGCAAATGTAGATAGCCCGATCCGCCATCAAATTCGGGAACGTCGCGCGCCGAATCACTGTTTTCTTTTCGCTCGGATGAAGCCTGTTTTCCTCGGCGCGTTTCATTCTTCGAGCGTCGAAAATATTTGCGAGACAATATTTGCGCTATTTCGACGGGGATCGTTTCTTTAGCGGGACGTTCGATGGCTTTTTTATAACGGAGTTTATTTGGATAATTTGCCGAGCACACGATCGTCCAGCAATTTTTACAATTTATCTGTGCCTTCTGTTTTTAACCCTTTTAGTGCCAAGAGAAAGAAGATGGACGTGCGAAGATAACCGGACGAATTTGAAGAATTTACCAAGGGAAAAAAATTTGTAAATACCAAACTGGAAATGATATTTATATAATTCAATGAGCAATATATTATAGAAGAAATGGTGAAGTTTTATAAGTATTATATAATACTATATATATAATATTATAATATAATAGTTTCATTAATATTATAATATTTTGCGACAGTTCTCTCGCAATTTAAATAACAAGGCGTCATTATAGTAAATCGCTGGCACTTTTCGCAAGCGTTGCGAAGACGATATATCGTCGTCCGGCACTGAAAGGGTTAATGTACGTTTTATAATTTGTAAAGTGGAATGCGAATGTTTGTTCAAGATGATAATTTTTCGTATTAGTTCTTTTTTCATGGAGTTCGAGATCTTTAATTAACCGATGGTCCTCTTTTGGTAAAAGATTCTTTTTTGAAAGTTCTGAGAAGTATTAAATTGGGTTTTTAAAATTATTTTTAAAAAAAAGTTTTTAAAAAATATATCAAAATTCTTGTTTAACGGTTCCAGTAAAAGATTATAGATATTCGTAATATTCGTAAATTATTTCATACGAAAATATACTTAATGACAACGTATTTTCAATATCGCAACAAATAGACACCTAATTCCTGTTCAATGCTCCTAAAAAATTATAAATCGATGTTCTTTAATTACTTTATAGATACAAAAATACATCTAACAAAAATATAATCCATCCATTGCAAGAATTACATATTTAATTCTCATCCCACAATTTTCAAGAGCTCGGAGATGGTGAATCGATGCCCGCCAATTGCTCGATTCATTTTTCCCGTAAATACGTAAAGCCGAATTACTTTTGTAAACGAGAAGTAGCAAAAACGGTTTATCAATATCGAACAATAAACGGAGCACCAACGTTTGGGGCTCCATCTGACCGAAAAGCGATACGATTGCATGAATTATACTATCCCCGGCCGCCGCGGCCCTGGAATAATCCGAGCGCATCAATTCGATTTTCTTTCGTAGAGCTTCGAGAGAGTTAAACGATTTTTCATTAAAATCGAATCGGCCGAGAGGACAGTGCCGCCGCCGCCGCCGCGCGGACGAAAAATATTTTCCAAAAGAACGTCGTCGAATTAACGTATCGCTCGTTACGCGATTTTCCGCGCGCCGATCGCGTAATTACGCCTACAAAGGACGCGAACGGGCGACGCGTGTCCCCCGGGCGGTTCTACATTTTCCGAAAACCCGCCGCGACCGCTCGTAATTTCAAATCGAGCGCGCGCCGCGTTAAAAACTCGTCCGGAAAGTTCGCTTTTTCCTTTTTTTTTCGCCAGCCCGCGAAACCCGAAATTAGCAGTCGAACGAGAGATCGAATTAAAATATGGACCGTCGAGAAAAAATAGCGCGGAGAATAATACGAGAACGTCCGGCCAATTGCGTCCCATGCTACCGTCGCATTGTGCTTTACGTTCGGCAGGAAAAAAGCGCGGAAAAATTGGCGGAACGTGCGCGGAACACCGGAATATCTTTTTCTCAATCACCAAAAAAATACGAAGCGAAAACGTAAACATTAACAAAGGAATAAAATTTCAAAAAACCAAAGGAAAAATTGTGACTGGAAGCGTCTTTCCTCCGGCGTCTACGATTTCTAATAAATATTATTGTATAACCGGTATAGAAATTATCCGGGGGTTAAGATTGTTGCAAGGTTCCCGAGGATTTTTTAAAGGCTTTATAAATTTGTCTAGGGCGCTTGGGTTGATTGATACCGGGCTGGGCAAGCGGATCAATTACATTACCCGAAATATTTTCCGCGGCGGGCGAGGCTGGCTCCGGCGAAAGATAGAGCAGACGGAAAGTTTAATTGGAACCGGGCAAATAAATAACAGAGAGACGATACTTCATCGATCGTCGCCTGCCGAACGCGATTTAATAAGTACGATCCAATCAGCCCCGTGATTGAACGGGCCGGGAATATCAAGTGCTTCCGAATTCGCGGGTGCTGCCGATTCAACGTATCCCGTCCGCTTCCGTCGGGATCCCCTATCGTTTTATCCGTTCCCGGGCCACGATATTTTGTCCCATTAAACTCCATATCCGAACGAACCGCTGCTGATGTCATCAGGTCGCATCGGGTTGCCAATTTCGCAGTTTTCTTCGCCGCGCCGCGCCGTCGACGGGACCGCATTAATATCGTTAACCCGTGACCGGAAGTCCTGTACGCCGCTGCGGACGTCCCGACGAACACGTGACACGACCGGAGGACCTCCTCCTTTACCGTTTTATTCTTCCGAATGTTTCTACGATCGAATTGATTTCACTTCCAATTTGAAACGCGCCCGCGCGGCATTTTCTACCTCTTGCTCTTAATTGTGATCGCGGCTCTCGAAAATTGGTTATCCGTCGGCCACGGATTCCGCGCGATTATACGAAAATTTTTCAGCGGGAGATTCGAAACAATGAGAACGGAGGATTTATGAAGGTCTATGTATTGTTTCCGACCTACCTGGAACTGTTGAATATAAAATGAAACATCTGTTCGGTTTGTTCCAACAGATCGAGACGAATTTTCCTTTTTATATTTAATCCCATTGTAATGTTTAATATATTCGCTTTGGTTAAAATAAAAATCTAGAGTTATTTGATATTTTTCAGAAAAATAGTACTCTTGGTTAGTTAATTTAACGGGGGTAAATGGCGTTGTTCTATTCTGTTTTGATAAAATTGCTGGTTGATATAATCGTATGCAATTCTAGAATGCATTCGATGCATTTAGAGTCCGCGAATGGCGCAGAAAGGGAATTTGTTAAGTTTATTAACAGGTTGAATGCCACGCCAATTTTACCGGGATTGTCCGTGGCGCCACGATGAAATGTCCATTTAGCGATACATATGATGTTGAAATATTATATACAATAGATAAATGTTTTTAAAATGTTTTATTACTGCATCCATTTCTTCACACCACTACATCAACGATGATAATAATAAGAAAGTACAAGTGTTGTCTTTTGTCTAACTTTCTTATGTTTTTTTCAATCCGGGCACGCCGGTCACCGGTGGCCCCCATGGCGTCACAGCCAAGTTAGGCGCCGGTCACCGGTGACCCCCGTGGCATTCAACCTGTTAATAAAGATGAAACGTTTATTTCGTACAATATTTGTCTACCTTTTGTACTATTGTAAAAATAAAACGCAACTGTTCGAAACATTCGTATCGCTTGCAACTCGAAATAACATCTCTTTGTGCAACGCGAGCATCTCGCAACGATTGCGACGCGCGAAACGAACTGAAATAAAATTAAATCGTCGCCCTCCACGCCGTCCGATCGCGCGTCGGCAACTATGATTTCTCCCGTCGGAAGTGTCGCGCGCATTAATTGTCCCCCCGTCGATTAATTAGCAAAGAGTTTTCGAACGGCGATCGTGCCGGGACGCAAAAACACGCCGATCGGCGCGTAACGACGCAATCTAGTTTGCAAGGCCGAGAAAAATAATTTTCCGGAGAGACGTGCACGAAAGGGCGTTTCTTCGTAGAACAAAAACGGATCCGTTTGATCCATAACCAATATCCTCGCCGGGGCTGACGCGCGGCGGTGCGATCACCCGTGGAAAAATAATTGGAAAATAATTCTGTCGATCGGAAACGTATCCCGAACCGTGCAACGAACAATACTGGTCTCGTCCGGTCCGTAGTCTTCTTATTGCTTCTCTCGCTAGAAGACACAGACCGATTCGTAGGACACGACGACGTCCTAATTGTTGACCCTTCGTCAAAAATTCCTTCTCGAGCATCCCTTCCCTCCCTCCCTCCCTCCTCTAGCGATGAAACACGACTCGGTGAATTCAGCTCTTTCACAGACAGTGGTCATCTGAATATAAATGGACGCCGCGAACTACTGTGAAATTATTTTTCTACACATTTTTTATTTTTATTTGTTTCAGAGATTTTAGTATGTTTTTATGGGGTATGTTACTAGTAGGCGTGCTTTGGTGTGCTGTTTGTAGTTCAGTGTATTTTTTATTTTTTATTGAAACGAAATTCTCTCGTTTCATTTCTTCTAAAATGAATTTATTACGTTGACATGTAATATGACACGTAATATAAAACAAATGTAAAATAACAGGCTACCGATCGGCAACCATCTGCTAAGCCACCTACCTCCGAATTGGACTTACACCACTTTCATAATCGATGATTATGCAATTTCATTTACCGACCAATTTTAAATTGTAAACATTTTTTAAATTGTAAACAAAATTTAGATTAAATTAAGCATAAATTACGTGATATCTCATTTTTTTCAGAAATGGACTTACACCACTTTCAAAATAAACGGTCCATATATAAAACACCGTCGAAAATTATCGTAAAAACGCCAATTTAAAAAACAAAAACTACAAGAAAATAAATGAAACGAATAATGAGACGATCTCGGCACCATTAAGAAATAGAACAGCGCAGCGTAACGCACAGGTTCGACAAATTCATTCCTCGAGGAGATCGCGATCAAAGGTTTCCGAAAATGCGATCCGCCGGAATACCGGTGTTCCGCGGCTGTGAAAAAGTGCTCGAGCGCATCGGCGGAATTCGAGCAGACGTTTCCGGCGACGCCGAAGCGACGCGCCTGGAAAGGTTACTTTTCCGGGCGGGGGAGGGGGAGGGGGGTGACGGTGATCCTCTCATCCGCGAGCAAACAGCCATCACTTTCATCCATCGAGTCCCGGTCGGCGAGAAGAGGAGGTCCCATTGAGAACGGGGAGGGGGAGGGGGCGGAGGGCGCTGCATTGAATTCTCGTCAGGGTTGCGGCAAAAACCGCGGAAGGAAGCGTCAGTAGTCAAAGGCTACGGGAGGAGGCAAGGGGAGGGGGTGGATCTCCGTTGTGGAGAGCCGACGACGCGCGGGCCGAACGAGACGCAAATTGAAACAAATGGGAACTTATATGCATCGGGTCCGCGTTCCCGCCGTTTTTACTGCCGCCTCATTTCATTTCCGGGCGCCAGTTGCCGCGCCACGCAGCGCCTCGCCGGCCAGAGGCAGTACGGTTTTATTGGTGTTACCGCGTTATGGTTTCCCGCCGTTATTGTCACTCGTCCCACCGGTCTTAACTCGTCGTTCCAAGCACCGCCGGCTGACGAGTAGGAAGGACCGCGACGAGTGGGCCGCCATCTTCCTCGTCCGCCGGCTCCGCTTCTCGCGGAGGTCCCGGACCCTCCGCCCTGCGCCCACGGAATTAAACCAGATCCACTTTTTCCCGACTCGCGATGAGATTTTTTACGCGCGCGCGGGTTACGCTCCGAGGGCCACCCGACCCGCGGCCGACGGCCATCTCGCCGGTCGAAGGGAAATCGTTCACGGTTTTAGGGAGCCGTATAAGTTTGATCTCGCGATCGAGGAGTTCGGAATCGTTCCGAATCTATCGGAACCGACGGAAATTAACGCGGTCTCAACGCCAAATCGAATTCCTTTGACGTCGTTCGTTCCGATTTTAATTTTTAAAGATTAAAGACGTTTCTAGCGATGCGCTTAGCGCATTTGGATTTGGGAAATTTCATTCGTTCTCGCGGTGTGCAAGGATCTTATTGAGAAAGTCTTCCGTGGTTTATGACATTCGTGGAGATCGGAATAAAATTTTTAGGATTTATCTCTGGACGTTGCTCGTTTTTTCATCCAATAGAGTTTGAAGGGAGCTGTGTGGATTTAATTGTTATTTATTTGACGGAAACGGTCTCACTTCATTTTTCATGGTTCTTAAAAATTCTCGGTACATAGTTTGTTTATTCTAATGATTTTATAGTGCATTATTCTCCCTTATTTTCTCCGTTTTTTTCATCATTTAAATAACTCGATCATTTGTTCCATCTTCTACTGGTATATTTTCTTTTTCTTATTGTTATAGTCATATACAGGGACTTCCTCCGATGATCAAATAAATATTATTATTGTTACTATTAATAGTAATATTATTATTATTTTTGTTGTTTTCGTTGTGATTATTATTATAAAAAATATAGAAGAGATTAATTGAATCATTTTACGATTTCTGACTTTATCATCTCGAGAAATGTCTTATATGCAATTCAAGTTCTATCTTTGCGTGCACCAATTGCCGCCTCCGACGCGTTTAATGCCGCAGGATCAAACCTGCTTTTTATATCATCTTTGATAGAAGGGATCGCGGAAGGATTACAATATCCAGGATTGAAGAATCGGATAACCGAGGCAGTAAACACTGCGGAAAGACACGTTCGGGAGCGTCATTTAAATTTAACTAGCAATATCGACAGGTAATACCGGTGTCGAGCGCGGCTCTCCCATCAAATATACGATAAATTTTTAGTATCCGATTATTCCAAGGTCGATCTCAACGCCGCTGCCCAATCAGTTTACATTATTTATAGATTGTTCGTGGGACTCGCCGAGTAACTCGAAAAAATGACTCGATTAAACGATCATCAAAATCATCCCCGATTCTGACCGAATTATATCTCCTTATCGCATACTCGAATCGTCAACTCTAACTATGACATAGAATACATCGCTTAAAAAACAAGTGAACTTATTTTATAACACAGTAAATACTTTATTCAAAATATATTAAAATCCTGAGTAATAGATTATAACTTTCTAGGTAAAATAAAGATTGTCAATAGAAATTCCAAAGTGCCACGGGAAATTTCGATACTGCTCAATTTTAATAAATATAAATCAATATCCTTAGTCTGTATTAATAATAAATTACGTAAAATCGACGAACTACTGATCAGAGCACTTAAGAGAACAGAAATATTAATTACGATGAATCTGTCCTGATCAAATAAATTATTATCACTTCGATGTAACCATTTCAATATTCTCCGTCTGAAATAATTGTTACAATATTCATCGTTTCGCGTATAATTGTTCCTCGCGAAGATTACTAAATAACAGGATCGCTCGATCTTGGGTCGCACAAATTTATCGCCAACAGTGAACGCAATGATTTCCGAACGGCGAGAGCGTAGTAGTTGAACCGTACGGAAGAACTCGAACGAGATTTTCTTGAAACACTCGGCGGCGGCGGCGGCCGCGTAACCAGAAATTGCAAGCGCGCGATGAAACTGTTCGATCTTTGTCCCATTTTCTTTTCGCGTTTCAGCGGAACGGGGGGGGCCCTCGCGTGTGTGAACAAGCCATAACTCAGGAATTCTATTGCCGAACTTGGGTTATAACCGCAAACTTCGTTTTAAAGGTCCATCGATTCTAAAAGTTCTTTGGTTAATTCCACCTTCGTTTTCCGGATCCCATTAACGACCACGGTCGACGGCAATCACAGACTGACGCGTGGCCGATGCCAAACTTCTTTTAATTATTTTCGAAAACACGACGATATTCTGCTACAGTTTCAAAGAGATTGAATACGCTGAATAGTTGCCGAATTACTGCTAAATGAACTGAATCAACTGAATGAACTGAATAAACTGAATAAATTGAATAAACTGAATAAACTGAATAAACTGAATAAACTGAATAAATTGAATAAATTGAATAAACTGAATAAACTGAATAATTACTCAATAAACTGAATAAACTGAATAATTACTCAATAAACTGAATAAACTGAATAAACTGAATAAATTGAATAAACTGAATAAATTGAATAAATTGAATAAACTGAATAATCTGAATAATTACTCAATAAACTGAATAAACTGAATAATTACTCAATAAACTGAATGAACTGAATAAACTGAATAATTACTCAATAAACTGAGTAAACTGAATAAACTGAATAATTACTCAATAAACTGAGTAAACTGAATAATTACTCAATAAACTGAGTAAACTGAATAAACTGAATAATTACTCAATAAACTAAGTAAACTGAATAATTACTCAATATACTGAGTAAACTGAATAATTACTCAATAAACAGAATGAACTGAATAAACTGAATAAACTGAATAATTACTCAATAAACTGAATGAACTGAATAAACTGAATAAACTGAATAAACTGAATAATTACTCAATAAACTGAGTAAACTGAATAAACTGAATAATTACTCAATAAACTGAATGAACTGAATAAACTGAATAAACTGAATAATTACTCAATAAACTGAGTAAACTGAACAATTATTCAATAAATTGAAGAAACTGAATAATTACTCAATAAACTGAGTAAACTGAACAATTATTCAATAAATTGAAGAAACTGAATAATTACTCAATAAACTGAGCAAACTGAACATTTATTCAATAAACTGAAGAAACTGAGTAAACTGAACAATCACCAGAAGTCTGCACGAACTATTGTACTACTTCAGTCGCAATGAAATTATTTAACGAAAGATGGAATCGGCTTTATACTCCTGTATTTTGCAATTAAATAAGAAAATTGCTACTCCGTATAAAAGTCCGCGTAATAATTGCGACGGTTGTAATAAGTTCAAAGTATTAATTGAAACGTCGAGACTGCAGGAATCGGACCGCAGGGTGTTTTACAGTTTGGTCAGCGGAATCTTCCTTTGATACTTCATTCGTCTAGTTCCAGCGATAGGGGGACAGATCCGGCCATGAACGTCTGCGAAACTATAGCTTTTCCTGTTTCCTGCTGAATAGGGAGAAATGGGATTTCGGGGATAAGTCGTAAGTCGACTAACGGAGAATGAGGAAACGACGGGGCTGGTCGCGCGGGGTGGCCGGCAACAACGATCCGGGCGGGCGGCCGATGTTGCAACAAAAGGCCGCCGGTGAAATTATAGACTTTCACGGAGCTCATAAGATTTATCGTAATAATAGCAGCAACAAAGGAAACCGGTTCGCACGCGTAAATTGAGACTCTCCGTTTGATAATGCATTTCCCGATGAACCCATTCTCGGTCCCGTGTTTCCATCTCGCGGGAGCCCAGTCCCAGAATGCTTGCTTTCCAACAGAAACCAACTATCGGCGCAATAATGGGGGGAAAATATTGGCTTCGCAATTTTTGTAATTTTCCGCGAACGCCCAGCCGTGGCGCGATTTATTTTCTGTAATAATAGTCCGTAGAAAACTCCGACGAAATTGCGTGACGGAGTCGGACATATTTTCGTCGAATTACGAATAAATTTTTATTCGCTGAATTTTAGTGTTGGTCGAACTACGAGTAACGAATACATTTTGATATTGTATGAATATTGAAATATTATTCGAAGATTCTGCTCGATGTGTTCTTCGAATATAATTTTATTTCGAGACTTCATTTCATATATATTATTAAAATAAAATTTTATTCGAACACTTTATTCGGTATATTATTCTAATATAATTTTACTCGAATGATACATCGAATACAATTTTATTCGAGGACTGTATTTGATATATTATTCAAATAAAATATTACTCGGAACATTATTTAGACAAAATTTGTCTAATTTTCTACCTAGATAGAATTTTTCTGTTTGTATAGAATCGCTTATAGCTCTTCTGGGAATAAATTATGATTTCGATCACACTTAAAACATTTGTCCACCTCCCGTACAGAATTCCATTTAATTTTTATCACGAGATATATTTTTGTGCTCCGTCCATCGACTGCATAAATTCATTCCACGTCAGTCTAGAGTCCAAATTTATTTCGCAGCGACCCAATAAATTACGAAATATTCCGACTATATTCAACTTTCTAAATAAAATTTACCCTTTTCAAAAAACTCGATCCCCGACGACTAGTTATTTCAACGATTGCAAATATCACGATCGCGGATTTCCATCGAGCATACTTTCGACGTTTTATATAGCGTGGCTCGGATAAAACTAATGGAACACCCTAATAATTGGAAGGTTCTACTTACAGTCAGTCCCATAAGTATTCGTACCCTCTTTGCTTACAAGAGAAATTTGTTGAAATCAAGGGACGCATGTAAGATTTTGCAATAAACTTTTTGTTATGAATGAACACACGTATAAAGTTTATTTGTACCAAATTATAACAGAATTGATTAACTAATAACAAAAATATATTGATTTTACTCCTCGTAGTACGTAATAACAGTCCACAAAAGTATTCGTACCAGTGTAGATTTTGTCAAAAAATCACATATTAATTTTCTAGTATTTAGTGGGTCCACCTTTATGCCTTATTATATCGTTTAATCGATTTGGCATACTTTCTACCAGTTTTAATGTGATATTTGGTTCAATACTATTCCAAACTTCCAATTTTGTTTTTTAGCAACTGCTTATTGAAAATTTCATGCTCGTATAGTCTTTTATCTATTTCCGCCCATCAATTTTCTATAGGATTTGTATCTGGACTCTGAGGAGGTGTATGCAAAAAAAGGGGAACGTGATAAAGTATCCACTCGCGAACAATCTGAGCAGTATGCTTCGGATCGTTGTCGCGTTGAAAATAGTAGTCATCTTCCAGACCAAGCTTAATCGCACTTGAGTGCAGATTTTTTTCGAGTATATTTTTATACTTGATCTTATCCAAACTTCCATCGATAAAGACAAGTTTGCCCACTCCGGATGCCGCCATACAGCTCCACACAATCACGGAGCCTCCGCCGTGCTTTACAGTTGGTTGCACATTTTTTAATTCTAGTCCTGTATTAGGCTTTCTCCAAACTTTTCCTCTTTCGTCACATCCAAAAATATTAAACAAGATAATAAAAAGTTTATTGCAAAATTTTACACGCATCCCTTGATTTCAACAGATTTCTCTTATAAGCAATGAGGGCACGAATACTTGTGGGACTGACTGTAGACGGTAGAACAGCGTCGTCTTATTAAAAATCATTCGAGGGTTGCGCAGTTGGGAATGACGATCACGTAATGAGCGCGCGGATGTTTCGACAGTCAATCCGTTCAATCCGTAAGAATCATTTGGAAAATTCTCACGTGTGGACCCCGCCTCTGATAGAAGTTAAGGCGTTTTTGCTTTCGGGATTCGCGGCTCCGCGCCGCGTTTGAAGATCGAGGCCGAGGATGAAACGATACTCGGAGTAGAATCTGAATCAAAAACGTGTCTGCTTTAAGAAAACGATGCCACGCCGGAACGGAGATAGCGGAAAGTTCTACCAGTAATCTTCCAGGTCAGTGATTTAATGGGCATCGATCTCCCGGAGAATACTAACGATTTTCATTTTTCTTGGCCCCGGACAGAATGCAAACGATGACTGAAAGAAACACCGCGAAATGCGCCATGAATATGTATCGGAAAATCGTTAAAACCGGTCCTCGTGCTGTTGTTGACTAACTTCGGCCGCGCCGATGCTTCCGCAATAATCTGCACTTCAATCCGCGGCCACTGGATGCGATACGAGGGAGAAACTGTTGCAACAATTAGGTCTTCCTCTATTGTTCTATTTTTATTTCTTTTGTTGTTACCGGATTTCGAATTTGATGTATTTTTTTTTTCTTTTAAATAGTATTTTACGTCGCATCAACTACACTTGCGGTTATTAGCGACGACTTTTAGTTGGGGATATTAGAGTTTACTGTATAGGCTTGAATTTTTCAAGTATGAGATAATGATTAGAATAGGTCATTCCAAATTATTAGAATTGTAAATTTGTTATGGGAATAATTAATTATTAAACACTATTAGAACTATAAATTGAACTTTAATCAGAACTTTAATTATTTAAAGAAAGGTATAAGATACGTCCTTTTCATTTAAGATATTTCAGGTAACTAACACGAATCAATTCAACAAAAACAATAACGATCAGAAGAGATTCAATAAACCACCGCATGCCTTCACATCTTAAACATATTCGGTGGTAAATAATAATTTGATTGATTTTTGCATTTCAACTTATTTGTTGAATTTCAACACGAATTAACTCACTCCTTTTTAATTTCCAAAACTAGTCCTCCACTATGCGATATTTGCAACTCCCAAATAACGATGATGTATTTATGTTATATTATGATGCTGCATTAGTGAGTGAATTTTATCAGCGAAATAAAAAGGGAACGTTGAGAATTATAAATATTGAATTAATCTGTCATTTAAAAATAAGAGCTAAATAAAAATTGACGAATGAAGTTCGCAGATTTTCGATATAGGATGAAATTGATGTTCTATTGTCGAATATATCAACTTTCCGAAAAATAAATAGCAATACGTAACAGGATGAAACGAACTTGCCGCTCGACCCTGTAATATACGAAAGTTTCATCAAAATCGGGGCCAAATGGATTACACCGCTCATAAGGATTAGATCGATTCCTCGACTACGTGACTCGGAAAATCTTTGGCGTGCTTGCCAGTGGTTCCACCGATAATTTTCCCAAGTGGCGCGCCAAGAAGAGATTCCCGTGCAGCGAGCTCAAAAAATCAATTCTTGCCTTTGCATGAATCAGTGGCGCGACGTACCGAAAATATATCTCCGATAGAATGATTCTAAGGGAACTGGAGAAAATATTTCTTCGTACCCGAGGGATGTATCTAGACGTCTAGAAACAAAATTGTTCTTATAATATTGATAATTTGTTGGGAAAGAATTCGCAGAAGCCGGTTGGGTACTTGCGATTTTTTAAAGGCTTCTTCCCGATTGCCTTTTTTAGTCGACATGACTTTAGCGTAAAAGATGATTTTTCAAGGAAATTGTTCTAAAGAGTTTAAAAAAAATACTATGTTGCAGTTTGAGGGTGTATTTATATATTCTAGTAAAGTGGACCTTTTGATAATTAATAGTTTTCTATGAAAAAATTAATGAAATCTGTCATTTTCATATATTGTATTTTCAAGTCTTTTTCGTGATTGTCTTTTTCAGTGTAAGAAATATTTCTTCAAGAAAATCGTTCTAAAGCACTTATACAAATACAATTTTGCAGTTTAAGAATATATTTATACGATCCAATAAAGTTTATCCCCGGACGATGAATATTTATCTACAAAAAAATTCCTAACAATCCTCTATTTCCGTACATCTCATTTTTAAAACATTTTTCTAATTCCCTTTTCTTTTGTGATTGCAAAATAACATTCCTTCGATAACCGTTCCGAAAATCGATAAATAATATCCTACCTTATACTTTAAAAACGCATCTGCATAGCTGAAAAAGAATCAGCGCGAAGCAATCGATAGTTCTCGAGGGAAAAAATTCGCGAAAATCACTTCCTGCCTCAGTCGTTGCGCAAGAATCCGGCCCTTAAAAGCTCGATGGAAGACGGCACGGAATTCCGAGGGAAATATATGTAACTTTTAAACGGGGTTGTCGTTGTTCCGCGTTGTATCGGCTCGGCACCGGCAACTTTTCGGCGGGAAAAGTTCGCCGAAACAATGAAGGAAGCTGGCGCCGCCTTCTGTCGGCTTCTCTGCTTGCTCATTCCTTCTCTCTCTCTCTCTCTCTCTCTCTCTCTCTCTCTCTCTCTCTCTCTCTCTCTCTCTCTCTTCCGTCCAGGCTCTCCGTTCGAGGGAAATACGGGAGCGTCGTCTGGCTGGTTGGTTGTCTGTCGCCGATAGCAAGTTTACATCCGAGGCGATAGTTCGAAGTGTTCCCCTCTATCCCGTTACTTTTATTCGTGCCGCGACTACTTTCCCGGCCGTCCTATTCCGTCGTAACTCTTCTAACCTTTTCGCGTTTTGTCTGGCGACTTACGACTTACTCCGGAGTTGCCACCTGCCCCCCTCCCCCCATCCCTCGAAATCCGGTTTGAAGCTGGTCGAGGAGCCCGCACGGAAGACTCGCCGGCGTCTGGATCAGGGTTGTCGATATCAATTCGACCGGGCCCGATATCAGGAAAGTTGCCCGGCCAGATATAATCGACTAACTTTCTGTTTCTTCCGACGAAATTACTGTGTTCCCTCTACGTATAGTTACCTACCCCTTCGACCCCCCTCTGCGTCATATAGCTCGCGGCCAGCGGACTTTTGCAAGTCGCTTTCGTGGTCGACGCTTTTGTGATCGCCGAGGCGAGCTGGAAAGCAGCGATCGTCCGAGAATCGCCCGACTCGCGAGTTTCGCCGATGGAACGGTCTATGGTGATTCGTACACGGCGAGATTGACGGGGCAAGTCGGTCGAAGTTTGTGGCACGAGTCGGTTGAGATTCGTGGCTGAGTCGATTCGTGATTCGAGTCGATCGAGATTTATGGTTTTGCTTGATAAGGATTCGTGATTCGAGTCGATCAGGATTTATGGTTCCGGTCGATCAGGATTTATGGTTTCAGTCAATCAAGATCTGCGGTTTCGGTTAATCGTGGTTTATGGTTTCAGTCGGTCAAGATCAAGATGTATGGTTTCAGTCAGTCAAGATTTATGATCCTGGTCAATCAAGATTCGATCGGATATTTTTATTTTATGTTATTAATTTTATTTATGGACGAAGATCCTTTATCATTTAATGGTCGATTGCTAATTAATTATAGATAGTTGGGATACGGCAGAGTAAATATAGAATTTATTTATAAACTTTATATGATACGAAATCCTAAACGAAATCGACTTATGAAAAAATAACAAATGCATCCATTATATTATAATAATACTTTAATTTATCAGACTAAACAGATAAAAATAATAAAGTATCATCACCTTCGATCGATAATTATTCTATGAATTGAAATTGTAATAATTATTTATTCGTATAAAATATAAATAGTACAACAATAGAAACTTTCTTCTGAAAGAATGGAACAAGCTACTTAATAAAAGTTCGAGTAACTATCGACGGATTAAAATGAATTCGAGCAGAGTTTAATAAATCACGGAAGAAATCCGGCGGCATGGTCAAAGGTAGAGAAAGGGGTAGCATGATGCTTGGTGTAAAGGGGCACGTATGCCGGTCGGAGTTTGTCAAAGTAATTCGAGCCTTCTTCGGCCGGCCGATTCGAGTCACGTACCGCCCAACTTCTCGTCTTTACCTCCTCGGATCCTTATTATCCTATATCCGTGACCATAATCCCCCCGTGCGCCAGTCGAATGACCCCTCGACCGAGCCGTGAAATCGTCGTAATAACGCCTTCGCGTTTTAATCATCTTTGATGGCCGGTTAACCGACGACCGTTCCGCGCGCGATTCTTGCGCGAGTACACCGGCGAAATTAATTAGCCGCCATGATGGGCCGCCCTTGTAAACTGAGCCCCGGCGTCCCCTCCGCGGTCCCCTCCGCCGTCGTTGAATTCAATGGACGAGAGGCGAAGAAAGATTGCGGGAACAGCCTTCTTTCTTCTTCGTCTTCCTCGTCCACCTCCTCCTACGTTTCCTCCATCCACCGAACGGATCTTCGTCCCGGCGAGATCTTGGCTACGTGCGCAGCGATCCCAAGGAATTCAGTTAATCGTTTCGAGTGCGAGGAATCTCGGGGGTAGAAACGATATGTACCCCTCCGCCGAGGGCCCCCTCCCCCCATCCGCCGCTGCCGCCCCGTGCAACCCCATCGGCCGCCGGGATCTTGGACGTCGGAACGAGGAACGATATATAAAATCTGCGGTAGTCAGCGGGTTTCCTTTCGCCGCGTTGAATTCGTGTAATTTAATGAATTTCACGGGAACCTTTGGACTTAGACAACTTCCCCGGCGCGGAATTTAGATTGAAAGATTTTTATGGGACGCCCGGCCGGGCGAACCGAGCTCTCGCGGGAAATTTCGGCCCTCGCGGAGGAAACCGCGCCGCCGCGATCCCCCTTGGCGATTTCCATCTTTTTCTTATCGCGTCGATCATTTGTTGAGAAACCGGTCCGAGCGAGCGGCGAGCAAAGTGTTCCGGGAGATGCGTCAAAATTTTAGGATCGTTCAGCCGGTCGTTGGACCGCGGATTTTATGCATTTGTGGCGGATATTGATCGCATGGTGGTGGCAAATGTCTGCGATTAATTGGAATCTATTATTGGATGGTAATGAATTTTTTTTATCTGTGTATGAATGGTGATGATTATTATTGTTACTATTGTTACTATTATTGTTACTATTGTTATTACTTATGATTGTTATTGGTATTAATGTTATTCTTACTACTGTTATTATTATTACTATTATTATGAGTACTATACAAACAAATGAACAGGTGAAATAGAAATCTATAAAGACGCGATTATGTCAAGGTTATGAAATCAATTATTGGATGCTAATGGATTTTTTTATCTGCATATAAATGGTGATTGTTATTATTATTACTCTTATTATTATGATATTACTATTACTCTTATTATTATTATGATATTACTATTACTCTTATTATTATTATGATATTACTATTACTCTTATTATTATTATGATATTATTATTATTCTTATTATTATTATGATATTACTATTACTCTTATTATTATTATGATTATTATAAAATAAATGAATGAGTGAAATACAAGTCTTTAAAGTCACGGTTTTGTCAAGATTATGAAATCAAGTCATCGAAATCAATTATTGGATGCCAATGGATCTTTTTATCGCTATACATATAAACGGTGATTATTATTACAATTACTACTATTCTTGCTATTATCATTATCATATTACTATAACTCTTACTATTATTATGATTATTATACAAACAAACCAGATAAAACACGAATCTATAAAGACACATTTAAATGAAGAAACACAGACTTATGGTTGGCCGTGCATATACATATAACGTTTGCCAACTTATTGGAAATCGTTAGAAAGTATCGGATTTGTAATTATACTTAAAATAAATTGCCATGGTGGGATAGACTGAGATTCAGTTCGAGCAGAGTTTTCATCGATTTTGCGAAACGGAAATTGGAAGGACTGTTCCGAGCTGTCAAATATTAAACAAAAATTGACGTTCCTTGCATCATGTACGCCTAGATTTAGACATTATGCAGGATATCCTAAAATTAAGGTACTTCGAACAATTTAAGAATTCTTCAAATCATTTGAGGCAATATTGTCCTTTATGCAAATGCAATCCGTGGTTTTGTTTACGAGTTATTAACGAAAAACTTCGACCAATGAGTAGCGAGATCGGTAGGCGTCGGGCAGCCTAGCCAATTAGCGAGAGTGGACGTCCTCTGCTCGTTGTCTCGGCCATCTTGTGCTGGCAGAGCTCGCCTCTTATTGGTTGGCGTTTATCGTTAATAATTCGTGAACAAAGCGGCGGATTGCATTCGCGCAAAGGGAAAAGTTGCTTGAAATCATCTGAGGAACCTCTTAGTTCACGGAAGTACTATAATTTTGCAGTACGCTATATATATGTAATATATGAGCAGATATAACTTAAGAAAAATCGCGATTAAAATTACCAAGCGTTAATATTGCTAACGAACTCTAATTGACTGAGAATAGGAACTTGAATAATTACTTTAAGAACGAAAAACTGTAGCAATAGCAAATTTAAAATTTATTATACAAAGAAACAGAATTGTTGCTCCCAAACAATGGTAAAGTAAGTTTTAAGTAAACTGCTAGCTGGAACAGGATCGAAATAGAAGGCTACACTTGGGGAACGAGATCAGCGGCTAAGCCAAGCATTTGTTGCATCGGAGCGAGTCGCATAATTGACCAAACATCCGTGCGTTTTTTCCGGGGTAACGCGCGCGTAACAGGATTACGTATCACCGCCGCAATTCTTTGCCAGCCGTAGCTGTAATTTCGTGGAGTTCTACTTCCGGATCGGGCGAACCCCGTTCCGCGGGGCGAGCCCGCGAATTCGAGGGCAGATCTAAATTAATTATTCACCGTTATCAGCGAACCCCCATTTTACGGGAGCGCCGGCAAACCGGACAGAACGGAACACAATAAAACGGGCAACTCGAACAAAGTTCAACGCAGACGGCGCCCTTCTTTCTGTCCCGATAAACAGACGAGCGGTTTTGTTGCGTTTCCGGCACAGCGAGCGAAACGAAAAATATTAATTTCAGAAATTCGGCCGGATCTGCTCGCGAGAGCGAAAACAGAGAACGGCCGGACCGAGAATAAAACCGGAAGAAATGAAAGAGCGGTCGATTTAGAGATCCGCCGGCATTCAGTTAAACGCGCGCGATTCAAGCTCGCTGCATCATTCACGCGAGCCCGGCATAATTTGTTTAAAAGAAAGAGTGAAGCAACAGGAGCACGAGCGGGGCCGCGCCGCCGGCATTGAATAAAAATTTGTTCTCGCTCGCCGGGCAGCGTGATTTTGTTTAAAAAAAAAACGTCCGTAGGTAACGCGCGGGCGCGGCGCGACCCAGTTCCCTTTCGGATCGGTGATTATAATTGTTATAAATTACGGATATTTTAGCGCCGACGGTGGTCCCCGACAGTTTATTCGAAACGACAGGTTTCGAACGGTCTGCGGTCGGGCCGTGTGTCCCCTCCGCTGTTATTAACAACACGCAAAACGCGAAACCGAGCCGCGACGATGGCAAAACAAAGATGAACACCGAGGCTGCGTGCGAATTTTAACCGCAAATTGCGACCGTAATAGTGGTCGTTATACTGTGACACGGAATTAATGTTATAGGGAGAGACAGTGTCACTCGCGTTGCAATTCGACCGTAACATACTTTCCCCATTTTCTCCGTGATTGTAGCTGAACCGTCTCGCGGGACTCCGAAATGTGAGAGATTGTCTTTATCATTTTTAGGTTAATACATTTCAGAACTGTTTTTTCTTTTCGAGCCCGGCAGATGGTAGCACAGTAGGACGGAGAGGGAGTCGAGGAAGGGGTTGAAAAGAAGAAGAATGGGAGTCGTCCTCAGAACTTTGTAACGGTTGCCACGTGTGTTCAAAAATTAGAATAAACATTTTTAATATTGTTATGTTACAATAACGTGCGTTCACTATTTCCAACCTCCAACCCCCACACGAAATTCAATGGATCAGACGCTGAGCTGAAATGCTCGTCGTTATCAGCCGATGATTGACCATAAGTTTTTTCATACCGGTTTTACGTTCGCGCCAAAATTGTGGAAATATATTTACGTAATAATTGCTTGCAGAATTTCTATGAAAATTAATTGCAAAATGGTGTCGCAGTTTCAGAGTTTCACGATACGATTATTAGTAATTAAATGGGAAATTATTGATGCATTTTAATGCTTGAGAATTGTTATAAATAATTCTTGAGAACATCGTAGTAATATTTATTATTAATAGGGAGTATTTAAGCTAATATTATAAATTTTATCGGAATTATTTAGAGTTACATTTATTATGATTTTATCTATATATTAATATTATTGAGGATGATTATTTGTACTATCGTTATCAAATTGTACAAGAATTATTAATATAGTTTATATAATTTATAATAATATATCTACTTGCAAGGAACGTTTATTAAATAATATAAATTATTTGTATTCCTATATTAGTGACATTTTGACCATCGCGAGAAACGAGGAGTATTATATTTAATATTAACGCGTGTATTATTTACTGACAAAATTTATTATTGAAATAATATGTTGTTAAATAAATTTGCAACATAACTGTACAATTTATTTCACTCTTTGATATTTTTTCGCATTTTCAGCCATAAGCTGTTCGATATACAAACTAGACTTTTCTATGGCTCTAGTCATATCCAAAGTGCAATTATACAGGAAGAGCATCCAGAGATATGCAATTATACAGTAACAATCATCGCGGACTTTTATCGATTAACGGGTAGCGTTAGTTACATCGTTAGCGTTTCGATCGTCGAATATCACGTGCGCGCGCGCGCACACACGTTAACGTAATTCTGAATTATATACCTTGCATTTGCGGTGAACATCAACTACAATAACCGAGAGATTTCGATCCCTAAATTGTTACATTACTGCGGTAAAATTTGTATTATCGTAAACAATTAATGAGTAGACCGTGGAATCGTAAATGCTCGTTAAAACGCCGCCGCGTGTGGGTGAACGTGATCATTCGTCCGTGAGAGTCTAGGGTTGAAAGAGCAATCACTACTGCGTTATTATAATATTTCGCTACCAGCTTTTGGCTATGTTTTCTTACAAATTTATATAACAATTATATATTTTCTACTTTAGTAATTGTTACGTTCGCCTTCTTGTGCAACCTAGTAGCTATATTGTTAACCCTTTGTATTCAAAACTATTTTAATTCGAGTACATTTTGTGCATGAAAAATTGAGTCTCGTGACTCGTATAACAATTACACTTTTGAGTATTTAAATTTAATAAATCGAGTATTTAAACAGAAATAGGTTTGATAATTTAAAGGTTATATTGTTACGTGATAATAATTATTAGCGGTGTCTCAGAGTCATTATTCGAGGACAAAGGGTTAAACATAATTTCGCAAGGTTACCTTTCCTGTTAAGAAAATGTATTCTCAGGCCTTTACTCTTACAATTAATTATTTTAACTTGTAACAATTCACTATTTAAAATTGATAATATAAAAATTAAGTTCAAATTTTAAATATTAACTTCACTATGGCTTCATTATACTCTAAATCATCGCCATAACACCATCTAATTCGTTCCCTTCTCCCATACAAAATTCCAATCCTATTTAAAATTTATAATACAAAAATTAAGTATAAACGGAAGCTTTTATATAAATATTAACTTTATGACAGCCTCAATATACCCTAAATCATCGTCATACCACCAGCCAATCCCAATTAATTCCCTTCTTCCATACAAAATCCCAGTCCCATTTAAAATCGGACTACGTCCACCGAGCAACAAAAACTTCAGCGAAAGAAACAGTTAACAATTTCCCTCGATAATTAACATTTGCATCTTCTTGCACCGGAGCGAGGCGTTGGCGCCCAACGAACAACGATTTACGAATTATTAACAGCTAGGCGAGTGTATGCACGCCAAAGAACCGTCGAATTTCAGCCGCGCGTCTCGTTGTGCAACCATCCTCCCCCCCCCCCCCCCCCTGGCCGCGAATGTTTGCGAAAATCCCGGAGTGTCTATCTTGTCCGTGGATCGGTAAAAAGCCACGGCGCGGCCGCGTAAAAACCGGAATTATCGCGGCGGAATTGCTCGGCGAGCCGATGTCAAATTGTTACGGCGCCGGATCGGAAGAAGCGTGTTCCCGGTGGTTTCGGAGGCGGCGGACAACGCGGCATGATAACGAAGGAAAGTCCGCCGGCCCGTTTTTCCGATCCGCGTACCCCTCCGCGTGTTATTTAGGGAGCCGGTCGGCCATATTAGGTGGCAAAACGAGCAGAACCGTTTGAAAACAGGGGAGAGGGGGGTGTGTGTGTGGCTCTCGATACGCGCGGCTCCCTCCCTCCCTCCCACGCCCCCGCCTGTCCCTTCCCTCCTCGTTAACGTGTGAACACCCGCGAAAATGAAAGGGATTTTGTAAAAGGGGAAAAAGCAACGCGCTAAGCCGCAATAGGGGAACGCGTCGCAAATTGAAAAATACGAGATAGCCGGCGCCGCGGCTCGAGAGCGCCGCTTTTTCGAGAGACTCGACGCGGCCCGGGCTGTTCGGATACCTGGTTGCACGGTCGAACCTTCCCTTGATTTATTCGGAATGGAAACGCATCGTTGCAACCGACCCCTATGCAACTATTGCCATATACATATATATATATATATATGTATTCGTAGGTTTTGTTTTTGATTTCCAACGATTTGCCCGGTAATTAGCGAAGAGTGTAAGCTGTTCGAAAGATCGCTTTTAACCCTTTGCACTCGAAGCCATTCTAGCTCTATATTTAAAATAATTTTGTTGTCTTATAGTATTTTTATTTTGAGCGACGAAGTGTATTTTATATATACCAAATTAATTCTCGTTATTCATACTAACTGTGTCATATTTAACAATTTTTCTAAAATTAAACATTGATGCTATAAAAATTATTTTAAAGGGTGAAAGAACAATATTAGTGGTGCCTAATAGTCACCATTCGAGTGCAAAGGGTTAACTTTATGAAACTGTTGTACTTGCTTCTTCGAGTAATTTCATTTTTCATGGTTTTAGGCTTAAAATTCAATTTTCCATTAAACAATCTCCTATTAACCAATTTTCTATTGACCAATTTTCTATTGAACAATTTTCTATGGAACAATTTTCTATTAACGATATTTTAAAGTACGATTTAGCATCGTAAAAATGATTTCGAAACAGTCGCGAAGGGCGCAAAGGGTTAATAGAACATTTCTCGAAGCAGAGATTAGCATTTTCAATATCGTTGTTCTTGGATTTTTATTGTTTCAACCCTTTTGCCGTGCCATTTTCTTTGCAATTACTATAATTAAAATTTGTTCGGTTTCTACTGATTTCTTATAGAAAGGAATTTATTTATTGCGTGCTTACAGCTACTCGAATGCTTAAATATTTATTTTATAATATTACCAGAGAATAAAATTTAATTTCTGCTTAAAGAAAAGGATGAATATTTATACCTAACAGCTTGTTAGTAGAAATCTCCGTCGCGAGTCTGACTCGTTGAAGTACGCGCAAAGGGGTTAATCACAGAAATCGTGGCGTTCGTATTCCGAAAGCATAGCACGCGTTTCGAAACAAACATGATGGAGGACACCGCCGAGTACGGACGTGTTATGTCAACACGTGGCCCGCGTCAAGGTCGCGGTAATTGGGAACGAAAATATTCGCATCGCGGAATCCTGGTTAGAAAAACATTTCCGGTGACACAGCGCGTTTTAGAATGACGAATGGGGCACCATGGACGCGGGGGGACATAATAAATAATGGGAAGAAGGGTGCGCGGGGATGGACAAACCTTATGGCTCCTCTAAACTTTCTTTGTATGAATAAAGAGTTTGTTGCAGCAAAATTAAGTCGAAAATGCTTTCAATTTTCGGCCAATTAAATATATTATTATATCTTTATACTGTTTATTGTATTACATATTTATATTTTATTTCATAAATACTTGAAAATCTGAAACCTGCATACAAGAAACACAATAGTGTTTTAGTCAAATTAAATATTTTATTACATTCATATACTATTGTATTTATATATTTATATTTTATTTCAAATATAGATCATAAATAGTTAAAAATCTCGAATCTACATATTTACAAGCAAAGAGTATAATTGCCCGTGTTAATAGAATTTTAACAACAGAATTTTTCTATAATATTGTTGAATTCTTAAATCGAGCTTTCCTCTCACTATTCAACCCCTTGCCCTTATTTTTAACTCGGTAATTAAAACGTTTCAGTATTTCAATTTGACATGATTTATTTCATAGTAAGCACGCGACGCCGGACATACTGTTTCACGCTCGTATTTTTAACAATGTTTTAAAATACGACGGAATTTGGCAGCACAAAAATGATCTCGAAACAGTCGCGAAGAGCGCAAAGGGTTAATAGAACGTTCTTACCCTCTTCGGAGCAGCCTCATAGATTCGCAGACTTCTATTTACCGAAGTTTTCAGATCAGTGAATTTTTCGGAGCGCAAACATTCGACTCGCCGACGGCTGCTTCTACATATAGTCGAATTTTGGGGATTGGCTATTTCATCCAGGCCGCTCTCCCCCCGGATTGCAGACTCTTCCGTTTCTCAAGTTACGGCTGCGCCCAAACATTTTCCGAACTTCGGAGACTTCGCTTTTCGAGAGTCCCCTTTCGAAATCCTCGACTCCGCGGATCCACGGGATTCCGGAATTCTGACATGCTCGAGTTCCCGACTACGCCGCGCCATAAATTCCGACATTTTCACCTTATAATATCGATTCGGGACGGCGCTGCTACCAGTCCCGCGCGTTCTACACATCGTCGCGACGAAATGTCAACGTTCCGTATTTTATTCGACGGAGATAATCGCGGACCTCGATTTGCTATTGTCTTACCCTCTTTCGCTTTCGTTTCGTGTTGCTCGCGCGTTTATGGTTTCAACCCTTTAACTACTGTTGGCGCCTATTGGCGTCCGACACATGTTGGCTTCCTGGTACTGTAGGCGCCAATAGGCGTCCAAATCAAATTTCGCCTGTTTCACCGTTTGTTATTAAATTTTTGATTATTAACCCTTTGGGGACGCGTGTCGGCATATAGCCGTCCAATTCTCGCGCTGCTGCTACTGCACGTCTCGCGTATTAATTCTCGCGTACGTCTGTCATCCTAACCGATAAGATACGCATGGGGATACTAGCCTAAGAAGTCTAGTCGCCTCTCAATGAAATTAGAGACTTTTAGCAACGAAGTCATATCTTCCGTATAATGTAAACTTTCGATGCGAAACCATGGTAGGGTCAGAACGAATTTCAGTTTGTCAAGTCAGTCTTTCAGTGTCACTGTCAGAGAAATCAGCAAAGTTTTACACGTTTTTCATATCTTATAACATCCTACAAACGACTAAATTTGTTTGTTTATGACTTCGTTAGATTTTATGAAAAAGTTATTTCAACAAAGCTTTAGTTTTTATAACTCAAACGTGCGACGTGAATATTTTTCTTACTGCGTGCTCCAACACCTGTCGGTCCACAGCGACGCTCGTCCGTCGAGCGGCTCCGTCCCCAAAGGGTTAAATATTGTAAAAAAAATCTTAAAATTAATGTTCACTTCAAGTGATGTTGGTTTAATGTAACAGAATTCAGTATATTGAATATTTTACTATACTTCCTCAGAAATGCATGTCTAACGAAAAGAACCAACCTTTGGCTGTCATAGCCAAAGGGTTAATAACGATTACGTTGCTTATAGGAAGTTAAATTTAATTTTATCGTGTTACAGGAAGATCACCTGTACAATTGTCTCGTATTTATAGTTGTTGCTTAAAAGAACCATGTCTCCTATTCTCTAAGTGTCCATTTCTGTTTACAAGTCGAAGAATAATTGCAGAGAATTTATTGAGAAGCAACAACGAAGTGTTTTAGTAATATTTAATTACACAGCTAATTAATTAAATAAATCTGTTGCAGCTATTTTAAATAATTTGAGGAGGAGGAGGGAGAACCCTGTGAACATCGGCTGCCTAGTACTGAGCATGTGTTTTTGTAGCATATAATTTTGTAATTATATAAATATTAATTTTACAAGTATATGCAATTTTACAATTATATACTGCATAACATAATAATATATCAATCTAAAATAAATACCCAAATACCCAAGCAAACTCCCCAAAATTTTAATACTCCGTAAAGAAAGTCACATTTATATAACATTTTCGAAACGATAAACAATAAACCTGAAGTTCCGCTTCCGGTAGCACGTCGCAAAAAGGCAGATAAACGGGCACCTAATTTTCAAGGAAATTCTTGCACGCGCCGTTTGATCGTCGCGGAACACGTTCGCGGTTTCTCGACGAAGGGCGCGGAAAAATTCGCCTGATCTGCGCGCGCGCGCGCGCTCGTATTTATGCGTTCCCTCTGTTGTTTTACGGTACGTTTCTTGCCAATATTCCCGGGGATGCTGTTCCTCGCGTATCATTTCCGCGACCTTTTCATCTGCGCGCGCGGTGCCTCGTAATCGGCCACGTGGAAGAACGGTCAGGTTTATCATAAAATTCACGGGAATTCCCCTAACCCCGTGAACTAAGAACATCGATCGCCGCGGTGGTTGTTTCTTCGGTTTGTTTTGCGCGTGTATAGTACAGCGTTTTCGAAAACTCTCAAAGCATCGGTAAATGAATAAATTTCTGATCGATAATGCAGGGAATTGCTGTAAATAAATTAAGATGTCGATGAAATACAATAATAGAAATTCGAGTTAAACGCTAAAACTACCGCTTAAAATATAAAGGACGTTATATTTTTTAATTTACATTTGTTGAGATTAGGAGAATTCTATTAGAAGAAATTATTGAATCAATTGTTTAATGTACCTTGTTTTGTTTTTTAATGAATAGTAAAGCAGTGGATCAGAACTGTGTCAGAAGACATAATGCATCGCATTGGCATATTGCTTGCCGATTTCTAATTAAACTGAGGATATTAGGTACTTATGATAAAAATACAAAACTAAAACAAACATTATAAAAATTTAAGAACATTGCTCAATCATTTTTAACTATTTACAATTGTCAAAATAAAGAAGATATTTCTACCCAATTGATATCTTCGTCAACTGACTTATATAACATTTATTTCGTACAAAGATCTAATTAAAATATTATACTAACAAACGACTAGGTCTATTATACACTTTTTTAAAACTATTTCTGCAATTAAACCTCCGTATAGAATCTCAACTGTGCGACTAAAAAGGCGGACTCTTTTATTCGCGCCGATGCAGGGCTGCAAACTGCATCGAAATTCGCGAGCACGGAGAACTATTTACAGAATGGGTGAGGGTAGATTGCGCGCGTGGCGGCCGCGAGAAAACAAGAGAGAAACGGCGTAACACGTGAATTCAGCGTTCACCATGAAAACGTAATTTTTTATGCTAATGCGAGCAGTCGCCGGGTGACAATGATTTCTCTTTTTCGCGCGGCCGCGCGCGCGCGCGCCTTTGAATTCGCCGCTTCGAATCGCGCGGCTATGAATTACGAATACGCGCGCGAGTCCTTCGCCGGGGCTCTATTCGGTTAGCAGCTCGCGTTGCATATTGCACGGTGCATATTACATGCGCCCGCGTTACACCGAAGGCAAGCCTCCCCCCAGCCTCCCCGCCGCGTAAAGAATTCGTTCGGATCCCATTGCTTATGAAACCCCACCGACGCGGGATTTCTCTCATTTCCGTTCCTTCTGCTCGGTGATTCAGCCCCGGAATTAAAGTCCACCGGCGAATCTGTTCGGACCCTTGTTCCGTGCGTGTCACGGCTAAAAAAAAGAAACAGTAATGGCGGGAATGCCCGTCTCGCATTCTATCCGACGAGCTGCGCCCAGATCCGGACGATCTCCAAATATCCCAGCGCGCCGTTTTATTAGGATGTCCCATCAGTTTCTTAGCTTTCTTTCTGCGTGATCAATGAAAGATACTTGTTGTTGATTTATCGTGTTATCCAGGGTGGTCCACGCAATTGTTACGAGTCATAACTCCGTTGTTATCGCATTTATGAAAAAATGCCAAAGGAGAAAGATAAACGGTTCGAAGAGCACTACATCTGTAGGGCTTTAGATCTTTTTTTGCAGCAGTGTATGTGAAATTAACAATTGCGTCATTTCTTTAAATAGAAACCTATAGTTTCTATACACAGATCGATTCTTCTATTCATTCCATGTAACAAATTATAAAGGGTACCATGGCAAAAATATTATTAGATCTTGAGATATTTTCAAGAAAATATCTTTATCGAGCATACATAACCTCGAGGTCGTACACAGCGCGGAAAGAACTTACGGGACACACTAATATAAACTCTCGCGCAACCAACAGTGCGCATCGATGACGCGAGGCTACTTGCTATTCCGCGCAGAAATTACTAATAAAATCAGTTACGAGCTCGCCGAGCTTCGAGCTTGCTCTACGAGCTTGTAACGAGTGCCTCGCGGATAAATTCGTAGTCACCGTTAAGTCGAGTAATTACTTCTGGCTGTTTCTACTGTCAGATTTATACCGTGGTTTATGGAGCCGAGGGAGTTATGACGCCTTGAGTCTTAGAGTCGTCGAGCTTTAGAGCTGGCGTGCCGCTACGGGGTACGAGGATCGCGATGGTCTACCGAGCAACAGTTCTAGAGCTTTAGGCTCATGGGGATAGAAAATGGGGAGGTTCTGATGGTTTAAGGGGGGAATATAGTGTTTCTGAGATACTTCAGATACTGATTTTTTTCAAGTTTTATGGTGATAGAGTTTTAAAAATTTGCAGATGCAGAGTTCTGAAATTCTATAGTCATGACGATATAGAGTTTAAGAGTTATAAAGTTATACAGTTTAAGAATTATGAAGTTTAAGAGTTGTATAGAGTTAAGAGTCATACGACTCTAAAGTTCAAGAGTCATAAAGTTCTAGAGCTCGAGAGTTTTAAAGTTCAAAAGTTATAGAGTGATATAGTTTAAGAGTCACAAAGCTCTAGAGTTCAAGAACCATAAAGTTTATGAATTCTACAGTTCAATAGTCACAAGACTCTAGTTCAAGAGTCATAAAGTTCTAGAGTTCAAGAGTTTTAATGTTCAAGACTCATAAAGTTCTAGAGTTCAAGAGTTTTAAAGTTCAAGAATCATAAAATTCTAGAGTTCGAGAGTTTTAAAGTTTAAGAGTCATAAAGTTCTAGAGCTCGAGAGTTTTAAAGTTCAAGAATAATAAAGTTCTAGAGCTCGAGAGTTTTAAAGTTCAAAAGTTATAGATTGATATAGTTTATGAGTCACAAAGTTCTAGAGTTCAAGAACCATAATGTTTGAGAATTCTACAGTTCAAGAGTCACAAGACTCTAGTTCAAGAGTCATAAAGTTCTAGTTCAAGAGTCATAAAGTTCTAGTGTTCGGGAGTTTTAAAGTTCAAGAATCATAAAGTTCTAGAGTTCGAGAGTTTTAAAGTTCAAGAGTCATAAAGTTCTACAGTTCGAGAGTTTTAACGTTCAAAAGTCATAGATTGATATAGTTTAAGAGTCACAAAGTTCTAGAGTTCAAGAACCATAAAGTTTAAGAATTCTACAGTTCAATAGTCACAAGACTCTAGTTCAAGAGTCATAAAGTTTTACAGTTCGGGAGTTTTAAAGTTCTAAACCTCCTGAGTCATAAAGTTTAAGAGATCTATACCTAAACAGTCATGAGGCTCTATACTGCAAGACTCATACTACCCAGAATCCCCAAAAATCCCAAAAACTCCAAAGTCCCAAAGTCCAAGCACCCTACCCCACTTTCGCCATAAACCTCCAACCCCCGTTATCAACGACCGATTGCCATCTCTAAAAACAACGTGAACGCATATAAAATTCCATCTTCGGAGTCTTCGCCGATCCCAATTAATCAAAAATGGGATCTCCGTGCCCCATTGAGACGTATCCATCGGCGAGCGACTGACAGGGCTGATTGATAGAGAGGGGGTTAGCGGCTGAGATGTCCAAAGGGGAGGAAATAATGTATCGGTTCCACTAATCACGGAAGGGACTTGACTGGCTGTCATATAGCCGTCTGCACAGCTCGATGCGACGTGCGCGACGAAAGCGTCTTTCCGCCCGACGAACTATAAGCGCGGCCATCCGTGCGGAAAGACGCGCTTCCACGAAAGACATTCGCGGGAATCATGCGAGCATCGTCGCGGGCGTTGCGGGCGTCGCGGAGGCCCGGGTACCGAGAAATGCGACCGAAGACGTCGGGGACGGGAACGATATCGACGGAGAGAGAACGGATGCCGCATGAGATAGCCGAACGTTCGCCAAGCTATCTCCGACTTTCTTTCCGCCTAACGTCAAGACGCGCCCCGCGAGTGTGGAATTTCTGTTGCGACGATTGACTACTGTCTTTCGGGGAACACTGAATCGTTCTGCATTATTAACAGCTTCCTGCTTGACTCTTGCTACGCGCCGAGAGAGACGATCTTCGCGGATTCCGTGCACGTTTGCGCGTAATTAACAAATGGCGCTTCTTTTCTTCTTGTTAACCCTTCCTACTCGCGTGGTTATTCTAA
>NC_135780.1:9322491-9345526 GCF_028453695.1 Augochlora pura
ATATATTTAAAATTCTTGCAATCGAAGCTCAAGAACAATTCTTGTAATACAACAAAGAACGGTGCTTGAAGTTGAAAATAATCGAGCTTCGCCTAACAAGTTACTGAAATTTCTGTATTTACTATATAATATATACGTGTATATATATTTTTTTAAGCTTCGAATCTAGATTGTTGAATTTTTTAATTGCATAAGTGATATGACGATATCAGATCTTGCCAAATTATTCTATGCTTATATATAATTTCTAAATATATTATATCTGATATTTATATTTTATTATATCTAATATATATATTTTTTGTTATATCTAATATCTATTCTATTACATCTAATATATATATTTTATTATACCTAGTATGTATATTCCATTATATCTAATACATATATTGTATACACACAATTTCTAAAAAAATACATATATCGTTTATCCAATTAAAAACTCCACCAGTCTATATTCGAAGTATCGTTCCGTAGCCGGCACCGTTTACACGTCGACGACTCTCCCTGACGAGTATGATTACATTTTGTAGCACGTGACGTCGAGAATAGCGGTTCCAGGAATATCGGTCCGGCTGCGACGGACTCAGCCGAAATATTTCGACGAGACGGTGCGCCCGGCGGAGAGAGGGCGAGGGTCGGCGGCGGCGGCGCGGCGGCTCGTTTTATCGGCGTTCTCGCGTAATTACGAGGCGGTTCCCGTCAATAACGACGATAACAGTCGACGAGATTCGATCGAAGTAGTACGCTTACGCGATAATGCGAGCGATTAGATGCAGCCTGAAACGGCGTGCCCCGGTGTCCCAGAGGCGTCGTTGCGGACCAGATGGAAAATTACGAGACGTCGCCGGGCGAACGTCTACACGCTCGAACCGAATCGATCCGCGGGAATTTTATGCTGTCCCCGGAAACGGTAATTTTCCGTCGTCTCTCGTCGCCGAAACGCCGGGGAAAATGAATTTCTTCTTCTTTTTTTCTTCTTTTCTAATAAGAGAAATCGATCGCTGGGATACCGGAGACCTCTCGCGGTCTCGATATGTTTTGTTGCGTCTACGCCCGGGAAAAATAAAGTCGTTTGTATGCGGCGCAAATTGAATAGCTGTTTACACTCGCATCTCCGCGTTCCGCGCGTTTCCGCTACGCGACCGGTTAATGCACTTTTTTACTTCGATTCTCAGTGAATCGTTCGCGATCGTCGTTTTTGTTTCGCGTGCCCGCAGAATTTCGATTGAAAATTTAAAGCGCGAAGCCGGCCGACAGTTTTTGCCGCGCGCGCGCGCACGACGTAAACATTCGTTTTACATTTGACGTCCGACCGGAATAATAACGAGGCGGAATCGGCGGTATCGATAATCGATGCCACCTGAGAACGTTCGTCGGTGAAACGTGTTTCTTTGACAACTGTTTTAGCGATGCTCCTAATTCGTCGCACGAGTACCTGCGTGTTTGCGTTGTTTGTCGTTGCGGAAGATCGACGATGCGTTTGTTGATAAGCGCTTCTACTAATGCTATGGTAAGTTTTACCGTGGCCAGTTGGATCGCGTTGTATTATCGGTGTCTGGTATATTTTTATTATATTTTTTTATTTATTACATAAAATAAGTATTATTTTTATTATATTTGGAATTTGGTGTTTTATTGGAGAATAATCGTATGAACTAGAATATAGCTAATAAGTTACTTATAAGAATAGTCTCGCACTTTGTTAATGATTTTGTAATACGCTGTCATTATTTTGAATATAAAATCTATTACTTTATTTAGCAAAAGAAACTTATAAACTAGACTTTAGATAATAAATAATAAAATATTGCTTTAACCAATAGAATCACGCGTTGTTAATCATCCTGTAAAAGGATGTCATTATTTTGAACACAAAAACCATCATTTTACCCAGAAAAATAAACTTGTAGAATCCGAAGCACAAATCACAAAACTATTAATAATTTCCTGACGCTTTCTCGTTACCTTCGGCACAAAATCTGCCACTTCACTTGGAAAAATGAACGCGCGGGCGGAAGAACGCCAACACCGTTGCAAACAACGACGAAACCCTGAATTGTTGCGTGTATAAATGACGGAATGATTTACTTTATCGGCCGATGAATCACGTTTACAGGGGGTCCGTCTGACGGTGTCGATCAACTGTCAGGTCGGAACGATCGAAATCCGTAGCGGGGGCCAGCTGGAAGACGCGTCCTCGTCGAAAGGAAACGCGAGCACGTCGGTTTTCTACATTGAAACGCAATCAAACGAACAACTGTACGGTGCACAGTCTTCCGTAACGGGGAACAGCTTTGTTTCGGCGCTCTGCCGACGTAATCTGTTCGCTGTTCGAATGAGAAGAGAGCAAGCGAGAGAGACCGGGAGAGCGAGAGAAATGTGGATGGCGGGACAGAGCGGGGGAGATGTGTCGACGGCAACAGAGAGCGAGGAAGCGAGGGAGAGAAAGGAAGAGATAGAGATAGAGATAGAGATAGAAAGAAAGAGAGAGAGAGTAATAGAGAGTTAGAGAGTAGCAGAGAGCATGATAGAGCGATATAGATAGCAAAACAGAGGAAGAAAGAGAGAGATATAGACAGCAGAACGATAGATAGGAAGAACGATATAGCTAGAGAGAGCGAGAAAATAAAAGAGAGCGGAAGAGTGACAGAGACAGTAAGAGAGAGCGGAAGAGACAGTAATAGAGAGCAAGGGGGACGATAAAAGAAAGCGATAGAGACAGTAAGAGACAACGAGGGAGACGCTAAAAGAGCGCAAAAGAGAGAGAAAAATAAAATGTTAGATTGGAAAAGCGAGAATGAGACAGTAAACGAGTGCGACATACAGAAAGCGTGGGAGAGACAGTAAAAGAGAGCGAGGAAGAGAGACATATAGATAGTAAAAGGAAGTGAGAGAGAGCGAGAGAAAGCATGATAAAGAGAGAGCGAGGCAAAGAGCGTGAGGGCGAAAGAACTAAATAGTGAATCATTGAAAGAATGAGGGAGCAAAAGATCGAGAGAATAAAAGAGAGTAAGAGAGCAAGAGAAACAATAAAAGAGAGCGAGAGAGGCATGAAAAGAGAGCAACAGAGCGAGAGAAAGAAAACTTAAAACCGTAAGAGCAAGAGAGACAGGCGGTAAAAGAGCAAAAGAGCGAGAGAGAAAGCGTGAGAGCGGCAGTAAAAGAGAGTAAGACAGCGAAAACGAGAGAGATATAGGCAGCAAAAGAGAGTGAGATAGCAAAAGAGAGACAGGAAAAGACGACGAGGGAGAGGGTAAAAGGGTGAGAGAGAGAGAGAGAGAGAAGAACCGGAGAAACGGTCCGCGACTCTCAGTTTGCCACGGCGGCGTGGAATGCGTGCAATTCGTCCGTCGAATAAATTCGAGAGACACGTGTCTTCGTTCCTGACGGGAAACGGAAACTCGTCGGGAACGTGTTCGATGGCCAGGCATCGCGTGAAATAAAAATGTTAGATTTATTCTGGCTCTATTTACGGCGCAGCCTCCTTTTCACCGAGCAAAACGCTGATACGCGATAGAAAATATTTCCACTTTGTTCCATTTTTTCCCCCCCCGCACCCTCTACAATTCGTTCATCGGTCGCTCATATTTTCCTATTATGTATTGCAGAGAATAAACTGATTTCTCTCCCTCTCCCTCTCTCTCTCTCTCTCTCTCTCTCTCTCTCTCTCGTTCTTTCTCTTTCTCACTGTTCATAAACTGAAAGCACACGAGCGCGGATTTTTATGCAAATCGCAATTCCCGCGCGATGCGTTACAGAAGTTGCTATTCAAAGGAAAGTTTCCGCCCGTTTGCTCGGTGTAAAACGAAAATAAAGATGCTATTTAGCCGTTAATTTGCGCGTCGCCCAGCGTTTTAAAAATCCGCCGGCAACGTTCCTGCGATTTAATTGCGAATGAGCAGTTCATTTACATTTCCGAGATTTCTGCAATGTTCATAATTCCGTCCAGCTTCGCGGACTAATTTACCGGAATAAAGCGGGAACTGTACGTCATCATTCGATAACATTGAACGGAAGATTTGCTTGTAACAATCGTACGCGATTAAAAACAAAATCAACGTAATCTACGCTCGTTATCAAAAACTATTCTATAATAATCGCGACAGATTGATCTTTTATTAATTGACCACGTTCTTTCGATTTTCTTTGAACGAAGAAAGATCCTTCGCGTGAACAAAGGCCGATTTTCGCATGAATGATTTCGATTTTTCCCACCACGATTCAACTTTTACTTTTGATCCCTGTGATCGGATGGAAACGCGGCCGTATACGGGGATCGTTCGCAGTTAATGTTCGCCTGTATTAAAATCAGATTTTAGATAATTCATTAACGGCGGACAGGTATGAATGGGCACGGTGTGTAAGTCGGCAATCGCATTAACGGGGCAAGTTAGCGTCGGTTTATGTTGCATGAAAAGTGGTAAGAGATTACAGATAATGCTCCTTAAAGTACCCGCTTTATGTGCAACGTTCGCGGGGCTTCGCTCCATTTTCTTTTCCGCATCTCCGGCCCTTTTTCTACCGACGCAAATATTACGTCCCGAACATTAATGTACTTAAACGCGATGCTTCTCGGAGCGATGATACGCTTGTCACGGAAAATTGCACGGCTTCGCCACGCGTTCCGCCCCTTCCCCCCTCACCTCGTCCCGCCCCTTGCAGTTTTTGTATCGCTCGCGACGGTCCTTGCGCGCTCATGTTTCCAACAGCGTTGCGTTTCGTTGCTCGGTGTAGCTTGTTCCCTAAAAGGAATTAAAAGCGCTTTCAAATTCGCGAAATAATCCAGCGATATTTTCGCCGACAGCGGGGCGCCTAATTACTTTTGGAAGATAACGATATACGCTGCCGAGACTTGGAATATATGCCGTATTGGCGGAGACTTGGATACGGTGGATTTGGGATGAGAATGGACGGTAATCGAATTGTTATTTCATTTCTACTCGGTTCTAATTGCAATTGTTTTATAATCTCTTCGGTGCGGCTGAATTTTGCGCGAAGGAAGTTTTTCAGAAAGAAATTATCGTTTCTCTGAATATACATATTTTGGTATAACTATATATAGTTTTTTTTTCTTAGTACAGTTATATGTATATTTTCACTTTAATCGTTTACTATAATAACTGATAATGCAATTGAGTAAAGCACGAAACATCCGCGAGAGCCGCCATAATGGCGCGTCGTGCCCCAGAGGCTAGACATATTGCTATAAATATATTATTGTATTTATATTATATTTATAATATAATATAATAGAATAGAATAGAATAGAATATAAATATATATAAGAAATATATAAAAAGACTGATTAAAAATTAAGATCAATTTTCGTATAACCTTTAATTAATCTATTATTAAAAATTGAACAAATGCGTACTGTTTCATAATCATAACAATACTAGATAAAAATATTGTTCTAATATCAAGAATCGTAATTAATAAAATCAGACGTCAATTATTCTATCGATTTTGGTGATTCAAAAATCGACCATTGTTCGCACAAAACAGACACGTCCTTACCGCTCCACATATCAATTATTTTCAGAACTAATTTACCAAACTAGATAATATTAACTATTAACATCTCCGAGACGCTAGATCCATTATCGTTGCCCTCGTCACGATGCTCTGTTTCTCTCGCGGGACTTCAAGCATTTAAACGGGGCTAATGTCACGGAAACGGTAATATTTCTGACAAAGGGTGAAAACGATTCGGTGGATTCGCGCGCGTAACAGCAGTCGGTGTTCCCGGGTGGTTCGTACGAAAGAAGAAAAAACAAGAAGCAGATCGGTAAATGACGGGACTCCTTTTGAAATATTAAGGAAAACACCGGCCGACGCGGGGGGAACGCGTACACGGGCGGTCTGATAGCGGAAAATACGAAAAAATACACTTCCGCCGGTTGAAGCGGGTACGGGATACAGTTTTAGAACCGCTATAAATATTTGCCCCGCCGCGAAATATTCGAAAACGCCGTAACGATCGCAATATTTCGGTAAATTTCGCTGAAAAGTAGCCGCGGCTCGGCTAGCAACTAGGTCGATCGTCCGGGATTAATAAAAATAAATCTGAGATTACTCCGGCAACATCTCGTTTTATCTAGATTGATTTCGGTCGCCGTTAACCGTCCACTTCTCCACCGTTCTCTAGCCCCTCCCCCCCCCCCCCCCCCTCCTCCCGCCCCGCGGTTTTAAACGCGTTCACCAGTTAATCATATTTCCTCGGTGACAAGTAATGGCAGCGGGCCGTTGACGAACGATTACGTTTCTGTTTATTGCCGAGCGTGAAAGTTATCGCTCTATTTCCTGGAAAATCTGTCTCTCTCTCTCCTTGCTTTCTCTCCGTCTCTCTTTCTCTCATTTACGAGTACTATTCTTCATTTCCAGAAACGTTCAGCAACCACGTATTTCGTAGCGACACGCCATCGTTTTATGTAACGATTCCTATTTTGAATTTCATATATTATTTTAATCGCCATGCGGCAATTAGATTTCCTTTCTCTGATCTCTGATTATTATTGTTCATTTTTCTTTCGATTTTTACATATTTTCTGAATTTTATTTGTCGAACGTAGCCACTGAATATGCATTTGCACGGTGATGTTAGTGGTCAGCTGAGGGAACAAGTAGAATTAGTATGCTAATGGTCAGACAAGCGTCGTACTCTCCTTGATGAAACAGTGATTTATTTTTGTGTTATTGTTAGTATATAAAATGTACCCATTCTGACAAATAGAGATTCTAAAAATATAGTTATAATGGGAAATTAATTTGGCTAGTATATTTAGTCAACCTGTGGTCAGACCGACGCTATATCATTGATACATGAACTTTTGTAACTGAATTGTAACTACGTCGCTCTGAGACTTCTATCGAGTATTAAAAATATTTTCAAACATTATAAAGTGTTATTTACTACCTGTATATTACTTACATATCACTTGAATATTACATATTATTATTACATACTTTATCTCCCAAACGTCATTAAAAAATAAACAAGCCAAATTCTCAACAAGCGCCCAATTAACACAGTAAACGCATACCAACACAGTCACAGCAAACATTTATTAACTATCAATTAAGTAACACAAAAGTAGCAATGTCCCCCAGCATTTGATATAATAATTACCGACAAAAAGATTTAGAACACGGAGCGTATCGTTAATTAAAAAGCGACTTTTCAATCGTCGGCGCGCAAGGAACGTTTACTTTCCCCGCAGTGAACTGGTAATTTATAGCAATAATGCAGGTTCATTAACAGCCGAGGGTGCTTAATATCGCGACGGCAAACACACGGAAATTCGTGCTTAGCAATAAACTGGCGAGGACAATTACAATCCAGTGGAAAAGTCGCGTTTGGTCGCCGAGGCTCGGGCAAAGTGTAGAGGAGCCAGCGGAATGAAATCGAGCGACGAAGCTCGGACGCATATTTCATTAGGCGCGTAATCTTGTTTATTGCAAGGAACACTCGTAGGTAATTGAAGGTAAACAGTGCAATTTTCCGGAGTTCGTTCCCACTTGCCCGATTTCCCTAGGATCCGATCGGTTTCCGCGGAAAACTCGTCGAACGTGAAATCGATACTACAACGAGAAATCGCCGATTTGAAAAATGACGGCTGATATTATATACTACCCTGAAAGACAATTATACGTTTGACGTCAATAACATTTATTTCTGCAATTATTCTTCATTATAAATAGCCTCTCTATTTCAAACTAAAATTATAAACTTCACAAATGTCAAATGTAAAAGATTCTACATATTTAACAAATTTGGAATTGTATTATTATAAAATATATTTTATATTATACAACATGTAGAATTTTAAATATGTAGAATTTAACAAAATTAATTTCTGCGATTATCCTCCATTTATAAACAGCTTCCCTATTTCAAATTAAAATTATAAACTTCACAAATGTCAAATGTTAAAGATTCTACATATTTAACAAATTTGGAATTGTATTATTATAAAATATATTTTATATTATACAATGTGTGGAATTTTAAATATGTAGAATTTAACAAAATTAATTTCTGCGATTATCCTCCATTTATAAACAGCTTCCCTATTTCAAATTAAAATTATAAACTTCACAAATGTCAAATGTAAAAGATTCTACATATTTAACAAATTTGGAATTGTATTATTATAAAATATATTTTATATTATACAATGTGTGGAATTTTAAATATGTAGAATTTAACAAAATTAATTTCTGCGATTATTCTCCATTTATAAACGACTTCTCCATTTCAATGTAACATGATAAACTTCGCAAATATCAAATGTAAAAAATTCTACATATTTAACAGTAGAGAGATATTTATGTAGATTTGTTATCCACATTTTAACGAATTAAAAATATGCGACGCGAAACATCCGCGAACTTTCTCCGCCGTAATTACGAGCATTATAAACCGAGCAGAGGAGATATTTACTATTTTTAACAGCGTGTTTTCGGATTATCCAATTCCCCTACTTGTTTACACTTCCGTGATAAATACGCGAGCTTAAAAATAGTGTCTGCGGCGTCGAAGTCTCGCCGAAGCGGGAGAAAATGGCGACCCGCGCGATCGCGGACGGGAGCAAGATTTTTCGTAAAAGGCTGTCGAAGTTTCGACACGCGCGGAAAGACCGGATACCACGACTTTCGGAAAGGATAACTGGCTCCGTTCATTGGCAGTCGGTAGTCAATCGACGGTAACTCTATCGATCTAACGAAGGGGAGGGAAAGGGGAAAATGGAAAAACGAAAAAGACGGGAAACGATAGAGGGAAAGAAGAGGGAGAGGGATGGATAGAAGGGGAAATGGAGAGAAGAGGAACGACGCGTTTTGATTCACTTTCACGGGCTCCCGTACTTTTCACCTTGCAGATTTTTTTAGGGTCGAAATCCACCGCCGTCCATCCATGCATATGGTTTTTTATTTCCCCGGCGAAAGCTCCGTTAATGCGAGCGTTAACACCCCACAATGCGCGTTGGCTTTTTTTACAATCCCCCTTTTCTTCGTCCATTGCGAGAACCTGCTCCTCTCCTCTCTCTCTCTCTCTCTCTCTTTCTCTGCCTCTATCTCTTTCTCCCTCCTCCTATCTATCTATCTCCCTCCTTCGACATTTCTCTCTGCCTCTCTTCCTCTTCCTCGTTCTCGCACCTTTCCTCTCCCTGTCTATCCCCGCCGCTTTTTCCTGTCTCTTCTACCCGGCCGCGTAGATTACGAGAGGGTCGGCACGCCGTAAAATCTGCCGACGCGTGTAAAAACGACTCGCGTTAGCCCGCGGCCATTCTTGTTTTATTTTCCTTGTTACTATTTGCTGTAAACCGACCGCACACCGAAAAATCTCTCCGAGACCGGGCCGTAACTGCTTCGACAGCCGCACGGGGTCCCTGACGACCATTATGCCGCGTGCACACCCGCGACACGCTCGCGTATTATCGGGAGGGGCTGTGCTCTTAAGCCTCCGTTTACTCGCGAGCACATTCCTCCGATATACACGCGCCATTTACACGCCACTTTTTTACGCGCTAGATTGTTACGCTGTTCGAGCAACGATCTTTTTCTTTTACACGCGATCGGGATTTACGCGGCCGGTAAACCATCGTTGAACTGCGGGATCGGGCCGAAAATTGGGGAGCGACTTTATTAGGGAACCTTTGAGACCATCGACGTGAATTAACCCTTCGCGATTTTAATTGATATTCATCTGGTAATTTGTTGCACGGTTATTCACAAGATACCGGCATTTGTCGACACTATCTGTGGAAATGATATGATCTATATGAAAACAATGAAACTTGTTAAAAATCATATATTTTACAGTGACGGTTGTAATTGTACCATCTTTGGTTGAAATGATCCCTGCTTGGTAAGAATTAGAATTTGTCGCTTCTATTAACCCCTTGGGTACGGATTTAGTTGAGAAAATATTTGCACGTGGAACGGATATAATTTTTGGTTGCTTGGAGTAGTATGCGTGAAAGCAGTACATTTTACGTAAGAATTTATTTATTTCTAAAATATTGGTGACATATGTAGTATTAAGATGTCTTCAATTAGAATTGCATAACTCATAATTAGAATTGCAAAACAAAAATTAAAAAGTAGATAACAAAACAGGTGAATGACGTCTCTCAGACGTCAAATGTACCCAAGAGTTTAATTTTTGGTTTGACGTCTTAAACACGTCATCCTCTCCTAGGGGAAAAAAGTGAGTGATGTGTCTCAGACGTCAAATGTACCCAAGGAGTTAATAAGTATTAATAAAATAATGTACGTTATTTCAAACTTGAAATAAAATTCTAATATATTGTCAATTATATTCAAGTATTACAGTAAATTGTGGTAAATATCAATCTTCTTCAAATATAATATAAATAATACAAATAAATAAATCCAATCGAAAAATATTCAATAGCAATAATTACGAAGGAACGGGTATATCAAGGGGTTGAGAATAATATCTCCCATGATGGTCAAATTGCAACAATCACGCGCGATAAAATCCGTCATCAGTTTAGACGCTTAATCTTTCTACCTACTGTCCTATTTCACTACTTTAAAATTATTAAAATTACTTAATTTCCAATCTATTTAAATAAAATCCTCCAAAAGAAATCCTTTAATCGAAGTTTCTCAAACACCATCAGTAATCGAAAATTTGTATAATAATATAAGAAGTGTAATATATAATAAATATAGCTCCGAGTGTTCGTGCGCATTAAAATCGGGATTATCGTCGTCGGATCGAAGATCGTTCGTCGATGCTCGATGGCGTCGCAGAGAAAGGAATGATCAAGGAACCTTTTAGTTCCTTAAGCACGAAAAAGGAGGTCCGCGGAAAAGTTTCGTTCGGAAGCTAGTTAAGCTGAAACTTTTCTGGCACTTTACGGCAGTTACCAGTTGCCCGGCAACTTCGCGAAATAAATATTTCTCCCTTGTCGGCTAATTCCGACGAGATCGGCGATTCGTCGCGCGTCAAGATGACGCGAGCGGAAAAGATCGGTCCATCGAATCGTCGCGCGTCTTACACCGTCGCAAGTCTCGCACCGTCGCGACGCCGTCATCCTAACGCGCGAAGGAACCGTATCCCCCGGTAATTGCAGCGCGCGTGCTGCGGCTTTTTATCCGCGGCGGCAGAAACGTTCGCGGAAAATAGCGGAGCCGGCGCGGCACATGTGACTCTACATAAAAAAAAAACCGGTAATGGAAACGCGAGAAGCAATTTACGAATGTAAAACGACCGGCGCTTCGGACAACGATTCGCGCGCGCGCGCGCGCGTGAGCATCTCGGTATAAACAAGGCAATAAACATCCGCGTAATAAAATCCATCGGGACGCGTTCGGAATATCTTGTCCAGCGAACAAAGCCTCGCGGAGAGGCCACGCGTTTTCAGCTCGTGTGTGCCAGGTTAAATAATTAACTACTCGGTTTATACCGTTCGCGGAATCCGACGAAAAATATTTCGCGGGATTCGTTCTATCGTAATCAATGGCCCGCGGCCGTCCTTCCATGAACAACTCTTCCTGTTCTTCATTTTGTTACTAATTAGCCGGGCACAAAGGTACCGGGGACACTGTAATCATTTTTCAGGTGTACCACAGCGCGCCTCGATATTTCGCTCGCTTGATATTACCGTCGTGTGGAATTGTTCCGAGCACCGCGCGACGTTCTTTAATTTCTTCTGAACGATTTAATAATCGGGGAACTGTACAGTTTGCTCGCCGAAAACAACATGGCGGACGTCTGAAGGTAAATACATCGACGAATTTAATTATTGAATACGGGATCGTCGAGATTCTATCGACAGATCCTGGAATAAAATCTAAAAATAAGATCTCGGATGAAAATTAAGCGAGACAGTTGTTTAGTTATTTTTTGAAACGATTTTGTATTGGCGGAATTACGTGTTTACTTTGTTTTCATGTAAAATGCAAGATTTAGTGAAGTTAAACTTGTTCTTTGTCCTTTAACACGTTCGTCACCTAAGTATGGGTGACAGGTATGCTTTTATGGGGTCCCAAATATGGATAACGCCTTTATTGTTCACGCTAAATAGGATTTTATTTATTTAATTTATTTAATTTATGACAATCGCATTCGTAGCACATTTAATGGAACAAACACCGGAAAATGTATTATAGAATTATATATGAAACAATAATATTAGAAATTTACACAGTGTCAAATATGATACTGTAATAAAATATCACACCGATAATAAAATGTGGCACTGATAATAAATTTTGATATTTTAATTTATGTTTAATATGTAAAATATAACGTTATCCTACGCGTTTTGATTATTGGATTTGGAGCTGACAAGGATTCTGAACGATTTACGCTGGCTAACGAACCTGTTAAATATGCGACAAGCTTTCCGGCGAACAAAGTATACAGTTTTAAGTCTACTAAATCGTTCGCAAGAAAATAACGCTAAATTTACCGAGCACTAAAAGCTGTTTTATATTAGTTCGTATCGTTGCGAGTATGACGATGGTTCCTCAATCTCTTCCGAACGATTTAATAGCCACGAAATTGCATACTTCGTTTGCTAAAACACTTGCAACACTGTGGACGCGCGAAGGTGAATTTAATTATTGCGAATCTGGGATCGTCGCGATTTTATCGTTCAATCTTGGAAGGAAATCATTGCGAGTGTGACGGCAATTTAATTATATTTTTCTACAATTTCGTGGTTCCGGAACTACGCTTTGTTTTCTTCTGAAAAATGTAGAATTCGATCGAGCAAAATTTGCTTTTATACTTTAAGCTTGTGCTAAAATTTGTAAAAGAATATTGTCAAAGTAATAATAAAACATTTGTCGAGTGTTATGGTATTATTTGCCAGAAGTACACAGCACATACATTGAATAAATAATTAGTAATTGAAAGAATCGTAGATTATAAATCAGTGATTCTTTTGTCGATTTTCATAAAGCACTATAGTATACACAGCGATATTATCGCAGCAAAACCCATAAAAAATCTAGAATATTTATTCCCGTCCAAAAACAAAATTATTAACATTTCATTCTGTCCAACGCATCCGTCAAGATTAGCAAAACGTCCAAACATTAAATTTCGCTAAATAATAGCATCAGATTTATACTGAACGCTAACAAAAATCTCGGTAAATTAAATATGCCCCAGTCGACGAAAATTCCGTTGAAATCAAAGAACTCGAATCGAAAGCAGCGATTCCTTATCCCAAAAACGTAGATGATCGTCGCGACGAAACGCCGGAATCGCGAGCCGCAATTTACGCAAGAAATAACGAAGAACACCGTCCGCGATTGCGTTAATTACCGTCAGGGTTACGAGCTGCGTTTCGCGAACTGCGTCCGCCTACTTTCGGCGAGCGTTCGCGAGTCCGCCGCGAGTATTGTCCCCCGGCATCGGTTTCGGAACAATTCGACCGCGGCGCGGCTGAATTATCGCCGACAAAATATCTGGGAAAGTTGCGCGATAAATCACGTCGAACAAAACCGTTGGTAGTCTCTCGCGGTGGACCAGGTGTCCCGCTAGCACCTGGCCCGGTCCAAAAACGGCCGCGATAGCCGAGAATCCTGGAGCGGGCTGTCTCTGTCTCCGCGCGGAAGAGCGATGCCTCGAGACGACGGCGCCGGGTCGCGTGAAGAGACGGACGGCGAGAAGAAACGCGTAAAAAAACTATTTGAAAAGACTCACCGTTAACGACGACGTTGACGCCTAAGAGGCAGATGAGCAAGTGTCGCAGGCACATCTCTTCGGCCGAGTCGGTTGTAGCACAGAAAAAAAGCGGAACACGCGTAAAACCGGGTGAATCCTCACTTGGGGACGTCGATCATCGGTGCTGGTTGCCGGCGTACTCTGCTCTACCGAGGAGCACCGTGGACATCAGGCAGCCAGGACGTCTCGAGGACCGGACCCGAGGATCGTCATCGCGATCGAACGGCGAAAGCCTCGCCGACGGCCGATCGTGAGAGGATCGAGAGGGAGGATCGGGGACGGAACACGATGAATGACAGCTAATTAGTGCGACTTCGGTTGGTCGGGCGCGATCAAAGGGAGCCGTCGTTCGGAATCCGATTCTTGCCCTTAAACTCGCCCTTCGACCCTGAACCGCCCTCGTCCGGCGCCTCCAGTGTCCGTGTGTCGGCTCCCGAGACTCCCTCGAAGAAGAAAGCGCCCGGCTACTCTTTGTCCCCCAGCTCCTGGGGATATGATATCGCCTTTCCTGCGGATCTTCGATCTGCTTGTTTGTTCTTGATGACGTCAGCTAGCCAGCAGATAGCAGTGATCCTTTGCTCCGGGGAAGGAGAAAGGGGGCGAGACGGAGAGAGTCGGACGAGGAGAGCGTCGTAGGAGAGGAAGAGAGAAGGCGAGAGGCTCGCCTCCCCGAGGGCCGAGGGATGAGAGTTGATCCCCTGAGGAGAGCCGCTCTGGGGGACTTGGACCGAAGCCCCGAGAGCTCCTCTTAAAGTAATTACTTTCGCCGGACCGTCTCGAGCTGGTCGAATTTTAATGATCAAAGCTGCCGATCCGAGGCACCGGACCCGATTGGACACACCGGCTCCAGCGGTTTACGCATTACCGATCCTGATCGCGCCTACAGTATTATCGGCTTAGAGCACCCTGGGCGACGCGAGTCTGCTATCCGGCGACGCGGCTGTCTCGTATCCTGCTACTGCTGCTGCTGCTGCTGCTGCTGCTCGAACCGCGGCGCAGGGAGAGGAGCAGGAGAGACAGAGAGATAGAGTCCCGCACTGTTTCGAGGGTGGCGAGACCTTACGGTGGCCGCGGAGATACACTTCTCGGGACGCGGTGGCGAGGCCACGGGACGCTTCCGGCCACGTCGAACTCGCGGCGCTTACTGAGTCTCTCGAGGCGATCCTCGAGGGTGACGAGCACGTTTCTCACCCCCACCAGTGGCTGGCTGACCGCCACACGAGAGGCCGCGCGCTGATCCGACGAACATGCGCACCCCGTGCCAGCCAGGTAACGCGCGTCTCTCTGAAAGCGTCGCGACGCTTTCCGTGCAGCGGCCGAAACTGACTGAGCAACGGTCAAGGCGGCCTTGCCGACGCTGGCGGGGGACCGCGAGACAAAGAGAGAGGAGGCACACCGTAAAGCGCAGCCACCGAGTGCACACACGCCCGCCCGCCCGCGCGCGCGCGCGAGCGCACCCACGCACACCGAGGGAAGATCTGCGGCAAAAGTTATGACCTCAAAGGGGTCGTTAACGAGCGCCCCGCCAAATTAGTATAACGGCCGCTCCACACTTCTGAAACCCCCTCCACGCACCCCATCCTTGATCACGGTGTAGTCGGCGGTCTTAGGACCAGCCAGTTTGTAGTCATTCGCCGGTGACGGTCTTCGCGGTGCCCTTGGTACTTCGAAGGGAAGCTTCTTGTGGTCGTCTTCCAACTGTAGCGTTTGCTTAATTTCTGGGATGGGTTTTAGATATTGTTATTCGTCCGTCGACTGTTTCAGTGGATTTTCGTGAGGGTGGCGGGTCATTTTGAAGTAGGGGTTTGTTTTCAGATCTGTTGTTAAGGGTGGTTTTTGGGGAAAAGATTCCTGTTTTGGAATTGTATGAAGTATTTTGGTTTTTTTAGAGTGGATAGTCAGTAGGCAATTTTTATTTTTAGGCTGGGGATGAGTTTAGTTTTGTAACATTGTTTAATAGTAGGTTTATGGGAGCCATTAAAAAATTTTATGATTGTTCTGATTCTGAAGAGACATTTGCGAATGATTTATTTAATATGTGTGTTACTAACGGCGAGGATTACAACCCTTGTTTTACTGCATAAAATAAAATTGTAGTAAAATGTAGAATTATTATCTGGATAAAGAATTATTCGAATTATATATATACCCTCGGGGATTTATTGTAAGCCCGAGAAACATGATTTGAAAAATAAACTAATTATTATTTGAATAAAGAATTATTGGAATTAAGAGTCATTCTAAGAAAGAATTATTCGAATGCAAAATTGTTCGAATGAGGAATTGTTATTTGAATAAAGAATTGGTTAAATGCAAAATTGTTCAAGGTAGTAGTCATTCGAACAAAGAATTATTCGAATAAAAACTCATTTGAATTAAAATTCATTCTAACAAAGAATTATTCGAATAAAAACTTATTTGAATTAAAATTCATTCTAACAAAGAATTATTCGAATAAAAGGTCGTCCAAATAATTCATCATTGTAACAAATAATTATTCAAAAAACAGATAGAACAATCCATAACTAATTATAAATATAACTTGCTCAAAACTTACTCAGCAATGGTTGGCAACCGTGATGCTAATCGCGGCGGTGTTAAAAGGTCGATTGGTCACATTAGCATCAAGGCGTTCGTCGGAACAATGAGACCGACAATGAAACCGCCGCGAACAATGTTACCGATGGTTTCCAGGAGAAAGGTCCGTAAGAGTCGCCACTCATCGTGACCGTAAATTAATCTCTATAACGCGCGATCGCGGGTCGAGAGTGATACAAGCTACGGGTCCGTGTACTAACGAGCCGCGCGTCACACACGATCAATGTAATTAATAATTAATTCCGCCGTATCAAAGCGGCGCGGCGCCGTGAACTCCGCTATCTCCAGAGACGTAAATAATTATCCAATAGCCGGGACAGTATGCGACCGATAATCAACAACGCGTCCTGTCACGGCTGCCTTCGACAAAGGGACAGTTAGGTCGCGACTTACGGGAACGCCGACCCCGTCCCTGGGAACGCTAACAATTTTTAATTAGCCCGGGTTGTCCCTGAACTTGTTACGTCAATTCAGCCACTCGAATTATTAGGTTCGTGGGTCGCGAGCATGGTTACGATGCCAGTCGTGAATGTCAATTAACCGGGATAGGTAATCTTCGAGTCTATCTGATTAATAAACCTAATCAAATTAGAGCAATCGTCTTCGATACGACGTACAATTGATTTCCAGCGTAAGCGTGCTATTAGTTTGGAAGCTTCTGAAACGAATTAGGAGATTATTTACCTTGTGTCATTATATATAATAATAAATCTTAACATTTTTTAAAACGCTAGCCTATAAATCGGCTTTTTCCCCCGATCGGTAGCTTGTGGTTACCATAGTAACCATTAATTTGTTATCTATTACTGAGATAAACGTGTTAGATTGTACTACAAGCTTCAATATTATTACATAAATTTTTACATATTAAATATCTTTCGCGATTAATAAGATAAATAAAATCAAAATCGAAACGAGAATTTTTACGATCGAATGACCGGTTGATAAAGTGTTAAAATCTTTTACTATTTTCGAAATTTTTTAAGTAAAGATTGTAAAATATTTGTTCCATATATAAATTTGTCACAGTTCCCATAGAGGCAGCATGCCAAGCCAGGGCGTCTCCACGCGATCGAATTCTTTCATTAATCGAAAATACAGGTTCGGACGGAGTGTTAAAAAATAAAGGCTAACCCCGGGTTAAAAGTGCTCCTCGAATTGACAAATATTTTTCAGCGACAGCACGGTGGACACAAAGATAACACAACGGGAAGTGACATTGACGATGAATGGCACTTCAGACTATCGCTGCAGAATTTCGGTACACCGCTGTTCAAACTGAGTACACTGATGAAGACAGTGGCAATTTTAACGAAGATTGAAACCGACAATTGTCATTCGTTGCTTACCGAATTTACGGTAACTGAATCGCGTTACTGTGACAATTATAACAGCATACGGCTAGATAATTTAGTTTATTATGAATTTTCAATTTATTTATGTGTACGAACAATGGAATAATAATGGAATAAAACCATGCCGTATTTAGACTGACATAATCTCGAATCTCAGATCATCTCTGTCATATTTCTCTGGAAAAGAAATGAAAATATAAAATTCTATTACAGCAATGCTTTACAGTGTTAACTTATAAGCGATTTATTAAGGATTTGCATTCTTTCTATAAATAATAAAATTTACTTTTACTTGCATTTGTTAATGATTTAAAAAAATTGTATGTTTGCTTTATGGGAACATTAATATCGATAAAAGGATGTTAGTTTAGGAGACCTAAAACTTTCATTATTAATACTTTCATCGCAAATAATTTCTCACGCAATTTTTCTTTTCTAATTTTGTGAAAAGTAGTCAAATAAAAAATTATGAGTACTTTTCAAAATAGCAGAGACCTTCTACAAGATTTTGTATAGCATTTACTATATTGCCATCAGAAATCGTCAAAATTGCTATATATTTTGAGTAATTAGTTCAAATAACAATTTTAATAAAATTGTTCAAATAACTTTAACTAGGACTTCAACAGGGCACAGTAATTTGGCTCCTCTACCCTATAATATTAGGGTGCCCCATAAATTCCTTCCCTCTTTTACATGAAATCAATAGTCGATATTTGTTGTTTAAGGTTGATTTATTTTATAATATATAATACCGTTCTGCTCTATTACCTTCTTCCACGTCTCAGGAAGCCTCTTTAAAAAATAATTTGTTTAATGTCATTGAAGAAGCAAATCTCACGTAGATACGCGGTTCATAAGGTCGGTTTCTGTGAATTGATTGGAACCCAAACTTCATACCGATTCACATGTTCCATCTTGATTAAATAATTATGTACCGTCGTCTTAGGAATGTTAGTGGCATCCACTATCTCGCTCGCACTACATCGCGGATTTCCATCGAAGCATACTTTCAAGATCATACATAGCATAGCGCGGAAAGAACTTGTAGAACACCCTAATACAAATTCACTTTTATCCAGAAAAGTCCACGTTTACAGGCCGATTTCGGCGAAGATTAATTGTTACTTCGAAAGGTAGCAATGTAGATAAGGAATCGCTTATGCGAGTAGAACGCTCGCGAAGACAGAAATACTGCAACATCGACGTCTCGTCGGGGAACCATTTCCACCCAGTTCTTCCCTGGCCGGCTCCTTTTACGGGGCGAGCAGTTTTCTGCACAGCGATTTAGCAAGTCCCGGCAATAACCCGGGAGGGAACGGGACGGAGACGGACGGAGACGGGCGAGCGCTGCGGCGAGAGGTGAAAAAACCGAGAGATAGAGAAAGAGGGATGCCGGGGGGGTAGTGAAAGAGTTTTCCATGCCTCTCGGGCCGTGCTTTGATCGGCGGCCCCTCAAAGCGCCGGCCCCCTGTCTCATTCCGATTCTGTTTTAGCTCGCCCGCATATCGATATTCCTCGCGCTTTTTTTTCCCCACCGCCCACCTCTTTATTCGCGCCTTCGACGCCGACCAATTTTCGGCCTCGCGTGGAAGAACGCGAAGATGAACAAAAAGGGAAACAACGCTCGCTCCCTCATTAACCGCTGCTGGTACCGTTATGGGGTAGCTCTCGCGGGTAAAAGGCCGGAAAATTTTCCTTTAGCGCCGGCCGGCTAGGAGTTAAACTAATTGTTATCCCGGCGTGTCACGGGAAAAATCACGGCGCCGCGATCGGCCTCCGCTTCTCGATGTCGCGGATTCCGACCAATTTTTTACGCTTTCTTCCTCCTATTTTTTAATCGATGCATCTTGGACTGTCGTAGCAAAATTTAGCCGAATTATGTAAGTATTAATTATTTATTTAACTAATTCGTAACGTGTAAAAGTTGCAAGAAGGTTCCAAAGTAAGGTTTCTTACATTTTTGATTATTTCTTCTTTAATTAATACATTGCAATTAACAGCTGCGATGCAACAAGTATCGCTACCGCAACGCGGAGCCATTTTACGGTTCGCTTAACACGGCGACCCTCGAGAAATGTTAACACCGAATGCACAACAATCGTAGTTTCTAATTCTAGTTACAGTCCCACCAGGATACGAGTGAATTAGTATCACCGTTTACAAGTAATTACCATCGCGATCCGGATGATTAGCAGCAACGCGGAACCGTCCAAATATTGAATGCGTCGATTAACAAACAAGTCAATTAGGATGAAAGACAAATCGGCGTCACGCTCGACCGTAACACGGTGTTACACGGCGATTGGTTCTATTAACTAAGTCAAATACAAGATAGCCGCCGGTGATAACTGCGCGGAGAGGTCTATCGGGGCTCGATGCACACACCGACGGCCAATATTTCTGAGGGTTGACAGAGAGAGAGAGCCCCTCGCCCCCCCCCCCCCCCCCCCCCCCCGCCGCGCGCGCGGTAATGAAAGAGTCACATATTATTGCGGATTATTCATTTGCATGTATATCGACGGAATAAATTACAAAATTGCTCGATAAAACTGTCTGCCCGGCTGTAACCCCGAACAATATTTCCCCGTCAATATTGAAACACTCCGTGCGGGAAAGTAAATTCGCGTGCGATCACCGGGCCGGCCGCGTTCTCACAATTAGGATGACTTATTCGATTGCTCAATTACACGCGACACTTGCCCACCCCCGCGACGAAATATTACGGTCGGTTGGCGCGACGCGACGCGAATCAACAATTTTCGAGAGATGATTTTTCGGTTTCGGGTAACCTTTGCGTAGACGAATGTTAGTGGTAATAACCCTTTCTTGTCTTCCGCGGAGATTGGTACTAGATTATTCGTGAAGATTGGAGAAAAAAAATGTGTGACAGGCGTTTTACGAAGTGTTACATGATTTGGAGAAATTTTATAGAGGAATATGTAAGAGTTTGATAAGCATTGGTGGGGTTACGTTGAGAGGGAAAAGTTGATTTTATATTAATTGATAGTTTAATGTATTGATCAAGTAGTGTGTCTCGTTATGACGATTTTATTCTACTTAATACTGTCAGCATAGACGAATTATATTATTTAGGTAGGCAGACGTAATTTAATTTTGGTACTGCTTTCAATGCTGCAAGTCGATCACCGGAACTCGATTGATAATAAAAAGAACGTCTTTAGAAAACACTCGTATTAATAATAATTAGTTTTAAGTGTGATACTTTAGAAGAGTTACTTGTATCCTAGTAAGCAGGGTAATCTATCGAGGTAATAACGTGTCTGACTATAATGATTAAATATTACTTACCGCTTTCAATCTTCTGGAATTATACTATTCCAATATGATTCTAAGCAGCCATAACTTAATTTTCATACTGCTTAAGATACCCAAGTAATACAATTTCAATATATTAAAAGTATTAAATAGAATTAAGTAGTATAACATGGTTATAATCAGACATACTATCCTCGATAAACTACACTACTTATTACAAGCAACATCCCCAATAAACTACCCTGATTATTAATTATTATTAACACGAATATTTTCTACTAACTCTTTCATTTAATAACCCTCTTTATAAACAAATTAATACACATTAATCCCTCCACAACCAGCATCCCAACAAACCACCGATAATCTTATCTCCCCTTCCACGCAAAAATTTCAATAATAGAAAAACGATTAACAGAACATTAAACATCTCTTTAAAAAAAAAATTGTTCAATAAAAGCAACAAGTTCGGCCCGACTCGTCCTCCAGGATATCTGTCGTACGAAACGCGACCGGTCGAATCGATTCCGCCGGCAAGAACGTGCATTTCCATAATTATCTACAATAACGTCGGACTGCTTATCCGCAGTTAATGCATAAGGTTTATTTCAATTTGCTAAATATTAAAACCCGATGCGGCCGACAGCCGGAGCAAACAGATTACCGTTTGATCGCAGTTTCTATAAATTAGTCCGGCGTGTAATTAAAACACGGCCGGCGCGTCGGGCCAATTATAATCGATCCGCTGAAGTTGATAATATTTACAAGCAGACCGTAAACGCGTTAATAATATGTTCCCGAGCAAACCGTAAACGATCTGTTTACCGGCCTAATAAAGAAGGAGCGTACCGGACGGGGATATTGAATCGCGTCGAGCCGCGGATTTCCCTGGGTAAAGAGATTGTCCGAAAGCGGACCCGTTAATAATTAACGGGGACGCGTTAACACTGTTTCGAGTCGCGAACAAAATTAATGTTTTAACGGCGCCGTTCGCCACCCGCCGGCGGAGGGGGAGGGGGGACGGAGGGGTGCGGAGGGGTCGAATCGGGAGAGATTCTGCGCGTCGCGGCGCGGCGCGGCGCGGCGCTCGACGATTTCCGCGGGCCGGAAAAAAACAAATGCGCTTTCGTGCCCGCCGGATAATCCATATAATTAAAAAATTTACACAGCCGCCGAATAGCCCGGCGAATAATGGATCCGCGATAAAAATGTAAATATGGACAGAGTCGACGGGGCGGCCGTGCCCCGGCCGCACGTGAATTTTGTTCGATTCCGCTAAAGTAGAGAGCATGCAAATCAAGGATTCCGGTATTCGGAGGAACGTTGATTTGTTTCAACGGAGATACACAGTTTTTTCCCGATTTTTCGCCTTTTTTTACGGTCGCTCGCGCGGATCGTTGTTTATTTAACCGTTCCATTACGTAATTTACACCTTCTGCGATCATGGTCGCGGGAAAAAGTGCATTTTTGTTCTAAATATCTTGTTTCCGGCTCGTTTATTGCCGATGACGTTTTTGTGCATTTGATGATTGGTCTGTATCTATTGTTATACCTTAGACGATGTTAAAAATTATCGTGGGTTAATTTAAACGCGAAGTTAACGTTCAGATTTATTAGAAATAATGTTAAACAGAACGTCGAAGCTTATAATTTATTGCAGATAAGTAAAGGAACTTTAGTGTTCGACTTTTATGAAATTATTTTAATAGATAAAATTCGTTTATTTACCTACTAAATTTAAGAAACTTCATTCTTGATAATAATGGCAATATTAACCCTTTGGATTGGAAGCTATTTTAATTGTAAATCTGAAACAATTTTTCTGCATCACTGTATTTTTATTTTCTATGACAAAGTGCACTTTATATATACAAAATTGCGTCTTGGGATTCATGCAATGATACAGTTTTAACAATTTTTTAAGTCTAAACTTTGATAATACGAAATATAATTTGATAATGTAGTATAAAAATTATTTTGAAACGTGGTATAACAATTTTAGTGGTGCCTCGGAGTCAACACTCGAGGGCAAAGGGTTACAACGAAGCTTACGTTCAAGATGAATAATTAAAATGAGAAATTAATTTTA
>NC_135780.1:9345626-9394468 GCF_028453695.1 Augochlora pura
AGCGTATAGAGACGCGCAGTCGGTCGACTTAACATTTACTTCTTACAAAGTGGTTTATGGTAATAGGAATCTGCAGCGTGGATTAATATTTATGGAGCACTCCGGGAATGAAGTAGGACCGAGTCACGCAACCATGAGTGTTCGGATAACGGCCACTTAATTGCTTGATTAAATGTTTAGCGAATCGCACGGTAAGCAGTGCTGCGTGTGCGTTGTGCAGCGTTTCGATATCGTTGCTTCGGATATCAGAGGTTCTACGGTGCATGTTAACGATCTTAAAAATTAAATCTTGCGCCTATACGTGTATAAGTCTATATGGAATAATATATATAATATTACTATATAAATCCATATTCAACGCAAATTCATTCACTCTTATTAACTACAAATTGACGTGCAATCATCAGTCTACAATATCAAATATTTATATAATTATTATACATCCTAGTCATAATTGTCAATAATTAATTACAATCGTAATTATTAATTTCTTAAATATATCTTCTGACCCAGTATTTCCATTCGATGTCGTCGTTTTCGTTTATATAAAATTTTGCGAACGTAATTACGATATCACAAACCAATTCCTATCAATTTATTAAATCTAATTATATTTAGAATTACAAATAATTTTGAATGATATTTCAGTGTCGTTGCATCGAGTCGAAAATATTAATAAAAAGCGGGACAATTCTAAGGATTGGCGCAACATCGAACCGAAATATGGAACAGAGAAATCGTGGAGGTTTTATTCGACGTAACAATGTGGCGATAACATTTTTTATTTTTCATTGTACGCGGCTCAATGATTTCTTATGATCGCATCTTGTTTCCCTGGAACGCGGGAATGTAAATACCTAATCATAAACGCCGTGTACGTACCGTGTTATACGAGCCCTCCTTTTTTACCGTTTTACATGACCGGTGTCGCAATTTTTGCGCCGTGTTCCGCGAATCCGTGTTAAACGAACCCGTGTTATACGAGGGTCTGCCCGCGTTCTTTGGGGCCGCAATTCGGTAGACGTTTTTCTCGCCTTTTAATTCAGTGTTTATCGTGCCGTGGAAGCAACATTTTTCGCGTTTAACGCACGTCGCGTCTGAAATGATTTATCATTAGAGTGAGGATCTTTATGTCAGGTAAGAAATTACGTGCACCAATTGCCATATACAGGAGACACAGAGATATTTATTTCATTTATTAATTATTTGCGCTGTGACTTTGTTCCTTATTATTATTAACAATTTCGTTACCAAAAAGAAATAATTTTTGTTTATGAGATTAATTATTTTAAAGAAATGGAAATAATGGAACAGGTTTTTAAAATTGTTTTTACATTGATACTGTTTCGTACTTGGCCTGCTAATTTTTATTAGAAGTATATAAAATTCTCAGTGCATCATTATTTTTCTTATTAATGATTTGATTAGATATTTATCCAGTATTTTGCATTATTTAAAATGGATATTTTTAAGTAATTGATCGAGCGAGAATTAGAATCAGTGGCGCGATATTTTCAATACATTTATTTTACTATTTACTTATTTTACTTATCAATTTTTATTCTATCTACGTATCCATCTCGAAAGGTATCTAATATTTAAAAAATAATAGAACAATACCCTAATAATAGATAATAAATTATTGCTCGCCGTGACGATCTATTCACAGGCTACAATCGCTGTAAAAATCCGATGTACATGCTTCCGGTCGGTAAATCGTTAAGAAACGAATTGCCTGCCCGTCTCGGCAAACCCTTTCAACCGAACATCCTAATTAGCAACTCGAGCGTTCGCGTCCAGATTACATATTTCCGAATGAAAAAAAAAAAACTTTCCGAAAAAACGGACGCGGTCGCGGGGACGAGCATCGACCGCGGCCAGCAAACAAACCGAAATGAACTGAGGCAGAATACGCGGGGAGGCTTATCTGGCGGGCGTCGGGCGTCGATTACCATAAACCGTCGATCCTTTCCTCCGTAATCTAACAGATCTATCCGGACGCGGCCCGTCGGCGTTGTCCGTCAGGTCGTGACGCGTGCGCGAGCGGAAAAAAATACACGGCCGCGCGCGCGTGCACACGCGGCCTCGGTCCACGGACACGGACACGGGCACGCGCATAATTCCGCGGGCCGAGTTGATTGGCTATCAGCGGTCGGCCTTGATAACGAGCCGCCCTGTTATGAGAATAAATCCGCGGGCGAATCGTCGCGCCGATCGACCGATTTCCGGCGCTCGCTGCGGCGCAACGCTCGCCGGGTTTCCCCGGAAAATTGTTGAATTTTCGAATGTTGCGAGCGGAGTATTTTTATATTGACGGGGAACCGACGCGGATAGCGGGCAAAATAGTCAAGTTAGAAACAGCAAAATTGTTGCAACGATATACGAGAATATACTCAACAATTCTCCGTTGAGATTCCAAGACATGTTTCACATTTCTCGGAGAAAAATTAATTTAACCCTTTGCCCTCGAGTGACGCCTCTGAGGCGCCAATGAAAATCGTTATATAATTTCGAAAGTAATTTTTACATTATTAACCCTTTGACTACGGCAGATTTTGGCATGGCCGTAGCTTTTCGTTAGACATGCATTTTCTGAGGAAGTATATTAAAATATTCAAAATATCGAATTCTATTACATTAAACCAATATTACTTGAAGTGAATAATAATTTTAAGCTTTTTTGCAACATATAACATAAATATTACGCAATATATAATTAATCAAATTTAATAATAAAAGGGGGCGAAATTTGATCTTGACGCCTATTGGCGCCTACAGTGCCGGGAAGCCAACGTGTGTCGGACGCCAATAGGCGCCAACAGTAGTCAAAGGGTTAAAGACCCGTCTATTTAAAAGACTGTTAAAAGCGTAGTTTCATGATTCACTAGACTCAATTTCATATTCGTAAATTGTACTAAGTTATATAAAATGGAAATGCAGCTGGTTAAATTAGCTATTCTAGATCTAGGCTTAAAACGGCCTGGAGTGCAAAGGGTTAAAATATGTCAAACCTGTAAGTTAGGTTCTTCATAGACGTACACCTTCGAGACAACAAAACTATCCAATACGATAAACAATAAAACCATATATAACAGTCAAAATAAGAAATGATTAATACCCTCAATCGAATAATCTATTCATATTTACATTCAAGCCATGAACTTTTAACAAATTAATATTAAATATATCGATACAAACACTCAAATGTTTGAGGCAGCAGAGCCAACAAGATCGCTGTCCTTCCTGACGTTTTCTGCGCGTCGATGGTTACTTTTATGGTTTTTCTCAATCGTTTATACAAACATAAAGACTCTAGATCACGAATGTATTATAAAAAAAGTATTTAAACAATATCGATGTCTTGGAGTTTTTTGTATATCTCGAAGCACCGCGCGACGACCCCCGGGAAGCTCGCTAGAAGCGGTTTCACGGCCGATTGTCCCATTGCCGGCACGTCCCGGTGTCGATTATACTGCACGAAAGTGCAAACAGGGTGGCCGAGCCCCTCGATAACGCGTCCCTGCCACGGTCCGGCATTTTTTTAATCTTTCAGCCAAGAACTTTTCAATATTCGCCACACTTCCCCGGGGGATGTCGCGCGCGTATCGATATTCCATTTCGTTGGGAATCGAGCGACGATCGTGGCGACGCTGCACAGATCACCCGGCCGGCGAACACGGGAGTGAAAAAAGAAAAATATATAGAGAGGAGGGGGGAGGGGGAGGGTGCCGGGTCCGTGAAGAGGGGCAGAGGCACGGTGAAAGATGCGACGAGACCGTCGTTTACCTTTATCGCCGCCCCTCGCCATCCCCGGCGTCATTATACCGACTGGCATCGGTGTACCCTTAGCAGGCCCCCCGTGCCCCCGTCATAGGAATTTATTCGGTGGGTGCTATGGGCTTACTTATGGGGTCGCGTCGATTCGAACCCTGTTACCCTGACGGCCGATGGAACGGACCTCGAAATTTCACCAACAGTTTTCTTTCGGCTCGTCGGCGGTCTCTAGTTATTCGCGTTCGGTCTCGCGGTAATGGGAGTCGGAGCTACGGCTGTTTTGGTAACGACAGTGGCGTAGAACTTTGGTTCTTGGATAGCGATAACGCTCGTACAGTTTGAGAGATTTAGATAGCGGCAGGAAGAGCTTCGGTCGCTCGGAGAGTGACAGTTAAATGGGAAATGCAATTTTTGCCACTGCGGTCACCATGGACATCTGTTACAACACCTTTTAACCCTTTTAGTGCCAACCAAAAGAGTCGCGTGTATTCGAACGAAATGTGCAAAACTCGTTTGATGTAGTTCACTCAAGTTTCGAAAAGAAATTGCAAGAATTTTGTAAAATCTGATAATTACCAAATTCGAAAAGAAAGGATGAATAAGAAATGAAATTGTTATTTAGTAGAAATATTAAGAAAACTGTATTTTATCAAAAGTAGCCAACAACTATATATCGTTCTTTGGTACTAAGAGGGTTAAACACTTGTGGTACGACTCTTTTTACACTGCGTTGATTAGTAATTATTTGTTCTTAATATTTTTAATAATATGATTGGACAATTTTTGTTTCTTGTGTTGTCTTCATTTACTTCCGTTTTTAGTCTTTGATAACAGAAATTTTAGTTCGATTTTGAAGAAATGAATAGTGTTTATATTTATTAAATCTTACATGGAATCTTTATCACGAGTTTATAGTTATTATAGTGCAAGGGGTTAAGATCTTTTGACCACTTGCTGTTATTTTCTTTATAGTTATAATGGTTAGCACTTTTTCAATTATAATAGTAGTGTACTGAATATTAAGAACAGTGTATAATTTTAATAAATCAACTCTTTATACGTAAGTAATACACATCATTTTCATTAACTGTGAATTTAAAATAATTTTTCTGATATATAGTAGTTATTCTATAGTCACTTGCAATTGCGAAATAAGAGGTTCCAGAGATTAGTTCAAGCAACTTTTTCCTTTGTAAAAATGTTATCCGAGGCATCGTTAACGAGTTTTTAACAAAAAACAGTGAAAAATGAGTGACAAGTACGACTAGTGTAACGCTGTTGAACTGACGATTAAATGACGCCTAGTTCTACTGATTGGCTCCGCCTCCTCGCGCCAGATAATCTCTCATTGGTCGGCATTTTTCATTAACAACTCGCAAACAAAGCCACGAATTGCATGTCTGCTGAGGAAAAAGTTACTTAAAATAATCTCAGGGACCTCTCATTTCACTGCAACTGACTTTTGAGACACCCCGCATAAATATTTATTAGCTTAAGAATTTGATTTGACTAACGCAGTTAAAGTCTTGTTAACAATGTTAATCACTTGTAGAAACAATGTCGCATCTTGAATCAGATAAAAATACATTTTACCTTCTAATAGCATTTGTTATTTTATCGTAAAATTAATGTCACTAATTTTCTGGTAATTTTTCAAGTGAACGTTTCCAATGACTGGCGCGCAACGTCAATTTATAAATAATATATCGATCAATATCGGTTACTTGAAATATTCAGTTACTAGTTTAATCTAGCTACCTAACAATTAGAGAAAGCAGCTTGTAACAGAATTAACAGTTGCATTTCGATCGTCATGATTAATGCATAAGCAGATTACGTATTGACCGACTCTTCTATGCAGGTATTAAACTATTATCTACAAATTATCTATCAAACTAATTCTGCTTTATAGTTCCTCCAATTTGCTTATAAATTATATATTATAGCGAAAATTATTGTGCGACGAAGTTACACGACTGGGATTACCAATTTCCATACAATATTAACATTCAAACGTTCACAACGCGGGTCGAAAAATATCGAAGTGTTATCATTTTAACAATTCACCGACCACTAACCTATAAATAGATTATCACGGCAACCAATAAATTTCTATCTATCATTTATATATTAATATATAATTTTTTAAACACTAGATACCTCTCGCGATGAATAAAATAAATATAGTAGCTGGAATAAGCATTGTTTAACGCTAACCTTATGAAACCATAAAGATGTGTACGGTCGATGGCCTTTAAATCGGTTGTTACGGCGACCAATAAATTGCTATAATAATGATTTTTATATTACCAAAATATTAGATAAATAAAACAAATAAAATACAGTGAATAAATATTTATCAATTCTAGAAAAATATAAAAATGTTTACGGACGAATGACCGATCGGTAAAGTGTTAACAAGCGTTCTCTGCAACAAAAGATTACCACGAATCTAAACGAATTACGCAGTTTTGAAGATCCGAACCATTTTTATAGAGAAATCGCGATTCGTCGCGCTCTCAACAGATTTCAGCATTAATTATTTAGTGCGGCGGGATTACAAGTTTTTGACCGATGCCCCGGCCAAATGTTGCGGGTGTACGTTTTTCGAGTTCCGCTTATCGATACCTTGCGCGGATGGGACAATTCGAATGAATAATTCGGATATTTGCAACCCGCCAAGTGATTCGTATTCAAATGTATGCGATGGAATTTGACAGGGGACAGGTGGGGGGGGATGGCGACGGGGGTGGAAGGGCCGACGAAAAAAAGTCATCGGGCCGGAAACGCGAGGGCGCGCGCTCGCACGGGGTAAACGCGAACTTTTTAATATGAATAACCGAGTAAAATAAAGCCGTTCCGCCGGCCACCGAAATATATTAATTGCGAAAACATGTTGCAGTCGCAGTAATTTATATTCAATAAAACTGCCGCGTTCATTACGTACCCGATTAATTATTTCGTTGCCGAGATTACACCGTTTTCCAATATCGGCCGACGGTTTTTAAACTTCGCCGAGCACAATTTCTCTTGTTCTACGGCCAAATAATCCCGCGGAATAACTTTCGCAAAATTCGCGAACGCCGTTCCGCGCCCCGGTAGAAATTCCCGTAAATGAGTTTCGGGTAAAGTTAATTTAATCTCGGGATAGTTCGTCAATGTTTTCTTTGGACGATAAACGAATTAGTTGACGGGCACGGTTCACGGAGAGAGAATGACACAACTATCTTTTCATGCCGGCGGAAACTTCGTTTTCGTGCGAATGTGGAAACTCGCGGACCGGGGGACCGGCGTTGTTAACCCTTTTTCGTTACGGGCGCCGATTGTAGTCGGCGTTCGCGCGACGCGATCTGTGCTACGATGCCGACTATAATCGGCGTATTATACTATACCGATATTACATAATATGATAGAAGACAATGGAATGAAATATTATACAGTATTCATTGATATGATATATGACATGATACTGTACCATACAATACTATACCATAATTGGTATATAATACCATATAAATATAATATGCATAATATAATAGAATACACTATAATACAGTACAATGCAATACTATGTCCGTATACGATACTATGTATTATGTATATATCGGTACATAAAGTATTATTAATTAAATATAAAATTTACGGAGGTATTGTATTATATTGTATTATACAGCATTGCATTATATTATGTATATTATAATTACATGTACATAGTAATGGATATAATTAATATATGTAATTATAATATACGTGATATAATGCAATAATGTACAATATAATACAATACAATACAGTATAGTACAGTACAGTACAGTACAATACGATACAATACTTTCGTAAATTTTAATATGTCGAGTTCAAAACCAAATAAACCGAACAAATAAATATATATAATTATTACGAATAAGTGATGCATGTCATATACATTGCACTGTTCGTTCTTTAATCGGCGCAATCGCTTGCGCGCTACACAAAGAGATCGTATCGACGACACGAAAGTCAAGCAACAGGATTCCCCAGGATTCCTGGGAAGAAGGTTACGACCCCTGAAAACGGGAAGGCATTGTGAACGAGTAGATCCGCGAGACCGGTCTCGCGTGCGAATAAAAACCGGGAACAGCGATTTTCTTTTGGTGGTACGCAAAGCGTGCAAATTAGGCGGCTGAAAAGATGGCGGCGGGCCGCCGTCTGTCCGCGGCCGTGGAAATATTAAGTTATCGCGTGGCTAACTTTCAATCCAATTAGCGCCGATAGAGCTCCGGTGACCCAGAGCCTCGCCACTTCGTCGGCACACGAAATTGTTTGGCGCCTTTTTCCCTCTCTCACTCTCTCTCTCTCTCCCTTTTTGCACTTCCCGGCTCTCCTTTCATGCCTCATCTTTCGGTACTATATATCCTGACTCGTTCTTTTTTTTTTAGAGGCTTACACCTTTTTCCAGCGGCTCACATAGAAAGTCGCCGATGGAACCAGCCCCGCGATTCGAGATGCTGCACTGAAAGGATTAACGATTTCTGACAGAAAACCGCTGATATAATTAATTCCTGAAAGCCGAGTCCGCGCGAGCTGACGATACTGCGATCGATCGCGATCCCGACGAATTTTTTCATCGATCTTCCAGCTAGATTTTCGTGTCCTCCCGCTTGCCGTATTTGAGAGGTTCGAATTTATTGATGATTTAACCCTTTACACTTGAAGACATTTTAACTATATATCTAAAATCATTTTTCTAGCTTATAGTACTTTCATTTTACGTGACAAAGTGTATTTTATACGTATGAAATTGATTCTTCAGACTCATAGCAACAGTTTCGCGGTGAACAATTTTTTAAATCTAAACTTTGTTGGTATAAAAATTATTTTGGAACATGATAGAATAATTTCGACACTCGAGGGCAACGGGGTTAATTACAGCGAAATTAACGCGATTCAAGTATGGAGGATATTTAATTTAATTTTAGTGTTTGAGCAATTAAAATATGGATAATGTTCGATTTAAACACAGTAAACGTTTGATTAAATTATTGTTAAAGTTCGATGAAAATATCGTTAACGTTTGGTTAGGTTCGTCGCCGTCGCTCGTTGTTTCTAATTCGACGGAATAATAGCTGAAGCAGGTGTATTAAATTTAGATCACATTATCTTGTTCGTTGTTATATTATCATTGCTATCTGTGAATTAATGTGGCAGCTACATTTTCCGGCCGCGTCGCCCGTTTAATATGCATGTTACGATTTGTAATAAATAATCGCCGCGGCGCGATCAACCTGAAATATGCATCTTTCATTTTAGGATAAATATCCGGTGGATTTGCATCCTGCTGCTACTGGTTGTAAATGTTTTAGCTATAATTATAATTATGCATATAATTACGAAGTGTAATCGGAGAAGTCGTAGAGATTCCCAAAATGATTCAGTTTTTCGAAATATAGAGAGGGACGAATAATAATTGAATTCGATATTGTTTAAAATGTTCTAAAACCGTGGAAATTATTACCGAGAGATTAACTGTATAATCTATAATAATATACTATAAATAGTATAAATATTTTATCGGAAGTGCTTAGCTTTTTGACAAAACACAGGTGCCTAATTTTAAGAGTTTGTTTAAAGGTTTGAACTGAGCTCGAAACTAGAGATAAGTACACATCTAGTTACTATATTTTAACGTGACGTTGAATAACAGCCAATACTGCAAAGCTAATGTTTAAACCTTTTTTTAACTCTTTGAGGCATGCAATTTTAAAGAAATTAATACCCCAAATTGCACACAGTATTTTTAATACAAAAGATGAAAGAAAGCGTCCATTTCACTTATCAACCATAAAATATTTTTCCGAAATTAACATAAAACGTCAAGTAATATATTTTTCTGAATTATAAAAGGCTATATTCACTCGTAACAAATGTCAAGAAAAGAAAGATACGATGCATAAAAATCTATACAAAAGTTAGGGCCACCTAATTTCAAAGAGTTAACCCTTTGCGCTCGAGTGGTGACAGTGAGGCACCACTGAAATTGTTATATAACATTCCAAGATCATTTTTATACCGTATCATCAAAGTTTATATTTAGAAACTATGTTGAACAATGAAATTGTCACGATCATAAATTTCATATGTCTAAAAGTGCACTCTGTTGCATAAAATACAAATACTACAAGCCAGAGAAATTATTCTAAATTAACAGTTAACCCTTTGCACTCGAAGCCATTATAACTGCAAATCAAAAATCATTTTTCTGACTTTTAGTATTTCCATCTTATATAACAAAATTTATTCTATGCGTGTGAAATTGAGTCTCGTGACTCATATAACAGTTATACTTTCAACAATTTTTTCAATCTATGCTTCGGCGATATTTGTAAAAATAATTCTGGAACGTGTTATAACAATTTTAATGGCGCCGTAGAGGCGTCGCTCGAGTGCAAAGGGTTAAAATTGTTTCGAGGGCAGAGGGTTAAACGAGATATCTAATGCGAACGTGCACGAGGCCATCGACTGGCTTATAAACAAAATAACTTACGGGGCGCGATCCGATGAATGAACGGCTCGGAAAACGGCGAGTTCGAACGTCAGCGAGTGTCCGTCCGGAATACGGAATGTCGATGGAAACGAAAATGCTCGGAGAGAGGAAAAAGGGAAGGTAGCAAGCAGACTGGCACGCGTAGCGAGCCAATTCGAAGCGGACCGCGAAGAGGACGCGCATGGACAAGCATATATCGGAAGCGCGTCTCTCTCTCTCTGTTTCTCTCTCTGTCTCCCTCTCTCGACGTACGAATTCGCGGCGACTCGACGCACGCCTCGTTTCCACGGGCATTATATTATTTTCTATTGGCTCTCGTCACCCTCCGCGAGCCAAACGACGGGCAATGGGCGCGCGAGAACGGCCGAGAGAAAAACCGGCGAGCTCGCGGCGCGTGAATCCGTGCCCATAAAGGCGCCCGTTTTACACGTTCCGATGGCGACGTGGAATAGCGTCTGGCCCACGATACTTTCTCCCCTTTACGCCGTCTTTGCCTTCTCTTGTTCGCCGCATCGGCTCGCGAACGAGGAATTAAGAGAAATCGAGCGGACGCCCGGAAAAGGTGGCAGCGAATCCGCGGGCTCCGACTCGAAATCGAAATTTTCAAAAGCGCGGATGCACCCTCCCGAGTCATGGAATTCCTGTTTTTAGACTTTTAAGGGATCGAATTTGTTTAGCTGTCTTTGGACTTTTAAAAATCTGTTTCGCGAACTCACCCCTTCAGGTTGATGAGTTTTTATACATTTAATTTCTTTGTGAGTTACTTTGATAGAAATTCGACGGTTATGCTGATTAAATTGCTGGTTAAAATTAAACGAAATGTGGCTATTAAAGTAATTTTCGGTAATTTGGCTAGTTAATTGTTTCTCACCGAAGCTGGTTAATTGTTTTGTTCATTTTGATATGATATTGAAATATATTATTGTGTTACATATATCTGTACTTTAAAAAGGGGTTAATACATTCTATTTCTCCCTCTTAATTCCGATCAGCGTAGCAAATATGTATAAATTAATAGAACTGTAAAGATTTATTAGAAGACGTTTCTTCATCAAAACATTTTCTATTTAAACAATGCTTTTAGTAAGTAATAAATTCGAGTGGGAAAATAATTGCTTTAAAACATTAACCAGTGAATATCGAAAATATTAATTCTAGTTACTACAATGATAAATATATTAAAATTATCAAATGCGCCACGTAATAAATAACGTTCTAATAAAAATATGAAGCACGTCATTGGAAACGACAATATTAACAATTATAAAAATCAAGAACTATTTAATAATAAACTATCGTAAACAACAGTAGGAATAAAACAAAACTATATAAACCACTACCTGATATAATACGCCACTCCCTATAAAAAAATTCAATAATTAACCCTTTCGTTACGGGTGCCGTATATATTCGGCATCCAAATGATGTGTATACAAGTGGCATCCGTGGGCAAAATATAAAAATAATTTTGTATTTTAATAATTGTGTAGGTACTTTCATATAATAAATATACTTGTTACATTAGAGCAACGATTGTTTTATTCACAGTTGTTATTTAAAACTAAGAAAAACGTATATACAGAAAATCACACGCACTGTGCATTTCTGGCGTGAACTTTCGTTCAGCGACAGTACTTCGGCGGACGACACTGCCGCAGTGAAAGGGTTAAAGAAAATATACGTACATATTAATCTCTCGTTGCTGCGATAATTAAATCAACCCTCCGCGATGTTAGAAATTAGGTTAATGGACCAGTCGGCGCCGAATATTTAACAATGGCGGCGTTTATCGCGCTCGAGTCTGTAATATTCGATATTTCGATCGCATCTCGCCGAAATACGCGCGATCGCGTGGAAACTTTACGACTAGTTGCTGGTTTGACTATTAACGAACCGGTCGGTCCTGTAAGTGCGATTCGTGATTTCCCGGACGTTTTTTCCGCCACTTGGAAACGGCGGTATCGTCCGAATGGAGCCGGGAATCACGGCGCGGTCCCATTCAGCGGCCGCGGTGCGCGCATCGCGTTCGCGGAAAAAAAAAATCCCGCCGGCGGACTTTAAAATGTCCGCTGATTATTTTCCGCGCTGTGTACGCGTTGCGTTCTCGCGGTCCCCGCGTGAATGGTATTCAATAAATATTCGTTGGGAACCAGCCGTTACGCCCGTGGCCAGCTACCGAAAAACGCTAAACACGTCGGCGAAAAAAGCGCCGAGCGTTACGTGACCAGCGCGCGACACGCTCTTTCATAACAGAATCCATCCGCGAATCGTTTTCTAGCGCAAATCCGTCGCTTCCAAACCCAGCTTACAGATTTCACCGATCGTTTGGCTATTCTTTAATATCAATGCGTTCCGGTCTCCATTGAATATTCTTTGTTACATTCTTGGCACTGTTCTAGCTCTATTCAATGTTCCCGTGATGAGAATCCACGCCAGCGGTAAATTATTAAGTGTGGATGTTATCCTGCTCCTTAAAATTGGAATGAAATTGCAAATGTAAACCTTAATAGTTAAATATTCGAGATTATTTTTCGGCTCGGAATACAAATTTTCTGTATCTGTTAAAAAGTTTTTGCAATCGAAAAATTTCTAGTCGCAGCAACTGTGAAGAAAATGGTACCTCAAGGGGTTAATGAAAAAGTTTTCGTTGCTTTAATATTGCAAAATTGATTTTTAGCTATCTAATGGACTCTGAATATATGTATGTAAAATAAGAATATTTTGTATTAAGAGTTATATAAAAATTAGGTATTCTTTAATATCAACGCATTCTGATCTCTATTCAGTATTCTTTGTTATATTCTTTGTTCTATTTTAATTCTATTGAATATTCTCGCGATGAAAATTACCAGCAATAATTTATTAAATGCGGATGTTATTCTGCTCTTTAAAGTTGAAATAAAATTTTCGTAGCTTCTAAGAAATTTTTCCAATTGAAAAATTTCTAATCACATCAGTTCTGAACAAAATACTACATCAAGGGGTTGATAGAAAAGTTTACGTTGCTTCAATATTGCAAAATTGAATTTTAGACCTATCTAAACATACTATAAACATACAAAATAAAAATATTTTGTATTAGAAATTATATAAAAATTGATTCCTAGTCCGGTAAAATTATTGTAATCGAGTTCATAAATACTACTGACAAATTCCCTTATATTTTTTACTGCTTCCTATTTTCCTGATTTTATCATAAAATATTAATTTATTAATTTTAGCATAGAATCGGCGGCTCACTGATCAGATATGCACACGTGTTCACGCGGATCACGCGATTTATTATCATACTTTTATAGAAGTATAGAGCAATGCGCGCAATAACTATCGATTGTGGACGTTCACATATCGGAACTGTATATAAATCGAGAGATATCCCATCATCCGCCCGTATAACGTTAAATAGGCCACAGTAGATGGCGTGATAATACGGTGGAGTAGATAACGGTTTACAATAGTCCTAGTTTAATTGCCAGAGGCTCAGAACTGCGCCGCGACTATTATCGAGGGAGGGAGATCCTGAATAAACCACTGCTCAAAAATCGCACGCTGCCTCTATTCGTTGTTGCAACAAGTTGATACGCTAACTAACCAGCAGGTTTGATCTTTCTAAATTAAAACACCAAGCTCAACAAATTTCATTTTAATAATTAACGAGAATAAAATAATCGATACATCGTGAATTTTTATACAAAGTAATCATTGTCCGCATCGACTGTTTCCCTAATAATTTTAATAGAAAAAAATAGACGTTTTCAAAGTCTTTCAATTTTTCTGTTATTTGAATTTTTGCTTCAGATGGAATATTGTTATTTATTATATTGCGATCTTCACTTCTATATTTAAGTATTAATAATAGGTGAACACTTATTTAGTAGGTCACGTTGCAAATCTAAATCAAGAGTTATACACGATATTATAGACCAAAGGATTAAATCATAACTCGCTATAAACGCACAAAAGCATCTGGTTGAACTGTTAATAATGATGTTAACTTTGATGTCATAAAAACCAAAGTACCAATGTTGCAAAAATCGTCGACTTTCATAATTATTTCAGTTGAAAAACGTTTCTTTCCTCGCCACTTTTAAAAATGTCTCTTGATCCTCGATCATTCCAGTCCCGAATCATTACACTGCCTAAAATCTTCCATAGATCATTCCCCGTCTTCTCTTGTCACCTGTTTCACAGCCTGAGGAGAACTTACAGCAGCTTCGGGGAACTTCGAAGCAAAACTGGTCGTTAAGACCTCAGAAAACTGTAGAACTGGAGCACGGAGAAACAGAAAGACGATAATACCACATACAACGTTCAAGAGCAGACCAATCACAGGCTGGCTGCAGGTTGAAGGTACAAGATAGTCGGTGACTGGTGGCGCGACCGAAAATGAGAACATTCCGCATGCAAAAGTAATTCGGAAAAAGGCGAATAACATTCGGAGAAAATCGAGTTGGAAGATGCGAGGAGTTCGCGCGGAATCTGTAGAAATGAAGGAAAGTAGTATCAGACTGTCATGGTCAGACTCGTCAATAGTATTATTCCTGTTCAATGGTGTTACTTTTTCTCGAAAATAGAGCCTCGAATGCGAAGGTATTATTCTATACTTTTGTCTCGGTTTTTGACTATGTTGCAAGTGAATATTATACCAAAATGTGATTATTAATCTTTTGCAAGGGTTCAGCTTTTTAGTTCGAAATAGTTTCTTTGATTAGTGATATTTCTATTTTATACATTAGTGTACTTTATGTATATGAAACTGAGTCTTCTGACTGATGAAACAATTAAATGTTTAATTTAAGAATTATTTTAGGATATGGTGTTACAATTTTTAGTGGCGCTTCAAAGTCGCCATTCGAGTACAAAGGGTTAATAGAAGATGTTTCAAGACTGTGACATTTATATTTTAAGTGTTTTAGTTTGTGATAAGATAAATCTGACTGAAAAAATCATTGCGATGTGCTTTTGAACTTAATACTTCAATTTTTGAGTGTTTGAATATTTGAGTATTTAAATATCTGAATATTTAAATGATACTATAAAAATAAATATGTCTGTGAAATTATCAATTGCACTAAGTACTAAGAAACGCTTTAAAAAAAACTATAAAATAATAAGACGTTCGAAATAGCAGTATCAATAATTATAAAAATCGGTAACCATTTAATAAACAACTATCAGAAATAACACTATTAATAAAGATAGAATAATGAACTAAACAGAGATAAAAATAAATGCCAACAAAGCCATAAACGCAAAAATATTACTCCACATTTTCGACTGAATATCGCGCACAGATGCAGTCCACGTTCCCTATGCATTGCATGCACCCATCTCCGAATCCATCAAAAGATGCCCGCTGCCATTGTCCGGACACTTGAACGCGCACGCCGGCGTCGCGAGGCGCGCAGCAGAAACCGGAAGTGTAAATCGCCGGTGCTAATCCCGCAGGTGTTCGACAGCGTTTTCGACGCGTCCTCGCTGAAGGATTCGTTAACGAGCGGCCACTTTTCGGCGCGGCGGCCGCAGAGCGGCGACGCCGCCGCCGATGGTGTTGACGATCGATCGATCGATCGTCGATCGGTGGATAGACCTCCGCCGCCGCACGAATGGCCCATTCGTCGCTCGCATTTACCACTGATGGTTTTGCACGCAATTTGGAGTCACGCCAGGACGTGGTTTCCCACGACCATCGCGGGAGGACACGCCGTGGCACGGTCGGCGAACGGAGAGGATCGAGATTGTGAGATGGAACAGAAGATAGGCAGGCCGATCGGCTCCTGGATGAGGATGCGGCGTATTCGAGCGGATTGCCAAGTGGCCGGCGCCACATACCGGACAGTCCGGCGGTTTGCCATTAAATTCGAACCGAACTCTACCAAGTTCATGCTTTATTTAGTGTGTGCCGTTGGACTTACTGATCCGATCCCCGGCGAACCGTCGCGGCCCGCTCTCTTTCCCTGTGCCAGGATCGAGAGGAGCTGACATGAGCTCGTCAGATCTCGGATTCTTTGAATATCGTGCACCGAGCGATCGCCTTGCGCATTTGCCGATTCTGTATTTCTGTCGGATTGAACATTGTTGAATAATCGAGATGGAGAAGCGGGCTTGGCGATATGCCGACGTTTTCGCTCCGATTAAAAAGGTTTTTGCTGAGATATTAGTTAGAAATTCATTATTATTATTAGGTCGATTCGTAAGTAACTTCAATGTCTTTGTTGGACGTATATTTTATTTTGTTTTTTATCTTATATTGTTTTATTGTTATGCTTATTTAGTGCTGGGCATCTGATATAAGCCTGCGGGAACATGATTTGATGAGTAAAGGAAGTTATTATATTATTATATTATTATAATATTAGATTATATTATATTATTTTATTATAATATTATTAAACCCCGTTTATACTCGAAATTCATTATTTTATAGTCGCATTGATTTCAACATACAATAATTCTTCTAATCTCAAAACAAAACCTTAATAATCAAACCATTATATCCAAAATCAAAAACATGGGACGACAAGAAAAATCTCAATATTTCCATACTCATTGGCACGTTTACAGACACATTAAAAATGTCACGTAATCTCCAGCAACCCCGCGGGGTCGGGTTCTAGGGTTAAGATCCGAGTTGCTCATCCGGCAGAAGGTCCTGCAGCAATCTGCATTCGGCTGCCGGTGGAGTAAGTTCGGGCTCGATACCGGCGCGACGTTCGGCCCGATTAGCCAAGTTGTGGCAGCGGCAAGTTGGCCCCGGAGGCAGCGGTCGGGAATGGCGACGCAGTGTCGTTGGTAGTCGATATATTCGGGCGTTGGTCGACGTCGTAGACGGCGTCAGCGAGACTGGCCCGGAAAGACGCCGCAGAGCTCGGCCAAATCGAACCGCCGCCGTATTGGCCGATGGAGGCGTTACATTGGCTGATTGGTCGTGCGACGATCTGCTCGATCGAAACGTTAGACTTCTCGACGGGACACTTCGCCGTCGCGACGCGACGGTGTGGCCCGTTGGATTGCCCGGCCCAAGGTGGACCGTAGTTCGAGCGGAACTTCCAAGTGTCAGACCACGGGTTCTGCTCTGTCCGCCCTGCTCGGGAAGGGACGACGAAATTGACCGGCGAAAAAGGGTCTCGGCTGGCTTCCGCCGTGATCCCGGCTAATCTTGAGATACTTTGCTCCTCTTACTCGACGCTAGTTTCCACTGGTTTACCTTTCCCGGACCGGCGAAAGAGAATCCTTAACTCGCCGAAATTTATCTGACCTTACTGCTCGGTACTCCTCGACTCGAAGGAAAAATTCTATCGGCCGCCGGGTTTAAGATGAACACCGGTACTATCCGGTGTAAAAATAGCTTCGTTAGGGTGGCGTTTTAGAGTGGTCCCTGCTGACAACGAACGAACGAACGACGAGGATTTAGCTCGCTATGGAAACACTTTATGATCTCGCGGTTCACAGACGCGGTTAAAGACAGTTCGGAAATCGTTGAATTCTTCTCGCTTTCGGATGATGATTTTGTTGTAGTTAAGTGTACAGTGAGTCCCATGTAATAATTAATATTGTTTTATATTTTATAGTAATTATATAATTCTATCTTATTCTCGAATGACTTGAAAGTGATACATGGGAGCTCTTAAATTCTTTAATTCTTCAGAATGGACTTTGCAATGTTATAAATATAATTATAACATCTTATATTAAATAATTTAAGAATTGTTAAATTATCGCCGAGGAATTATCATCAACAAATACTCATTTTAAATTGAAAAAACTCATAATAGGCGAAATTGTTTTCTCTTCTGGGATTTCGCGATCTTTATCAACTATACAGAGTTCAAACAATTTTTTCCCAAATTCTGTTCAACGCGATCCTCTAGAGGGAAGTTTCCCCTTTACAATGACGCATCGAAAGCTGAGCTGCGATTTTTCGTCGCGGTTTTATCGCGGTTTTCAACGAAAAGTGTGTCACCGGTATTGCGGAATAATGCACATCTACGCAACGAGAGCTGACGATAAAATTAATATTATTCGCGGGTGCTTATTATAATGGGTTCATAAGTACCGCGGCCAGTTGGAAAGCAGTATCAAGTATCACTGCAACGAGACCAGCTTTTCATTTCGTTCGTAATTAAAAATAAATGCGCTTCGAAATAGGGGATTACCGGAAGCTTTCAATTTTCTATAAATAACGAATAACTTAATCGGATTCCGCCGGTAACTCATTGACGATCCGAAATGCGCAGGTAAAAGTACCTATATTATAGATTATAGATTATCGACGCCAGAGTTAAGTAGATTTCGTTAGAAACTTACGATCAATTATGAGTCGCTCGAACAGAATGAATACGTGCGTGAAATGAATCGTTTTGCACGCGTCCCTTGATTTATGCGAATTTCCGGTCCACGTGGATTCGTTTCACGCGAGATAATTGTATAAAGAGATGGTGTTTCACGGTATTATGCTGCGGGGTTAGGTGCCTCCGGCTATCTCGTTTAGATAAACGCGATTTCAATCGCAACACTAAATACTATTTCAAGAATTTGTACAATTATTTCACAGTTGCTTCGCTAATTCAACCATCGCTAATTCCACTCGCGATTTTGAGAAAACATTGCGAATGCAACACTGCGGAGCGTTACAGCTCCGGCATGGGCCCTGAAAAACGAATACCGCCACTGCAACGCTAACTTTGAAATTGATTCAAAGACAAATACTCTAATGCAAAAATCGCGATGCGCCCATCCGAGCTGTTCGTTGGGACGGCGAGGCCTGTCCATTGTTGCGGCGACGGCGTGGGCGTCTGAAAAATCGAAAGGGAAGCTACTGCAACGCGACTATTTCAACGCAATACTAATGCAACGAACATAAATGCAAAAAATTACTTTAATTGTTAGAAGCAGCTGCTTTATTGACTTTGAAAAATCTAAGGAAATTGGCAAGTCCAAACGCGATTAGTTCGCAACGCTAAATTCAATGTCTGTTTAAACAATTGAATAGAGCAACGCGTGATTAATTCGCAACGCTATGGAAAGACGCGGATGTATCCACCCGAGCCGTTCGTTGCAGCAACAGCATGGGCGCCTGAAAAGTCGGAAAGCAAACTACTGCAACGCGATTGTATGAGCGCGACGCTAATTCAACGAACAGAGATCCAAAAGACAACTTTTCGAACGCGAATGGACTTTGAGAAATCTCAAAAATTGATCAAAATAACGCGAAATTGTATTTGTTCGGAACGCTATGTTTAACACATTCCGTGCCACGTGTACCATTGGTGGTACACGCTTAAACAGCTGTTCAATGCGTTGAAAAAATATTTTATGGCAAGTTAGAATCCAAGAAATAATTTTCACTAAAAGAATAGATCAATAATACGTCTGCTTCATGGTTATATTGACAATAATTGATAAATAAACATAATATATTGATTTTTAAGCTTCAATTAAGCAGAATGAAGAGTCAACTAAATATAGCTCGGCGCGGAACATGTTAAATCTACTATGCACACCAAACAATATGAAATCGCGATTATTTCATTCGCAACGCTACGCTCTAGAGAATTTATTTCAATAGTAATGGAAATCGTGTATATTGTATATGGGACACTAATTTTTATCTCTGTTCGAAATTGACTGAAGCAACGCGTGGTCATTTCGCAATGCTACTTGCAAATCGCGGACGTGCCCATCTGCGCTGGTCGTTGGGGCGACGTGCCCTGTCCATATTCAATACTACTACTACTACACAGCTACTTATTTAATAATCGAGTACAATGACAAGGTGGTAACGACAATAAGGTGGCTTCTCTCGACAGTTTGTCGGAGAGGCCTCTTCGGCATTTAGCCTCTTCTTTGTTCGGCAATTCGCCTGATGAACCTAGAACCTTACACGTGCTCCGCAGCTAGTAGAAAACCAACGAATTCCGAAACAAAAAACAATGTCTCGGAAGAAGCCGATAATCCTGCTGGTGCAATGGAGCCGGTATCGTTTCGTTTCGAAAGCCCTAATTCCCGCGCGTACGCGTTCGCGACCGCGGAATCTAAGAGAATTTTCGAAAGAGCGATTTCGAGCCATGTATCGAACGTCATGCACCGTTCGAATAAAGTTCGAATCGAATCCTTTGAGCCCTACCGGTGACTGACCGCCGTCGGGCGAATCGCGGCCTACCCGAAAGAGAACGACGGCCAATCCCGGCCCTACTTAACAGTTCACACACACGTTAAGGCAAGTTACCTAGCTTATCTAATCCTATATTTAAAAATTGGCAAAGCATTCACACCAACACATTCGCTTCACGATCAGCACACATACGCTGAGGAGCTATACCCTGCGGAGAACGTCCCGGGACGCCTCTGACACCCCAACATGATCACATTCATTCACAACTAAGGTACATGTTAGTTCCTGAAATCGACTGACAATGGTAGCGATCATTGCGATTTTATATTAATTCAAATTTATTTTCTCGTGATTCTAATCGACTAGTAATGACAGTCTTTTCACAGTAAGTATCTCTTAAATAGAGGTATATTCCTCAAGGCTCTTGCGAACTTTTATTAAACCGTCTCGAAAAATAACAATAGTGAATGAACATTCTTTACATACTTCATACAGATCCACATTGCATGACATGGATCGAATGGAATATGTTTTATTCGAGTTAATTACGATTATAAAAAACCGACGCAAAATCCACTACCTAATCACAAACACACACAAGTGAGAAATTGCGTCGTGCACGATACGCTAGCCATTGTCAGTCGCAATTTTTAAATACCGTTCCATGCGCCGTTGCTCGCACCCTCTCGAGTAACATTGGGCACTCGAAAGGATTGGAGCAACGAGCATGGAACCTCAAATCTCTGAAAATCCTATCTAAAATGTGTCATTAGTTTCTGGGTAGGGATACTTGAAATTCATTAAAAAACTAGTACGTTTAATAATAATTTCATAGGAATAATTTCAATGTTCAATTACGTTAAATGATTTGATAACAATAACTTCCAAGTATCTTCAAATACGTTTCATGAATTGATAATAATAATTCCAAGATGCGTACAAGTATGTTTAATAAAAATATCAAAACAAGAAGAAAAGTGAAACTCTACTTTGAATTTTAACAAATATATTTTATATAATGGGGACCGTCTTTCTGCATGCGATGTCTAATACGATTAATCAGAAGAAACTTGTTCAATATATGTATTGGTACAATAACTGTACCAATATAATTTTTGCAACATTCGTGTTATGATAAACGCGTGATCTAAAAGACCGTTGTTTTGACAGCTTTGAAATAAAATTATGAATAATTGAAAATATTGAAAGAAATCGCGGCGTGCAGAAAGACCCTACCCAACTAAGAAACAGATTACCACTGAGAGGATTGCCGGGCAATCCTCTGGTCACTGTACTCGTGAAAAAATACTATAATTTCTACGTAATAGGAAAAATAATTTCATTAAATATTGACTTACTACTTGATGACAGGATTGAGCAGCTTTATAATTCTGGAACCGAAAGAAATCCCGACGAACTGGTCCAAAACGTTGCCTCTTCATCTCTACACCGCCCACATAGTTACAGAAAGCAGCAGCCACAAACACACGCGAACACTCCCGGATAGCCAAATGACCGTCTGATACGGATCCCAAGTTTGTAACGTAGCTCTGGCTACGCAAGAGATTTACGTTAAAAACAAAATATTATGTCGAGATTATGTACTATGCTACAAATATTGAATAATGAAATATTGAAAGTGCACCGGGCCGAGAACTTTTCCCGAAAAATCTCGCACCGAATTTTCCGGCGCGCACATTGTTAGCGGACATTTAACGGAAAGTTATGGAAAAATACGCCCGGCGCCGGTGAAAAAGCGTTTTCGTATTTAACGTTGTTGCGGCCAACGACGCTATCGGTCGCGAATAAATTCATTAGCAGTTTTACAACGAGCAGAACAGAAAAAAAAAAAAAAACAGAAAAAAATACGGGCGAAGCGAAAAAGTGGTGAGCGTCGGACTAACACTTCGGAACAGTTATTTTCTGGTCCCCTATCGAATTTATTGTCGTTTAAATTCGGGAACCGCCGATCGCGTTGTATGGCCCGTCGGTTTAATCGAAAGTTAAATTTTACGAGACGCCGAATGAATCAAATTCAACGGGGCCGGTAAAGGGATTAGTCGACGTGTAACAACGCTGCTCAATATTTAATCGATGTCTGATGTAACGCTGTCGACGCCACTAATATTTGATGACGCGGCCGAAACTCCTGTATATAATTCCCGCGTCATCATTGCTGTCGTTACTGTCGTCGTTATTGCCGCTATTATTACTAGTATTGTTGTCATCAGTGTTATTGCTGTCGCTATTATTAATATTATTATTATTATTTTTACTTTTATTATTTTCACTTTTATTATTATTTTTATTTTTATTATTATTGCTAGTGCTATTGCTTGCTTGATATCGTTAATGACATTGTTATTGCTATTGTCATTGCCATTGTCACTGCTATTTTTATTGCTACGACTATTACTATTATCATTATTATTATTATCATCATCGCTATTATTATTATTACTATTACCGTCATTGTTCCTATTGTTATTACTATACGGCTATGCAACTGTCGCCGGATCACTGCGATTATCGAGCGTCAGCGAGCGTTACAATTACTTCCGCGATTCAATTATTTCAGCTCAATTAATGCTCGATGCTCACTCCACCAAACACCGAATTCCTTTGTCCGTCGCGACGATTCGTAAAAATCCTGACAACGACTTTAATGGAATTTAATCGTCAATCCGAAAGTACTGTATCGTTAATCGAATATTGATTAATTGAATTTCGGTTCTCGGGCCGATTGTTTCAGGGAAATCAGAATCAGAAACGTCAGCCATTTCAGCATTAAATGTACGAACCTTTAAACAAGTCCGTGCATTGTCTACTGAAAAGATATTTTCCAAAAGACATTAATCCAGAGAAGCTGAAATAAATATCAGCATAAAGTCTGAATCGTTCCCTGATGCTTGCTGAAGTATATCATGTCATTTAGTAGTCGATGTATCGTTGTTTTTGCATTGTTTTACGATCGTTGTTTTTGTCCTATTTCGTCGTCATTTAATAATTTTTCTTGCGTTTATTTGTGTTAATAGATTTAATTACACTGCTTACTTATACTTCAATTATACCATATTATAATTGAATTAAGTATTCAATGTACAATATTAGACTTGCCTCATTTAATTAAAAGACATTGCAAAACATAAAGATCGTCTCGAAGATATATTTCAAGCGTCTTAAAGACGTCTTCTTTCAAACGTTAAAACGACGTCTGATTCTTCAAGCGGTCTTCATAACGTCTTTCAGACGTCCAATGCTTATCGGACACAGAAAAGAACGAACTACCAAGCTACAATATACATCAAATATTTATTCTACTTTCATCTCAATGCTGCATTTATCAAACGCTTCCTAAACTAATAATTGATCGCGAGGAAATGCCGGAGTACTCTTTGCTCGATGGAATCCATCTCGAAGGACTTCTCCGCGGAAGTATTTTGCACTGGATCCGTAACGTAATAAAAATCCGGAGAATCGAATGGATCATGAACGAGGAGGTCCGAACCTTTTTTTCGATGCGTCGGAGGATTTAGGATTACCATTTTACGGTTGTCGAGGATCGATAACAGCGATCCGTGACGAGACCGGGGCCTAGATCTGGGGAAAAATTCTCGTATAAAGTACGAGGCCCGACTATTTTTAATGCGATCGTTCGGGGGATTATGTATTTTTCATTTTCCGCGCATTGTTTAATGCGGCGGGCATCGGTTCTGGCCGGCGATGGAGCGCCGGATAAGAGGATCACCGTAGATCGGAACGAGGCCGACGAGGGTTCCCATCGAGCAACGCCCGGCAAAGAAGCCACCGACGGGCGAAACGATTCCGTTAATTGATCGATCCCGCGATTAACAGGACGATACGAGATTCCGCGGGAACGACAGGAAATGCCGTGTACCGGTAATTCAGCAGTGCCTCCTGATGAAATTGAAATGTAGTAGCACCGTCGATGTAATTACATCTGGTGCCGATATACCGAGCTTGCCGACTAATATTGCCGGCTGAAGCCATCTACGCAGACCGCAACAATTACCGGATCGTGCGCGAGTACCTTCAACTTCGATGGTAATTGAATCGCCTCTGGAATATCGCCATTGACTAACAATCCAAAGAAAAAACCAGCCGTCGCCGCACGCGCGCGCGCGCGCGCCTCTCTCTGTTCGCCACCCCAGCGACCGTTTTCTTCGACGCCGGAGCACCCTCCGGAAAACCGATCGTTTCGAACAACGGCGAAGAATTTGTTCGAATTTTTATCACATTATGTAACCGACCGAGTCGCTTTACTCGATTTTGTGGAAACCGGCTTTTATTATTGCGACGATAAAGGAGGGAGCAACTTTGTTGGAAAATGAACGTCGAAGAGAAATGTTTCTCGTGAATCGTGAGTTTAATTATTGGGTTTTGGAATTATTGAATTATGTTCTAATTGCGTAAAAATGTTGCGATTATCTTGTTGTTCAGTTGGGTGAAATAATATGTATGGTTTTTTAATACTTCTGCTTATCTTCTGTTTCTAATGGTTCTTGTTTCGCGTCAAAAGAAAAGATCATGTATACTATAGATTATATATATTTATTATTATTTATTATTATATATATTATATATTATTCATTATTATATGTATTATAACTATTATATGATGTTATAGTGGTTATCAGAGATCATTCAAGTGGTTATCAATAATCATATGTGCAATTAACTGGTTCATACAAACGGGTTATACGCTTTGCAATTTACATTATATGAGAAAGCAACAATGCGTGTTAGAAATTGCTTTATGTAATTAATATAAAGTAGGATATAGGTAATTTTAAAGTATTGCTTTTTTGCCCTTCGGCGGAATTCACATATCGCGTTCTTTTGCGTTCAAATATATAGAAATCGCTTCGTATAATTGATATTCCGAAATTGATAAATTATTCGCCCGCGAAAATGGCCTACTACTCGGAAATTCTATTTGATCTTGTGTGATAAAAATTAGACGTGAAATGTCGTTCCTTTCTTTGCGTTGGTATCGCGGTTGCGTAGTGCGATTGCGCAGTAGCGCTACCTATTATAATTTACGCGCTAAATCGTAGTAGAATCGCGGGCTTCTGGCTTCATAGGATTTATAAATCTTTAATTTCGTTAACGTTTAGATATATAAAAAAGTGAAACAATCGCGAGGGAATCGTAACGCTTCATTAATTAATACTAGTTTCCTGTTGATTCGAAAGACAAAAGAGTATGAAATTTTGTTCACTTACACGTTGATGTTTTTCAATCAATTCGCCTTTTCTTGCACAGTCTCGGACAGTCGATTTTGGCTATCATTTTGAACGTTTTCTCACTGCATCGATTGACACTTTCATTGGTCCATATAAACGATTGTACGTTTTAGCAAACGATAATTTATGACAGACTTAGCAATGCACGTTACTACTTGCTTCACTTACTTCACACCTGAAGTTATTTGGTATCCAGGCAACGCGAGCTTCTATTTCTCGCCACCAGTGGCGCCACTATCGCCCGCAGAAACTGCCTCATCGCCCCCGTTACATGGAACACAACTCTGCAGCCAGTGGTACATTATTTGTTTTTTAAAGTAATTAATTCAAATGTTGCAACTCTACGCTAACTAAATGTCAAGGGTAACGTGATTGAAAGTGTGGTGGTTCAATCTCTGACGATGCTCCGTCGCTATCATAGGATACAAGTAAGTTTAAATATTGCTTCGTTACTCTTTGGCGGGATTCATATATTCTATTGCGCTAAGACATTTACAGGTTACGTCATATAATTAATATTTTGGAATTGATAAATCATTTTAACGTGATAATGGATTACTTCAGGTATTGTATTCGATTTTGCCTAACTGGAATTAGATGTAGGAAATCTTTATGATGTAGGAAGTCCATTTGCTTTCGAAAAGTTGTCTCTTGGATTTCTGTTCGTTGAATTAGCGTTGAATTCATTCAATCGCGTTGCTTTTCGACTTTTCAGACGCCCATGCTGTTGATGCAACGAACCGTTTGGGTGAACACATTCGCGACTTGCTATAATGTTGCGAAATAATTACGCGTTGCTTCAGTCAGTTATAAACAGAGACAAAAGTTAGCGATGCGAATAAAACACTCGCGATTTCCATTAGTTTCGAAATTGATTCTTCAGAGTGTACCGTTGCGAAAGTAATAATCGCGCTTTCATTTTGTCCATTCTGTACAGTAACTTTAATGATAGACTCCACTCGCCGTTCGGTCAGCTTTATTTTTTAACGATCGGTCGTGTTGTCAATCCGTTCCCCACGATTTTCGAAACGATTTTCAAAACGATTTTGTCACGCGGACTCCTTTCCCACGGAATTCACAAGCCATTTCTATGGGGCCCCCCACGCGTGATCGCGGAACGAAATCACCGCGCGCGAAGTACGTAATTATGCGAGCGGATTCCTCGCCGTAGGAGTCACTAATTTCGCTCGCCGCTCGTTATTAAAACATTTACCTGGCGACGACAATGAGCGCGGAGGCAGACAGCGAGCCGGTCGTCTGATAAATCAACACTCGCTTTTAGGGGCCGCTTGAATGAAATATAAACGCAAACAGGGGTGAAAATACTGTCGACGTTAAGAGCGTTCACCGGGTATCTTAATTGAACCACGCGGAAAAGAATGCCCGGGAAAAACAAGTCGCTATCTCAACCAGCTGTCAAAATCACGCTGAAATTGCGAGATGGCAGAAAATGTTGAAAATCTGCCTTGGACGATTTTAAGATTTGCTCTGATTGAAAAACTGATCCTAAATTTGACTATCGATCATCTTGACGCAAACACTGGGAAAATGTTCTTACTAATGTAATCGTTCTTGTTAAACAGTAAAACATTATAAACTTTGACATGGTATCATTTTCTTCGCGGATAGTATAATTAGAAGTCTCTTGATTCGAATAATTTCTTCGAAGAAAATGAGAAAACTGACAAATGAAATTACATTAAATAGATGACGAAGTACAATAAACCAGAATGAATAATACAAAGTAATAACAAGAGATTGGAGAAAAATAGGAAAAAGGAAGCTGAAATGATAATTTCGATGAAATAATATATATCTAAATAGTATATTTAAAAATGTATTTAAATATCAATAACAAGAGAACAAAATCTTCCACCTGAAAGACATAACCTTAACATCCATTTTTAATAAGATATTAATAGAAAGGATACATATCTCCTTGGAAATGAATGTGCTTGACACCGGCCGCCATTTTGCACTTCGCGTAGCATTTACAGCGAGGAACGGGCTTCGTTTTTCTCGTATTTTCTGCATCGCCAAAGTCGCGTGCCATCGAAATTTATAGAGAAATCTTGCGTGAGGGTAGTCACTAAAGCTCGGATATCGAAAAAACTATGAAGCGACGGTGTAATAGAACGAAGAGGGACATGCGAGGACGACGAAAGCTCTGCGAGACTTTTTGCTACTGGAGCCAATTTGTCGGACCCGATTCCGACAAGTCGCCGCAAGAAAACATTTGACAAACGTCTGGATAACGCTGCGAAAGGACTGTCCGGGTCGACTCAGTCTTTTGGAAAAGCCGCGATCATTATTTGTGGGCTATCGCCCTTCGAAATGGGACTTAACCCCTTAGGAACGACGCGCCATTATAGCGGCTTTAGCTTGAACCGTCTTATATTACCACGTGTTACACTCGATTGTCTTATTAATTATTAAAGTGAACTGTGAGAGTTAAAGTATATTTATCATATACTTAGGGCTAGTAAATTATTAAAAAAGTTATTATCTTTAGGAAAAATTATGATTTAATTATATAAACTTTATTTCATTGTGCTCGCATAGAGAATAGCATTGCTCGAAGGTGTCCATTTTACGTCCGTTTTAAATCTGAACGTCTTATGACTTAAAATGGACGTCAAGTTAATATGCAATACATAAAGATAGCTACACGTATAAAACAAATAAATGAAAAATATATAAATATTTCATACTCCGCGTGCTGTTATATTCTTGTCAAAACGGACAGCAGTTCGTACGTTCGGCAATGCAAACCCGACTCCCAGAATCGGCGGTCTAACCAAGTTTGCGCGAACTCCGGTTAAAGATCCGGCAGCAAACAGCCTCGGCGGAAAGGCCGTCGAACAAGAGCGTTCCGAACGATTTTTCTAGGAGCTAGTTAAAGAGCGGAGCGTTCACCGCGAAGACCCAACATTTGCGCGCGAATTGCAACTCCGTCGGCTAGGTGCGAGCGAGCGTCCGGCAGCGTCTGAATAGCCTGATAATTGCGTGGAACGGCGAAAGGGGTTGAAAAGGGGAGGGGTCGAAGGTCAGCTGTTTTTGCGGGGCCGCGAGGAAAATGGAGTCTCGGCGATGAAATAATTAATGTTGCTCCCGCGAACGAGACGGACATTACGCGTTACCACATTAGCGGCCCCTTTCACTGCGATCCGAGGGGGCCCGAGGGTGGCGCCTCCTTCCATATTCGTCCCGCCGCCGCCGCCAGCTGAAACCTTCTACTGCCGCTTCCGGCCATAACTCAAAATCCCTCAGGTGTGCTAACCGCGTATGCCGGCGGTCACGTTGGAATGTTAGGCCGCGAGCTTCCACCGTTATTAAGCCTCGTCCGCGTTCGCAGTCGCCGCACGTGCGCCGCGACACACACCCCCTTCGCGCCCCTTGCCGGTGCCCCGCGGCATCCCCGCGCCCCAAGGCGGTATTGAAATTTTGCCGGCGAATTTCTGCACGGTCTCCGACGGTGATTTCGCGACCGGCGATAATTATGCGCGTTTCGCGGGACCCCTCGTGATTCGTGTAAAAATACTGGAGGCGCCGATTACTGTGCCTCGCTGACGGACACCCAGAGTTTTAAATAGCCAAACAGCCTCGGCTATTTAAATATCATTTCTTAAGGTGTTAAAAAGGTTTTCGGAGTTTCACTGTCTCAAACAAATTTCCCTGTGATGCAAATATCGAATTTTTGAATATTAGGAGAAAGAGTTTTGGAATCATAGTTGCGCACAATAGAGATTCAATATTTATTATACTTTAATCAATCTCATTTTCCATAGAGAAAAATGGAACATCGCAATAAATCGTTTAAGAGTTCTCTTTAGAGACGTCTGCTTTAATAAAATTTGATATTTACATCTCGTTTTTTAAAAACTTATTACAGAGATGATTTTAGTTCTGAGGTAATGTAAACCTATCCTGTGTCTAACGACACAGTAACTAGCACATCAAGCGAAAGATAGGTTCAGTTACTGACATAAACATTAATAAACACTATTTTATTATTCCATGAACTTTTACATTTTACGTAATATATTCGCCACAACAGAAAACGTTGCTATTTTTTCTCAATACAATATACTCATCGAAAACAGTGAACTCCTTAAAAACGTAAATAAAAGAAGAGGGAATAAAAATCCAAGAATCGAGTTCGAAAATCCATGGATCGCGATATAGATCACGGATCGCAGAGGTGGACGCGTTGTTCGTGCAACGGGGGTTAAAGTGTTCCGGAATGAGGGAGGGTCGGTCAAGTCCCCGTCCATAGATCTTTCGAGTAATTATTACTTCGTAGTGGGTTTACCAGCGGGCAGCCCGCAAACGGGCTGGCATTTGTCGTCGATCCATAATTGCCAATAAATCAGCCGATTCGCAGACGATATGGTATACGTACAGCGAAAACAGGGGAACTATACGGACTAACAGAACGGCATAAAGTTACAACGGAAACTTACCACGATTAACCTCGTTTTCGAGCGCCATTGCTCGTTGGCCTTTCACCGTTCCCGCGGAATCAGGCATGTCGGGGACATTCGGTGAGTTATCGTTGCGTTTAAATACGTTCCGCTATTATACGGGCCCGGCTATATTGTTTGCAACTGTCCGAGAGTTGTTCACGCACACAGCAAAGAGAGGGAGAGAGAGGGAGAGAGAGAGAGAGTTGCTCCACCACCGCGCCGGCTATTTTCGAGGCGTTTTGCTCTAATCACCGGCCTCCCGCGAGGCTTTTCGCGTGGCCGCACAATCTTCCGCGGTGAATCAATGGGACACCGTTGAAAAAACTCGGAAAACAGCGGGTTCGCGGACTCTACCGTTTACCATGCCTCCGCGAATACTATTTTTGCGCCGGGCTGCACGCGAACCGCATTAATAATTGAAAATCTGAACACCCTGTGATCGTCCGACTCGGTCTATTTAACGCTCACCCAGAAATTCGGGAAGCTACTGTACGCGTCCGTTTTCACTTCACGCTTTCATACTGCCGCTTTTAGCCGCGCGAAACTTCGGGAATCGCTGCTCTGATAACAGATCACGTGGCTACAGTCGATTTTCAGTGATTCGAAAATTCAACTGCAGCGACGAGATCGTGGAGGACTACTTTTGTTCCTTTCTGATCAGTGAATGTACTCTACGACCAAATTGCAACACCATTCGATTCTACAATTTTATAGCGCATTGTTTATTTATAGGACTTGAAATATATTTTTGTAATGTCTTGTAAATAGTTTTTTAATATTTAAGACATATTTAAGGCAAAATATTTAAGGCAATTCTCTAGCTTTCTGTGTTCGTCATTGTGACTTTGTTTAATAATCTCTATATTGTTTCATCATCAATTTAGCTTCTGAACCTTCCATTTTTAGTAAATATGGAAGGAATGGCTAATCTTATTAGCTGTCATTGTTAATTCGCAGTTTCTCTTTCAAAGTAGCCTCAGTTAATTACGGAACGCAAAAAGGGGCGAGGCAATCCAAAAGGAGGCAAAGGAAACTCAAAAGAGACGGTGTTAACTGTCCCAGAAAGAGCGAGATAAGCCCTTTTTCTGTGATACAAATTTATCAACAACAAACAGACGCTAATCAACCTAGCCATGAAATAAATCCAGTGCAAGGTGTTACCTGGAATAATTCACTGAGTTATAAACGAGATCATTGCAGCCACGAAACAAAATGTTTAAAAAATCTGTGTTTAAAAACTTTTAAAAGAACTATTAGAAAATTTGCGAATAAATAAAATACAATCATGTAGAGTTTAATTAAAAAACGACGAAAATATTGCGAAACCACAATCTACTTCGACAGTGTCGAAATTAACGTGATTCGCGTTACATCCCCTAAGAAGATACATCCGTCCGCGACATCCGACTTTTTCCAGTGGAATCTAAGGTGAGCCGGTGTTCACCGCGGAATCGAAACGTTCGTTCGATAATGCCAGTCGATCCTTTGCATTTCCACGGGCGCCACACGGCGATCAAATGCTCGAGTTCGCAGTTTGGTGGGCCGGGGTGGGGGGCGGGTAAGGGAAGAAATGAAATCACGACAACGGTACCCCGCAGAATCGCTTCAATTTACCGTGGCCGGACCGCCGCGGGATCTTGATTGACTATAGCCAGAGCCAGTTCGAATTACTAGTTACAGCCGAGGTTACAATATACCCCGGTAATGCTGTTACAAAATCGTGACCCATCACACGGCGCGGAACTCGCCCGGGTCCGTGTTCCATTCTGCTTCACGTTGCAGCATCTCCGCTGCTCCGTGCTTTGCCAAGCAATGCATTAGCCGATCGATGGCCCGATCTGTATATTACAAACACCGGATGGACCCCGGGTTTTATTTATACGGGCGCGACCTGGAAAATAGAATCCCTGATAATGCGTCGCGCTCGCATCAATCTGCGACTTTAAATTAATTAAATGGACCGGCTCGTTTCGAAACGCTCCGCGTTCCTTTCGCTGTCTCCACGGGCGTTCCGCCGTTTCGGTATTCGCAGAAACCTCGTTTTTAATCGCTGTTTCAAGGAACGGGTTGCGCAGCGTTCGTTCCTTTGTGAAATAAAAATGTGCTGTCTCTGACTGGCTTTTAACCTGTTAACCGGGGAATTAGCTATTGCTCAACTCGTTTCAGAATGGGGACTTTTTCTTCGCAGCGATAGGTAATATCACACCTCAAATAATAAAGGAATATCGTTTTTACAATAAGAATTCACATGAACATGAAAATTCATGACGCATCGACAATATGATGGCATATATATATAACCACTTTGAGATTTAATAGATAAGAACAACGTAGAACGTAATGCGTTCAATATATTACGATTAATTTCCATGACGAAAAATTTCGAAAAATTTAACAGGTTAAATTCGCTGAGAAGTTAGACTGCCGGTATTTATCGTTAAAATCGTATAATAAAAATTGCTGTTATCAGTAAATACGAAAAGAAATGTGGAAAATCATTAAGTAAAATTTGTAGGAAAGCGAGCAATCATTTATACGAATAATCGTGCACGCTAGCTTAATTTTCGGTACCTGGCGCTTGACTTTTCAAAGCGTGGGTCGTGATAACAGGGGTCGGGGGGGGGGGGGGATATTTTCAGAAGGAGCCGAGCGGACCGCCGAAAATCTCGATCAAACGGGACTGGTCGTGCTCGTCGGCCTTTGTGCATCTAGAGTCCCTAAGTTCCGTGTAAGATTAGGACGATCGTTTGTGCCAACTTACAGGCATTCCGCGGAGCGCCGTCAAAGAGACAGTGTGTCTGTACACGGGGGGCGCCTTAATGATCACAGGCTTGAAACCGAAATTCCACGACAACGGGGCGGCGAATCACATGTGCTATGCAAAGCTGAATCAACTCCGTTGATGAGCAGCTGCCGGCGTTGTTTCGTACGAACGCGGCCCGTGACACGCAAACGTTCATGTTTTCGCAGGGAATCCGCGAGCCCGTGCAAACCTCGATCAATTAGTCCGTGGATTTAAACTGCGACAGGGCCTGATCCTTCAAATCGTCCGTTCGTCAAAAATTCTGCGGACGGCGGCCGCTGTCCGATCCGCTCCCGCCTCGCCCCTATCAATTACCAGCAACGGATTTTTCAATCAAACAGAAACGCGAAAAGGTATTAGACGCGATGGTTCAACATTCGATCCGATTCTGATGAATGCCCGTTCGATACTTTGCGGAAATGATCGTTCGTTACACTGGAGAGAAATAAATATTTGCGCGAATACGAGCTGAATAATTCCTCGTCACTGATTTATTTGTTTGGACGGTCTGAAAGTGTGAATAGAAATATGCTCTCTTGTGGAAATATAAGTACAGGCTTTGCGTTTAAGTGGACTGTGCATTTTATTTATTCATGGTTAATTTAATCATTTTAAAAAGATTAAAAAGCGAAGGCGAATATCGGAATGAGATTTCATTTTATTTGGTACATTTTTACTTGCTATGACGATACATAGTTTACCAATAGGAGCAACCAACCCTTAAATAATATTGGGTTGTTCGGAAAGTAATTTCATTTTTCCCAAGAAAAGACTTAATTTTTTCACAGCCAACTTCACGCTTAAGCTGCATAATCATTATATAATTGGACAACTGATGTAGTAAGTCTTGTTTGCTAATAATTTTGTTTAATTCTTTACAATAGATTTTGTTTAGTAATCTATTGTGTTTCATTTCCACCAAGAAAAAAACGAAACGACTTTCCGAACGACCTAATAATTCCAGAACCATAGCAGGATCAATACATATTCTGAAAATTAACTAAAACAGTATGAATAAGAAAATATTGTTTTGTAAAAATATATATTGACTGTGAATTCTATGCACTGATGGCTGCGATGAATATAGTAACACTTAAAATAATAGAAATCACAAAATAATAGAAATCAATTTATTTCCCAAGAAAATGCACAATATATTAATAAGAACAATCCACCCTTAAAAAACATGAATGAAGCCACAACAAAATTCATACGAAATTCCGAGAATGAACCACAGATTGAGTACAACTTGTCTTAATATCAGGGGTTATATTTTTGTCAGAAAAGCATTGTTTCGCGGCAGCGGAGGCGCTGAATAACCCGGGGAAACGGAAACGACTCTGCCGAACCTCTTTTCCACCCAAGTCGACCGTGCATTCGACGATAAGTGTCTGCGTACTTATTAAGGAGGAATGTACGGCAACAGTGTTTAATTGTTCAGAGGCAGCGGGTGAAAGAGGACGAAGAATATAGTTGGCCGTTTCAAGTAACCCGGAACTGTGATTCACGGAGAAAGGGGCTCGAAGCGTCAAGAGAGAAAGAGGAAGAAGAAGAAGAAGAAGACCGGAAGGAGAGAGAGAGAGAGGGAGGGGGAAAGCGGGGCGCGACGAAGAAAAAAATCGCACCCGAGCGCGCCGGCTGAAAAGTTTGCGTTTCATCCTTTTCACGAGACCCGGCTGGTCTTTCACCGGTTCCGCGAATCAATTCGAATCAGGCTCGGCCAGCCGGGTTCTCACCCTTTCGAGCCGCGAGAAGCACCAAGCGTCCCAGAAAACTCGCCGCAAAAGCAACCCCTGTGTTTCGGACCGGCTCCTTTCATCGCGCTGACATTTATAAGTAGTCCGACCGATATTTAGACCGACCGCCGGCCAACCGAATTATTTACTACGCGACGCAAACTATCTCGCGATTATCGTCAACTCTTCGAGTCTCGAAATAACATATAATAAAATGTCCAACAAATTTCTTCATTTTTATCAATGCGAAGTCAATGGACGATATTTGTTGTTCAAAGTTGATTTAACGCGTTACATTATTGCGTAGCGCGGAAAGAATTTATTTACACTAATAACTGTAACAATTTTTAGAACGTTCGAACTAACAGGAATTGATGTGAGAAGAGTAAGAAATTAACTGCGTAATTGTATTAAAATCGCGGAGGTAACAGACTCGTGACACGGGTGAATAATTATAAAATATTTGAACAGAGTGGAGTATAAAAATAGAATATAAAAATAAAATGTGAAGAGAGTATAGAGTGTATATAAATATGTCAGTTTTAAATTGTCTATGGATTATAGAAGCAGAATTTTATTACGTGATTGGGGGTAGGTTTAATAATATTGGCACGAGGGGTGGTTTGTGTAATATACCGTCTCCCTTGCCGAGAATTATTTTATTTTGTACCGTGGATTCTGTCGCAGCTAATTTTAGATTATGTCAGCTAAAAATACTTTCCTCGCAGTTATTCCACGCTGCTTTTTGTCGTTCTTATTTTAGAAACGAGAATCTCATCGAGCTCAGAAACGTTCACGTTTTTTTATTCATGTTACCGTTAGTCTGATTCGTTAAATTTTAGATTCGATTTAAAATTTATATAGTTACGCCTCCTTCAAATAAAACGCATAAGAAAATGGAATTGATATAAATATCGCTCGGAGCAGTGAATGGTGGAAACGAAAATTATTCGGAAAGTGTAACAGATAATTGGGTACTATATATAATAATAATAATAATAATTAATATAGAAACAGTACTTTCGTGTTAGAATAGTGATGAAAGAAGGAGCGAAATGTATCGGTTCCGTTCTTTAAAATCGCGAGAGACGTTCCTTACTTTGCGCGAAGATCCGTAGTCCAATTATCACAGCTGCGAACACGCTTTTCTTTCCATCTGGTCGTAAATAAATTCCTCGAGGAAGAAAACGAAAAATCGATAGCTTTAAAGGCTGCCGCGCCGTTCTCTGCAGCAAATAAATCTGTCTGAAAGCGACGGTGTTGCGGAGGGAAGAAAAGTCGCGGACTGTTAATGCGTGAATAACAGTTTGTCGGCTGAAGCAGCTCCGATAGACTTTGCAGCGGCAGTCGGGAAGCGGGTGCTCGACGCATTAAACGGACTCGCGGAAAAAATCAGGAGAACTCTTCTTGGAGAGGGCTGCAAAAAGTGTCTCTCGTCTCTCGTCGAAATAAAAAATAAGAGTAAGTCGCGCGCGGCAGCCGGCGGGGCTTGATTTAAGCGTAACATCGCGAGCCGAGTAATCGGGAGGCAAATCGGGCGAACACGAGGGAAAAAGGGAGAGAGAGAGAGGGAGAAAGAGAAAGGGAAATAAAGAGAGAGGAAGAAAAAAATAGGAGAGAAATAAAGAGAGAAATAAAGTGTTATATTCTACTCCACCACTTCTCAACCCCTTTGCATACTTTAGTTTTAATATTAGGTTTATTATATTGTTGTTATCGATATTAGTGTTATTATTGTTACTAATGTTACCAATATCATTATTAACAATATTATTATTATTAACACCAGTATTTTCAATATTATTATCATTATTATTACTGTCAATATTATACGTCACCCTAGGTCATTAAGACCCACTTCAATTTTCAAAAAACCGTCACTCAAAAACTGGCAACACTACTCAAACCCAAAAATTTTAGAACATAATCTAAACATTCTAAAACTTCGCTTTCTTCACTAGAACTCAATATCTCGTGTCCAAGTATGTAGAATTAATTATTCTATTTCATACCTCCTACAAGAGTATAGAACGGGATAACAACCCTTAGTAAACTCTTCCTCTATGTTATGTTCCCATACCATAAGTGAAAAAAGAAAATGAGACAGAAATAAAAAGAGCAACTTTTTCTTTATATTTTTAAACTATTACGATCGTTTCTTATTTACAGAATTCTCAGTAATTGTAATGACGTTACGAAATGCAGCGCGGAAATTTAAAATTATAATAGCTTTCAATTTAATTGATTTTATGGGGAAAGAATAGCGAGAGACAGAGAAAGAGACGGGAGAGGGTTGAAAGTGGTAGTTCAAGCGGCGAATTAATTCGAATGGGCCCGCTCTCTTCTTTCCGGTCGAGTGTGTCGGCAGCTTTTAATAACCCTGTCCTACGGGTAGAGGCTGTTTCGCGGTTTCGGTAAAGCGTCTCCCGTTGTCCGCGAAAATTTTATAATGCATTCATTAGTCACGGACCGGACCGCGGGATTTCAGCTGTTCGCGGCGTATGCAAATCCGCGGGACGACGCGATTGCCGCAAAGACTCTCCGCGTCGAGTTCGGGACGCTTTTTCTTCCATTTGCTACTAAATAAATTCGTCGCACCCCCCGCGACGACGGCGTATAATGAACGCGGGGCTGCTCAACCCGCTCGCCCGCGCTTGACAGCCAGATTGCCGCTGTTAGGTCGAGAACGACAGGATTAGTCTGATTGTGTAATCCCTGAAATTGTTACAATAGAAGAAGGAGACGGGTTTATGAATATGTAACAGGGCCCCGTTTGCTTTATTTTTCGCTCGAAACTGTGCGAACCGTAATTTCGGCGAATTAAAAATTCAAAGAGCATTCTTCGTTACGGCACACCGCGAATAACATCGGCCTTTCTCCCCACGGGGGCGGGCGGATACGCGTTATTACACGGTGTAGTTACGGATTACGGTGTTTTCAAAATAAACACATGTTTAAGCAAATTTGTACAGTCTCAAGAGTTTTATAAGATTCGAGGGTGTTTTATCTGTTCAAATTACGATTAAGAAGCGATGATGTACACCCCGAGGAGTTTTGCAACGTTCTTGCCCATTAGTTGACAATAAAGTAAATTATTTATTCGTTTCGGAACCCTTGCAACTCAATAACTTTCTATTCCGCGTATAAGAAATTTTCGAATACCGTGATTAAATGTAGAATATTATAATTATAGAACTTTAAGCGACTTTTATATTTTGACAAACAGGGAAATTAGCAAAAAGTTAATTAACGTGCACGTTATTCGCCACTGTCAAAGAACAATAAATTAATTTTAAGTAGTAAAAGGCACTAGTCGGTGGTCAGTAATATAAAAAGAATAATCGTAACACATTCTAATGCAAATTACAGCAAATAATAGTAAGCACAGTGATAGCAAATACAATTGAATAGTTCACATGATAAAACAATGTGCATATTTTTCATACATTTTCCTACACACACATTTCACATTCCCGAATGTATTCTACGTCAATTCTGCCCAGAATAAATTTATAAATTTCCCACAAACAACCGCAGTCTTCTCGTCGATAAACGTACAGAGAAATGTATAAATCGCCATGCGTCTCAATCCCGATCGAGAAAAGATCGCAAACGGTTACGAAAAACGTAGACAATCGCGGGTCTGGTTGACACGCCGTGGCAAGCGCCCCCTTTGGGGTGCCTGGCGGGCCGCGAGAAGGGGTGGGGGAATGCCGGTGGATGGCTGATGCGAATTGAATCATGGGGGCGTTTTAGCGCCTACGTGGGCCGCGTTCGAAATATCAAAGCCCCCGAGGCCCCATCGAATAGACGGGGGGGGGGGGGGGGGGGGGGGGGGGGGGGGGGGGGGGGGGAGAGAGGGTGGATCGGGGCCGGCACACTCCGCAGAAATAAGATTTACGCCGAAAAATGCGAGGAACCTTTTAATTTAATGCTGTTCCGCTGAATGACACCCTGTATACGCCGTTCACTTTACAGAATTAACCGGCTCGAAAAGGGAAGACGCTTCTATGAAACATTCAACAGGCCCCGAGGAACCGGCTTTGCTACACTAGCCACCCTTAATTGTATTTTCTCTTAGAGAAATTTATGAGTCAGTTTTCCGACGGCTTCTTCCCCTAATTCAATATCTTAGGCTGTTTAATTTCATCCGAGAACGTCGCCGGATTTTTCCCAGTGAAATTACTTTACGCGGACGCTGGCTGTGTGACTTCGGGTTTATTTCCTCCAAAAAGGTCTCCAGAATGTCTGACGATATTTACCGAGATAACGTTCACCGAATCTACACCGTGTCCGGATATTATTTAATCCGTTCGCGCGCAGACGATCAACCGTTGGCTTCTCAATATTCTTTTAATGACTTTTGCAAAAAGAAGGAGCTTTTGAGACGTAATCAAGATGCGTCTCTTTCGTATAGTCTGGTAATTATAAATGTTCAATCAGATGTAAAATGTGATTCGAATTTGTTAATATGTTAGGAGTAATTATTATTAAGTGATAATTTTTATTATAGTATTAAATTTGTAAATTTAAAATATCAAATATAAATTTAAATGTAATTAAATGAAATTCTTTTACTGCTTAATTGATTTGTTGTATTGAATATTATGTGATAGTATTTTCAAATTCTTTAAATATTCTATTTATTAATAGAATAATTCTTTCTTGCATATAGTATATAAATATACATATAAATGTAATTCTAGATTTTATAAGTCATAGTAGCATTAACTGATTTATCTCAATTATACAATATATATCCCCTAAATTCTTAATATTAAAAATGATGTATATATATATCCTTTTTAATATTACAAATTTAAGGGCTAATCTCCAGTCTTTATAATTAACCTAAATTATACAATATTATAATCCCTTACAAAATCCAATCTACTTTGAAAAAGACAATTATTAAAACAAATGCACACGCGTCCTTACGCATCGATATAAAATGCAATTATCGGGACCAATTTCGTCCTACCACCATCAGCAAAACCAAAAGTTGCGCAATTGCTGTGCAAATTGAATGTAACGTCTCCGAGCAGGAATGAAAAATAATTGACGATACTATCTCAGAATAAACGGCGTCATCGGCGCCGTTTACCAAAATTCTCGCCAGGACGAGAACGTCCGAGCAAATTGCCACCGATTTATTTATCGGCAGCGGGATACATTGTGCTACTTATGCCCGAAGTTGCACGTATCCAGCAATCGCCATCATGCGAGCTCATCCCGCTCGGCCGTGCCCCCATTCGCGAAAGCGAGGGAAAACCGGAAAGGAAAAATGTTCCCCGAGACTGCATCGATTTTTAAATTTGTACGCCGCGGCGCTAGGAAGAGAGGGGAGAAAAAGAGAGAGGGAGAGGGAGAGGGAGAGCTCTCCTTCAGAATTTGTCCGATTGAAAATTTATCCGATGCGCGCGGTATACCAAGCAGTCGTTGCCCCTTCGTACCACTCCCTCGTCCGCCATTTTTTCTCCGCACACTCGCCTTATCCACCTTTTCAATGCGTCTTCTTCTTTTTCGCGTACTCTCCGCACACGTTCTTTTTCCCCTTTTCCCTTCTTCCTGTACATCTATTTTTCTTTCTCTCAATTTTCTTTAATTTTTTCTCTATTTTTCTTTCTCTCAATTTTCTTTAATTTTTTCTCTATCTTTCTCTCTATCAATTTTCTTTAATTTTTTCTCTATCTTTTTTCCCTCAATTTTCTTTCGTTTTTCTCCCTTCATCTTCCTTCCTTTCCCTTAATTTTCCTTCGGTGTTCTCTCTTTCTCTTTCTTAATTTTCTTCAGTCTCTCTCTCTTTTTCTCTTAATTTTTTTGAGTCTCCCTCTCTTTATCTTTGAGTCTCTCAATTTTAGTTAGTTTCCCTCTCTCTTTTTCTTTCTTTCTCTCTTTTTCTATCTTTCTCTGTGCCTCTCAATTCTCTTCAATCTTTCTCTCTCACTCTCTTAATTTTCTTCAGACCTCTTCCCTTTCTTTTTCTCTCTCTCACTTTCTTTTTTTCTTCCTCTGTGTCACTCAAGTTTCCACAGTCTCTGTCTCTTTCTCTCTTCATCTTTGTGTCTCTCAATTTTTCTCACTCCTCCTCTCTCTCTCTCTCTCTCTCTCTCTTTCTTTCTTTCTTTGTCCGTATCCCTGAATTTTCTTCAGCCTTTCTCCCCCCCCTCTCTCGTTCCGCTTCTGCAGACGGGAGAACGCAGCGCCGTCAATAATTTATCGATCGTGAGAGCCGACAGCGAGAGAAATATTTTATTTCCTCTGTTGTTATAACTCGCTTCAGACGATGAAGAATTCAGGAACAACAGCACCTCTCGTCCCGCAACCACTTGGACTCGAACTTTTCCTCGCGCGGAAACGCGACAGACAACGCCTTGGCTGCTAATGGCGGCGAAAAAAAATTGCCGGGCGAAATCACTCCGAAACGAACCGATTGATTGCTTCTCGAGAAATATTTGACCCGACGACTCGGCGAACAAGATGCATCAAATCGAATCTCCTCGGGCTAGCAAACGATTTCTGCTATTTTAACACGTTGACGCCGCCGTCGATATTCACGATTTTCTCTGCGAGTCGGCGCTCGAAATTTACAAAAATTAAATAAATATGTTACGTTTATAATATTGAACTTCTATGTTTTTACTATTGAATATCTGTTTATAATGTTCAGATAAAATAACGTAAACCTATTTTATAGTATGTGTTTAATGACGTACCCTCGATCACGTGTCTTAAACAAATTATACTAGATTTTTGTTACTTTCGCACCTTAAGGGACAATGTAGGAAGTTTGCTTCTTCTTTATCATTCCGTAGTATTTGTCTGTTAGAATCAATTGCAATATTTGTTGAAATCAATAAAAATACGTTTGCTAGAATCAATACAAATATATTTATTAAATATAATAAAAAGAGGTTTGTAAAATTTATGTCGCGGTTGTATTTACTAAAATTAATAAAAATAAGTTTGTCAAAATCAATAAAAAGAGGTGCTCCAAGATCGGTAAAAATATACCGACTAAAATCGATAAAAATATGTTTGTAAAATCAACAGAAATATATCTATAAAAACCATTAAAAAGAAGTTCATCAAAATCTATAAAAATGTATCGATTAAAATCAACAAAAACACGATTAAATCAGTAAAAATACTTCGATAAATAAATCAATAAAAATCACAAAATCATCGCGCAATTCTGATAATGTTAACATCCTAAAGAATATCGAGGCAAACGGCGTAAGAACCGTTTCTTACAGTGTCACGTGAAACAGTTCATCGAACCGCGAATTGCAGGTCGCGAGCACAGCGCGCCGGCTCGATCAAATAATAAAAGAACTTTCTTAGCGGCAGGTTGGTGTGAATATTCAGCGCCAGGGGACAACAATGATCGATTCGATAGCCGAACCGGCTCGAGGGAGAGACCGTAGCTTCGGCCGGGGAGGTCAACAAGAAAACAAGAACGACGGAAGTTAATACGATGAAGACGAAAAATCCGGGGGGGGGGGGGGGGGGCGGCGGGGCGGGCGGGGGGGGGGGGGAGGGGGGGGGGGGGGTGGGGGGGGGGGGGGGTGAGGGACGAACTGAAAGCAGCGCACAAAAGTTTGATACGCTTTAGAAACAAGTAAGATAGTGGAGAAGCTGGAAAGTCGAGAAGTCAGGTGCAAGAAGGAAAACGTCGATGTCGATGAAGGCGGGAGGCTGAAGGGGCAGAATGTATCGATGAAGACACAAGGCGAATAGATGAGGAAGTTTTGACTGTTAGGGAGTCTGTGGAACGGTGAGTGGGTGTGGAATACAGGGACGGGGAGGGGGGGGGGGGGGGGGGTGAAAAACTGTTAGGTCTCCAGTGGCGCGAACCTCCACCGAAAAATAAAAATGACATGAACATGCGCGGGAAGAAGAAACAAAGTTGAAGCGCAGGAAACTAAGCGGATAAAAATTTCACTTTTGTTCTATATGTAGTTAATTCCTGTCGGTGAACTTGCGGCGCCCCGCCTCTGCATAGTTTTCGCAACCGTTTCATTCGGCGGTGTACCAGTCTTCCTTTCTGCTCAACTATTTCTTCCGGCCCGCGAATCTTTCGCGAATCAATTATGTAGGTTGACGAGGGAGATAAATAATAATCGTATATGATAAAATATAATATAATGTGTGATGAAAAATGATATAGTATGTGATAAAAGATAATATACTATATAATAAAGACTAATGTACTATATAATAACGAATAACATACTGTATACTGAAGAATAACATACTATACAATAAAATATGTAGTATACAATAAACTATAAAAAATAATATAGTACACGATAAAAAGTAATACAGTGTAACATAGCGTATTGTTGTAGAATATAACATACTAAAAATTAAACCTCACTTACAAAAATTAAACAGAGTGAAACAAGTCCAAATTTCAAAGCTGCAAAACAGAGACAGAAATATTAATAAAAATATAACTTCGCGAATTTCGTTTGCAGTAAAAACGCCAGCAATTTAACCAATTATTTGCTTGACTTATATTTCATGTCGCAAGTAATATTTCCATAAAATTGAATAATAATTTTCGCGCTGTTTTAAGTCAGCGATGAAAAACTGTTCATAATCAGAAGAGGAAATTCCAGTGAAAGAAAGTCGCGTGTCCAGCAGCGACGACAAACAATTGGCTTTGAAAGGGCAGAGAAGGTCGCGGGTGGCGTCGTTGCGTTAGTTTGAAAATGACTGGCCGGGTTAATTACACTCGTCGGCCGCGTGCGATATTAAATTTTAATACGAAATCATCACGACCTACATACGGGTCGCGGGACCGCGAGCGCGTTACACGCGGATTTAGTTTCTATACCGAGGGCTTCATTATATCAAAAATAAAGTAGGCGCCTTGTTAAAGACTCATTAACCATCGTTTACTGTTCAAACAGCCATTACGTTGCCGGGCCGGCTTCGACACGCGATGAATCGTTTCCGCACTCGGTTTTTAACCGGTCCCGTCGGGTTGACTGCATGCTTTTCACCCCGTGAAAGCGCGTTCTCGTGCTTATCCGAATTTTTATGCTGATGCATTCGTTTGAGATTAAACGAACTTTCCAAGGAAATATCAAAACCGTCAGGCTACCGATCCCGGCGAATTTGTGTTTTAATCACTCGTGGCGATAGAATAATGCGGAGGTTAGGGTGAGACGGGACAGTGTGATTTCGATCGGATGATCCATGAATAGTTAGCTTTAAGAATGACGGGAAGTACAGCGTTCGATTCTGCAGTTTTTAAAGTGCATCGTTTAAGATGCTTAGTTTTTTAGTATACCTGCAGGTAATTAGTAGATTCTATAGTGTAATTATTAAATTCTATAGTATAATTATTAAATTATACAGTACACATATATTAAATAATATGGCAGTATATATTAAACTGTATAGGATATATTTATTTAATTATATAGTAGCATTATTAAATTGTATAGTATACCTATGAAATTCTACAGTACATATTTATTAGATTATATAGTCTGATTATTAAATCGTATTAATATAATTAGTAAATTATATAGTATAATTATTAAATCGCATGGTATAATTGGTTAATTGAACAGTGTAATTATTAAATTGTATAGCGTATATTTATTAATTTGTATAGTATAATTACTAAATTATATAGTACAATTATTAAATCGCACAGTGAAATTAGTAAACTGTATAGTACACTTATTAAATTGCACAGTAGAATTATTAAACTGTACAGTATAATTATTAAATTACATAATATAATTACTAAAATCTTCAATGAACTATTAATCACATTTCCCGTCATATTAACATACTTGTCAATTTCACCTAACAAAGATTCAACCCTTATTTCCTCTCGCAATCTTAGAAATCTCATTTTTCTTCTCAACCACGTACCGTCCTCAAACAGCTTTCCCTCTTTGTGGTCAAAGTTTTACCATTCTATTTCCAAAGCTGAATAATTTTAAACAATAATATCGGAAGAAATTATCGCACAATCTAGATAATACGTCGAAGCATGGTATCTTTGTCGCTTTGGGAATATTTTTCAAGAGACACCCATACGCCACCTTTGACCTAAAAATAACTATTGCACAATATTATAAAGATCGTGCAAAAATCGATCGAATTTGATTCGGAGTTGTTAATTACGGTGCCGATCGCGTCAGAACGAACTTTCCGGCCGCGTGAAAATGGGAAAAATAACGAAACGCTGCGCACACTTTATAATTAATGCTGATATCTCTGACGTGCAGCGGATAGAAGTTTCAGCCACGCTGTGAGAAGAGAAAACCAGACAGAGTGAGAGAGTGAGAGTGAGAGAGAGAGAGAGAGACGAAAAAACGAGAACAACTCGCTTAAGCTTCTCTCGGTACCCGATGGCCGATGTTAATATATAATACGCGGCAGGTTTAAACAAACTCTGAAAATAATTAATGGCGATAATCTGGAGGGCGCATGTAGACCGCCAGATGGTGAGTTTAATAAGTCAAATTAAATTGGATTAAGAGGGGTCGTGCTATCCGAGCGATGCCCGAGGATTTTGAATATTATATCAGGAATTTTCTATGAGTCTGTGTCGGAACAGCTGCGAACTGGTTTGCTACATCGCCGATATAAAGCCGGATATCTGGCGAGCCTGTTCTTGGTACAATTGTTCCGAACTGACCATGCTGCATCTTTAATTAATTGAAATCCCTCGTCCGCGGGATTTTGAAAATTGTCGGGCCGGGGGGGAACCAAGCAAATACAATTTTAAACTTTCAGGCTGCCGGCGTGAAATAACCTGGTTCCGCCGTGTTCTCGGCTGACGGAGTTCGGCCAAGTGTGTCTCTCGTTCCTCAATTAGGCTATTTTTATATCTCCGCACTGCCTCTTCTTCTTCGTTCGAGAGCTTTCCCACCGTTTAAATGCTTTTCATAATTCGTTCGAATTGTTCGTGCACGGAGTTTGATGTAATTCGTACTTTTGATTCGCACCTTCGGCGATTTTAATTAAGTCCGTTTTACTTATTCATTCTTCTAGTTCGTTTTACTTATTCATTCTTTTAGTCCGTTTTACTTATTAATTCTTTTAGTTCGTGATTTTGATTTTATATGATACGTTGTCGCGCCAACAGATATATATTTTTATCGCTTTGAACGAGGCGACGGAATACTAAAACAATTACTATATGTTTCTCAAATTATTGGAATTGTTTGCAAGTGGATGAATGTTATACAATGAAATAACAGAACAGTGAAATAACGAAACAATAAAATAGTCAAGTATTAACCTCTTAGGCACGACGCGCCATTATGGCGTCTTTCGCGGATATTTCGTGCTTTACTCAATTGTATTGTTAGTTATTAACCCCTTGCCGTACCATTTTCTTTATAGTTGCAACGATTAGGAGTTTTTCGATAGTAATATTTTCTGAGAAGAAGAAAGACAATTTAGATTTATCGCGTGTCCACATTCGCTGCAATATTTAAATATAAATAATAAGAGATTTGAATTTTATTCAAATTAAAACAACGGAACAGCATGCACGCTAAATAAATTATTACTAAACATTTTCGTCGCGTGCCAGACTCGTAAAAGTATGGCAAGGGGTTAAAGTAAACGATTATAGTGAACGTGTATATGTACGGTACACTAAGAAGAGGATATATACATATAGTTAATACCATGTAGAGATATACCAACAAAATATATATTAAGAGAAATGGTAATTTAGTTATAACAAATTTCATTCGTGCAAAATCTAGCCATTCCTAAAAGATTAAAATAATAAAATAACAAAGTAATAAAATATCAAAATGATAAGACAATAAAATAATAAATAATAAAAGCTTCCACCGCGAACGACATTAACGAAGCATAAAAATCGTCGGCATCGCCATTAAACAAACAGAAAAGAAATTCGAAATATCTGTCAACATTTTAATTTCCCCTTCGATAAACCGCTGCTTAATCGTCGCACAAACCCAATACCAACGCCACTTCTAAATCGAAAAGAGAGGAGTAACTAATTCCCGCGAGCATAAATCAGTTTTTGCGGCGAGCACTTTTCGCAACGGAGGACCATTTTCTTGCCGCGTCTCGCGGCGAACGTAACGACATACCGCGGGGAGATTATTTACACTCGATTTTCGCGTCGGAAAATCAGGGGAGCGCCGTTGGCACGTATAATTCGCGGATGTTTTCCGCAACTGTACACGGTCGGCCGACATTACGGGGGCTCTTTCAACGTCACCGGACCAGGCCGCGCTATTAACCCTTTGCACTCGAAGCCATTTTAATTGTAAATTCGAAATTAATGTAAATTCCATTCTATTTAACAAAATCAATTTTTATGCATAGAAAATTTAGTCTTCCGACTCCTACCAACAGTTTTACTACTTGACAATTTTTTAAATCTAAACCTTATTGTTGCAAAAATTATTTTGGAATGAAATAGAATAATTTTTGTGGTGCCTTAGGGTCACCGCTCGAGTGCAAAGGGTTAACGCTAGGTTTACGGAGTAATAAAAGCAGCCGTTTTATATTTATTTATACAAATAAATTTTTATATTACTATAACTAATTATAGTAAATATAATCGATAAACAAGCAATAAATGTATCTTTAAAGTCTGAATAATAGTACGTTAACAAACCAGTGACCCGTCATTTCGACGGATTCCGTAAATCTAGCGTTAATAGCGCGCGGTCCTTTAAAACCGGCCAGCCTTTTCGGCCCGCCTATAATTCATCATTACCGGCGGAATGGAATTTTCGTCGTGATCCGCGATGAAACAGGGAACGAGTGGCCGGGCGCGAATCGGCGACGGTAGCGCACCGGCCGATATTGGTCATATCGCGGCCGTAATGGCCGGCCCCGAGGATCTTGAATATTGGCACGGTCCATCGGGACAGGGATATTATCGACCGGTTAAATTTAGAAAAGCGATATATTCGAAAGAGAGAGGATGCCCGTTTAAACATGGCCGGCCTCTGCGAAGCGTCGGCTATCGTCTTGGCGCGCGGGGCCGGGGCCACCGGTTAATTAATAAAACACTCTGTTCATTAACTAATTGGTAATTGGACGTGGAAGCGGAACTTGAGGGGGTGGGGGGATGGGGGGAGTCTCTCTCCACTTTTGATGCGTCATGCTAGATCGCCGTTAATGCCCGTCCCCTGATTTCAGTGACGATGTGAAATCGGGTCGCCGCGCCGGACGCGCGGGGGATGGGGCTGGGAAACATGATTACAAGATGGCCACCTATAATCGCTGTGATCTTGCGAGCTAAGAGCCGGGATGCCTGATGACGGGTTGTAATTCTGAATTTTTCAGCGGCCGGATACTGCGGGATTACTTCACCGGTTCGCCCAACTAGGTCGCCGGAAAGGACACGGGAGTCTGTTGCGACAATTATAACTGTTTGCCGGGGCGAACGCAAACTTATTGATCCTCGTACGGATGCGAACGCAAATGCAAAGAAATTAACGCTTTGGCTTACAAGTCAGCTTTTTAGCATGGCGATAATTTATTAGATATATATCTCGTCTCTGCAAACTCTCATATTGCTACTTAATTTATCAAATATGGTACGTTTCGTGATTAATGAAATAAAAATAAAATAAATAGTGTTCGACGCTAATTTTATGAAAATATAAAAATTTAAATTGAGTCACCCTATAATGATTTCATTATTCTAAATGATGTATTTCGTAATTTCGCTTCGTTGCTGTTTATTTTTGCTTTACTACGTTATAGATTTGTATAATATATCATATATTTAGCTACATTAATTTATTATTGATTTACCTAATGATTTTACATGTTTACATTAATTTATTATTAATTCATTCAATCTAAACAGATATGAAAGCTTGTAGGTGAAAAATTTTGACGAATGATATGTATACAATAATTTAGAGATTGAAATATGAACAATATCGGTGACAGATGAAGAAGAACATAATTTGAAAACAAACTAATACAACCATTGATAAATAAATAATTATTATTTCTTTGTTCACAATCGGCCAGGCACGAGTCCCCAATTTTTCTGAAAATCGGGGTCTGAGGCGGCTGTCATTTCTGCCATTAAAGGAAACGCTTACCCTAAACGTTCTCATACTTTTCTCCGCGTCATCTTTCGAGCAACGAACAATACGTGTATCTCGTTAAAT